>NC_139228.1:76442517-76730417 GCF_055691185.1 Crinia signifera
TTTCCGCATGCTTACCTGTCCGCGTGTCCCGGCTCCCCTCCTGGCTTCAATAAATTCTATGCAGACGGACCACGATAAAATGGCCGCCCGCATACCGCAGACAGTTTCAGAGAACAGTCTGCTTTTTGGGGGGGCCATTTTATCGTGGTCCGTCTCCATAGCATTGATTGAAGCCAGGAGTGGAGCCGGGACGCGTGGACAGGTAAGCATGCGGGGGATGGGGGGCGGGGGGATTACTATAGCACCGCAGCCCCCCCGGCGTCCCCATATGCACAGCGACCACGGGGGCTGCGGTGCTATAGTTACGCCACTGCTGTATTCGTATTCATGGTGTATACATGGCGTATTAGTATTTTTGAATACGAATGAATACGACATCGATAAAACACGCCTATTTTTAACATGAAAACAACATACTTTAGTCATTTACTAACAATTTGTATTTGTAAAAAATATGAATACGAATCGTAAACGCATATGAATCGTAAAAAAAGACGCCAAAAAATACACCTTGATTTGGAAGTGTATTTCACATTTTAGAATTTTAAACATGAGGAAAAAAATCTGAAAATAACCCCCAGCTGATCAAAATCACAAATGTGTGACTTATAAAAGGCCACTAAGCACACATACACACTTCTCAGCTTCAAACATGGCATAAGGTTTGCATTCACAGACCATTTCAGTTTGGGCTATGAGATACCTGGGCCGAGATTTAATGGAATGTGAAAAAAATAGCGCTAATTTGCATATTTAATGAGATGTGAATTTGTGGCAAAAGAGTGCAATATGGTGCGTTTTTAGTCATGAAATTGTGTGAATTTGAGGACATGCGGGATTTTGTGTAAAAAAAGATTATAAAGAAAATGGCGTGGGGTCCCCCTTGCTGAGCATAACCAGCCCTGGGCTCATTGAGCTGGACCTGGTTCCAAAAATGCGGGGGACAAAAAGTGTAGAGGTTAGGAACCATGCCTGGCCCTTGGGCCTGGGGCTGGTTATGCCCATGGGGGGGGGGGGGACCCCACACAGTTTTTTTTTATTATTGATTTATTTTATAAAAAAAAATTTACACTGCAGCCTGCACGGAGCTGATTGATCCTTGTAGCCTAAAACCAATACAAATTTGTATTTAAAATACAAATTCGTATTGGAAAAATTACGAATCAATACGCCATCGTATAATACGAATTAGTCAAATACGACTGATTAGTAAATTATCCTCCGGAATACGAATGAAAATACGACTACACCAGTCGTATTTATTCGTATTAAGAATACGAATACGATTTTTGTATTCGTATTCTTAGTAAATTTCCCCCTAAGTATCTATATCACAACTCAGGTTCTCGTCGAAACAGAATACACTGCTACTGGGTTTAATACAGGTTGAGTATCCCGTATCCGAATGTCCGTTATCCGAATTATTCCGAAAACCATACATTCCAGAAAGTGAACAAAAACATTTTTATTTTTTTATAAAAACTTACTGTAACAGCACTACTGAGGGAATGATATGTAACTGGCACTATATATGTACAAGACAATGATTGCTTGGCATTTAAATTCAGTGCCTGAGATTGGACACAAACCTTGTTTCATGTTTTAAAACCTTGTTTTATGCACAAATAAAATATATTTGTGTTTATTTCATGTGTTTGATGTGTTTGTACAACATGAATGCAAGATACCTCATTGAGATATTAAAATATTCTAAAATACGGAATAATCCATTATCCAAAATACTCCTGGTCCCGAGCATTTTGGATACGGGATACTCAACCTGTAACAGCAAATATACTGCTTGGAATGTACAAACATCTGAAAAACATAATGGCATAATATAAATAAATGTTAATAAATGACAATAATATAAATAACAAATTCATCTTGAGTTGCTAAATATTCATTAACTTATTTATCGCAATCTCTAATTTAAGACCCTTGGGGAACATACTAATTTGATATTGTTTTTCTCCTATCTCAATTGTAACTGCGCTTGCATTAATCAAGCCTAATGACTGTTTACATTATTAACTGTTTTAATTGCAGAACCATTAGTGTTCTTGCATTCAAAATGATTCAGTGCAAGTAGAAAATAATCAAATATATTGAAGTGTTGGAAATGATGTGTGCGCAGATGTTGATATTGCAGTTATATAGGCATGCGGCAGACAGACAGCCCAGTTACTCAACCAGTGTTGCTGATTTATTGAATTATAGCAGATACAGACACAATTATTGTTACACACTGGTTCTTATGAAGTAAAGTTTTAATGTAACAGGGTGAGTACACCAGCTGGTTAGTGCACTGTGTAGTGCAGGGGTGGAGAACCTCCGGCCCGCGGGCCGGATACGCCCCCCGCAGCCATTTTGCCCGGCCCGCCTTCCCGCCCGCCTACACGCATGCCCGCTTACCCTCCCTCCTGCAATACAAATTGGAGAGGTGATGCGCCCGCCCGGCGAGATAAGGGGGAGAGCTGTGGAGAAGATGCACCCGCCAATCACTGCAGGCGGTAGGGACTAGGATGGTCTTGCGAGTGTTGTAATGCGCCCGCCATGCACTGCATGGGCGGTAGCATTGCGAGAGGACGGAGTCCATCAGCTGCTGCAGCCGGAGCTACAGTAATACCTATTAAGTGTAAAAAATAAAGGTAAGTGCTGCTCCCGGCTCATCACTTTCCCTAGCTGTCTCTTGCGCCTCTTCTCTCGCTCCAACCACCCAGCCTCACTCATGCCGACCTCCCTTCCCCAGTGACTGACAGATCCAGGGGTTGTCATTTATTCATAAAAAAATGACAGTGTGGAGGAAGGGGGGTGTCAGACATAATCACATAAACCTGTTTCGGGGTGACACCCCCCTTCCTCCACACTGTCACATTTTATGAATAAATGACAACCCCTGGATCTGTCAGTCATCCATATCACCCTCACACTGCTGTGCATTAATTAGCCAGCCCTGGGGTGTCTCTGAAGTGGTGGGCAGAACTGTTATGTGTATGTCCGCATGTATATAATGCCCACATGTATATGCCGCTGCCCGTGTGTATAATGCCCACATGTATATGCCGCTGCCCGTGTGTATAATGCCCACATGTATATGTAAGTAAGTAAGTTTTATTTATATAGCGCACTTTCTCCAACAGGACTCAAGGTGCTTTACAGTGCCTCCCCTTGTGTATAATGCCCGCATGTATATGCCGCTGCTCATGTGTATAATCCCCACATCTATATACCGCTGCTCCCCTTGTGTATAATGCCCACATCTATATACCGCTGCTCCCCTTGTGTATAATGCCCACATCTATATACCGCTGCTCCCCTTGTGTATAATGCCCGCATGTATATACCGCTGCTCCCCTTGTGTATAATGCCCACATGTATATGCTGCTGCTTGTGAGTATAATGCCCACATCTATATACCGCTGCTCCCCTTGTGTATAATGCCCACATCTATATACCACTGCTCCCCTTGTGTATAATTCCTGCATGCATATACCGCTGCTCCCCTTGTGTATAATGCCCACATGTAGTGCATTACTGAGAGGTCAGAGGCTGAGAGGCTTGTGCTGAGCTCTGATTGGTGGAGCTCATTACATGCATCTCAGGCCCATGGAGGACAGTAGCAGCAGCCTAGTCATGGGAGGGTTCTTAATCAGAGGCAGCACTGGGACTGTGAG
The DNA here is from genome assembly GCF_055691185.1 of Crinia signifera. Lineage (NCBI taxonomy): Eukaryota > Metazoa > Chordata > Amphibia > Anura > Myobatrachidae > Crinia > Crinia signifera. The sequence goes on from NC_139228.1 coordinate 76,446,195, forward strand.
GTTTCCTACAGTCCTACAGAGTAAGGTGCAGAGGGACAAACACAGGCTTTTCATGTGGTATGTATGTATGTATGTATGTACATACAGTATATATATATATATATATATATTTAGCTACATCTGTCATTCAATGTGTGAGTGTGTCTATAACACTGGGTGGAGTCATAGGCTAATAGCCTATCAGAGCCTCTGACTCCACACACACACTCACATAGTGACAGAGAACCAGCCCACAGTGCCAGACACCCTTTGCCTCCCCATGCTTCCAGGCAAAGACACTGCTGCCTCCACAGCATTGCTTACCCCCCCTTCTCCCCTGAAGATAGATAGTGGCAGCCGGCGCCTGGCAACCTCACCTCTCCCTATCCAGCGTATGTCTCTTCACAGAGCAGGTGAGCGGTAGCCCCTGCAACCTCCCCCTAGCTGCTTAGCAGTGGCTGCCGCCCCCACCTCTCCCCCCCGGAGCAGAAGAGCAGAAGCCGGCGGCTGCTAAGCGCACCTCTCTCCCCCCAGCGGGTTAGTGGCGCCCGGCGCAAACACCTCCACTCACGGCTCTGAGCTAGCTGAGCCCTTTCGTGTAACGCAGGATTCCGACCCCTCTCCGACCCCCCTCCCGCGATTCACGGCACCCCCCTCCTGCGATTCACAGCACCCCCCCTGTGGACCCCCCCCCTGCGATTCGCGGACCCCCATGACCCCCCCTTGGGCAATTCACACCCCCCCACCCATTCACGGCACCCCCGCATCCCACCCCTCCCAACGATTCGCAGACCCCCCCTCCAGCGATTCACGGCCCACCCGCGTGCACCCCCCATTCACGGCACCCCCGCCCCCCTCCCGCGATTTGCGAACCCACTGGGGTGTCCTCCAGAACAACACAGTCCACAATATAGAGAAAGACAGGAAGCACTCTCCAGCAGGGTTGCCGACTTTAATATTCTCCTCTCCGGGAGAAGGCCGGAGAGGAGAGTTTCAGCAGCTGCTCGGGGGAGGGGCTTGATTGTGATGTCACTAAGCCCCGCCCCTATGGTGTTAACCGGGGGAATTTGCGGATCTCCGTGGTGGGGGCGGGGCTAAAATGATGCGATTTTGACATTTTAGCTCCGCCCCCTCCTGAGACCCGCAGATTGCGGCATTTAAATACCGCGATCGGGGGTGCAGCGGGGGTCCCCCCTGAATCCGGGAGGGTTTCCCACCCTTCCGGGGGGCCAGGAGGGGGACCCGATTTTCGGGAGACTCCCGGCCATTCCGGGAGGGTAGGCAAAAGTAAAACCAGCTGTGGATTTTTAATGAAGATGCATATAAGCCAAAAACTAAATGATACTCAACGTTTAACGTTTCTGTCCTCAAGGGACCGTCGTCAGGAGTTCACAGACACCATATTTAGTCCAATGCCATCCACACAGCAGAACCACGCAGCAATTCCTACAGCAAAGAACTGTTGCTGGCATACAGCTATTTATACCACCTGTGCAATACCAAAAGGGCGCCAAAGAGAGGTGTTTGGAGCACTTCCGCGTGTCACGCTGACCCGCATATGACATAATTACCGGAAATGCAAAAACAACTCATCTATGTGAGAGGCATCTTATGCATAAACAAGAAATGCAGCATCCATAAGAAATGCCCTCTCACTATCACATACAAATAAAGTACTAACCAGTGAGAGCGCCCAGCGCTGTGCAGGGCTGGTCGGTGCCGAAACCGGATGCGGAAGTGTCCAGTCAGAGCCACAGATACACACTGTACTCTCCGGCGGCAACTAATAAATGGCACAATGGTTCCAAGCTATTAAGCTGGAACAAATCAACTATTAGTCCGCTCAAGCGCCATCTAGTGGCTAAACAAGATTACTATCAAGGGACATCAAAATGTTGTAAATAGGAGAGAAGCATATATTAAGTGACGGATGGTATTGCGGCCGCACTCAAGGTTACACAGGCTCATACAGTAAATAGCTTTTGACACACAATATTACACATAATATGAATATCACTAAAAACTAAAACAAATACATATATATAAAGGAAGACATTATGCTTCCAATATGGAAAATGTTGTGTACTAGCTAACGGAGCGCAACCATCGTAACCACCAAAAAATAAAATAAAAAAGAATGAAGTGAAATTAAGTAAAAAAATGATGATAGTATATATACAGTATACCTCCCCACCTCCAGTTACCCATTGACCAAGTTTTTACTGCCTTTACTCTGTGTTTTGACAGTGTAATATTCTCCCATGCAGTTTGCAGCCAGTAATGACAAGTGCAAGGGGGCCCCCCTGTCTAAAGTGCCCCGGGCCCCCCGAAGGCTTATTCTGGCACTGCCCCCAGTGACACTCCTTTCTGAATTAAAATTTAATGAAGGGGCCTGCAGCTGAACTGGAGGAGGCAGTCCAGCTATTCCTGCCTCTCTCCTGGGGCTCAACGTCACTCTCTAGTGACAAGCCAGCCTTAGCACGAAATACCAGAACGTGCTGCCTGGCCCTGACCTTTCCTGCTGCCGGGGCTGATGACAGGAGACAGTTCTATATGGATACCCGGTGCAGCAGTGTTCTGTGGAGACCCGAGGCGGCAGTGTGGGGACCCAGCACTGTGATGCAGGTGGTAGCCTGGCGCTGTTTAGAGGAACCCAGTGTTGCTGAGGTATACAGCGCCCTCTTTCCTCTTTGAGGGGGATGGGGAGGATTTGGGGAAGTACACAGGGGCACAATTGCTGGGATATTGGGGTGAAGTGGGAGGCACACAGTGCCATCTATAATGGGGGGGGGGTTCTCTCAACCCAATCTCACTCCAGCTCTGTCTCACCTCTATCTCTCTCTGCCCATAAACTTTATCATCTCTCCTCCCTACTTCTTTCCCCATGCACCCCCCTTCTCTCTTTTTTCTCTCTCTCTCTCTGACAGTCTCCCACCCATCTCTCGACCTGTGATCTCTCCCCCCCCGACATCTTCTCTGTAGCCCTGTCTCTCCCCGACATCCTCTCTGACAGTCTCTCTCACCCTCTACCTGGCACAGTATATCACTCTCTCCCTGACACCCTCTATCTTTAGCCCTGGTTTACCACAACACCCTCTCTTTCACCCTATGACTATCACTGACCCTCTCTTTCTCCCCCTGAATTTTGCTGACCCTTTCTTTTTCCGCCTGACTCTCGCTGACCATCTCTTTCTCCTTCTGACTCTCGCTGACCCTCTATTTGTCTCCCTGTCTCTCGCTGACAATCTTTCACTTTCCCTGTCTTTTTCTGACACTCTCTCCCCTCTCTCACTGATATTCTCTCTCTTCATCTCCCGCTGACACTCTCTCCCCTCTCTCACTGATATTCTCTCTCTCTTCATCTCCCGCTGACACTCTCTCCCCTCTCTCACTGATATTCTCTCTCTCTTCATCTCCCGCTGACACTCTCTCACTCGTACTCACCCCTCCCTTTCTATCCTGCTCTTCTCTCTTTCCCTCTCATTCTCTCTCACTCTCCCTTTTTTCCATAAAGTCCTCTCCCTCTCTATCACTCTTTCATCTGCACCCCCCCTCCCCCACAATGGGTATTGTAGTGAAAATTGGGGGTGCTTCCAATATTTTGCTATGGGGCCCACATCTTTCTAGTTATGCCCCTGCTTCTTTCTACCACCCGCATGTATTTGATGTCCACCCCCTGTCCTGCAGCTCTGCTACACCTTTTCTGACATTTTCTGCATGAGGCATCTATTAACATAATCTTTTTTAAGTTTGAAACATTGTGCCAACAGGAACTTGTGGCATTAACCACATTTCTGAAACCCACCCACATTTCTTTTTGGAATCCCTAGTACTCTGGTGTGCCTGGTCACCTTGAGAGATGATGGAACACTTGCACCATAGTATGCACTAATGCACTATTTGTTTATACGGAAGGAGTGTGTCTTGCCAGGCATAGGGCCATTAACCTCTTTGTCCTCCTCCACTTCACCCACATAAGTCAATCTGCTCCTCACTACCTCCCTCATCCTCCTCACTCACTGTCTTATCCACAACTACCTCCTCCTCTACTGTCCAAGAGTTCTGTCTGGCTTTATGGGCCAACATAGTCTCTCTATGTCTCTCTCTATGTCTTACTAGCTTCTTCTGTCAGAAATGTCTCACTACGTTTAACCCGTTGAGTTCCAAGTAATTTTTCAAAATAGGTGTCTTTTTACACACTGGATACTGTATGGAATACAGTATTAATATTTAACAGTACAATATAGGTTGTTTCAAAAAGTGGATAAGTGGTCAGGAAAAGGTTAAACATAATAAATAAATACGCAAACATAGTGGAAACAGTACTGCACTTTCTAAGCTCACAGGGCCTTATTCTGGTTCACTCATAGAGGCAAATTCCATTTAAGAAGGAATTTGCCTCTAAGAATGTACCAGAATAAGGCCCACAATCTCCCACTTCATGGTAAGGCTCCTGTCTCTTCCTCCTGGCAGCTACTCTCTGGTCCATTGCAATGTTTGAGGGCACTGATATAGTAAATATGGTAGAAGAAGCTAGTACACTGGGCTTGTGCAGCAGTTCTGCTCTGTCCCTTACACTGCATGATGTGGTGGCAGCTCTACTGATCACATTATAAATCAGCTATTGTTGTCACAATTTAAGGCACTTGCCAATAGGAGGGGGGTTTCTGGCAACCAGAAACACCCCACTCTGCGTTTGCCTCTGGGGTAAGTCACATGCTTCCTGTTCTGTATTTTCATGAGAACTCGCATGCAACTACCGGTATTTATTAAAAAATCACAGTACATTATATTTGTGAGTTGTGGCAACAACTCGCATCTCCGCAGTGTTTGAGAAGGTATGAGTTGGAATTTTAGCTTTATTGTAAGATGCCGTATTGTTGGGAAATGTCAAATTAATGTAATCCTATAGATAAACAGTTTAAATAACCATCACAATCTAGGTCATTGTTATAATAAATAATAGAAGTACTATAAGAATCATACATACCCTTTTCCCATACGGGCAGACAAAGCTCATAGGTGTCAAAAAAAATGAAAAAAAAAAGGCCTTTCAAATTGACTTAAAAGAAATTCAAATATGCATACCATACATAAATACAATCATACATTAAGGCAGAATGGGATCTCTATAATTTCTAAGTCAGTGAATACATATAAAAGGTAGGATCCCCCCACCATCCACGCCACCCCGAAGCATGGCGAGCATCCTCCGACTTTTTCATTACCCCACTATCCACGTCGGCGTGGAGTTGACTTTATATAGTGTCGCGAGCGCAGCGAGCCCTGCGAGGGGACGTGGAATCCATGTAAAGTAATCCGCGTCCGCTCACCACGCTTCGGGCTCGGTGGCTCGCTACGCTCGCCACATTATATAATATCAACTCCACACAGACGTGGATAGTGGGGTAATGAAAAAGTCGGATGACGCGTTCCGCTGCGCTCGCCACGCTTCGGGGTCACGTGGATAGTGTGGGGGGGGGGGGGGGTGCGTTAGACATAGTTAGACATATAAATAAAAAAATTAATAAAAAAAATTGCATCGCATGCGATGCGATTTCCTTACGGTGCCGTATGTAGAAAATCTGGGCGCCGTGCTAGGGTACAAGTATCCTGTTTACCCCTGGGTTGACTATCCAATACTGCAGTCTCCAGCATCAGTTAACACCAGTGTCCAGACTGTCGACATCCCAGGTCGACCACCAGCTATTCCGCTTTCCAGAGACTTTTACCACCAGAGTCCTGACTGTATACATCCCAGGTTGCCCCACGACTTTTGTGCTTCACTAGAGATCTTCTCCACCAGTGTCCTGGCTGTCGACAATCTTCAACTGCCCATGTTGGCCTCCAGGCCGTCAACTGCCCGTGCCGGCAACCATCATCGGCTCCCAGGCCATTGACACTCTTCCGGCTCCCAGGCCGAGAACCGTCATCAGCTCCCAGGCCGTCGACACTCCTCCGGCTCCCAGGCCGTCAACAATTTCCTACGGTTCCCAGGCCTTCGACAAGTATCTCTCCGGCTCCCAGGCCATCGACACTTCTAACGACTGCCAGGTCGTCTCCAAGTATAACCGGCTTCCAGGCTGTTGACACTTCTACCGACTCCCAGGTCGTCTCCAAGTATCTCTGGCTCCCAGGCTGTTGACACTTCTACCGACTCCCAGGTCGTCTCCAAGTATCCCCAGCTCTCAGACTGCTACGTGTCGTCCCCTTGTGTTTCCCAGTGTCCCCAGTGTTGCTATACAGCATTCAGTGCCATCGATCCACCACCGATGGTTAAAGTATTCCAATTCTAATCATCACTCTGCAATCTCCTGAGAATCACTCCTGCCTGTCACAGAGGAACCTGGCCAGGAGGCCGTGACCTGGCCACCAGTTGCAGCGAAGTCCATATCCCCTTGCGGGGTCACTGGTGAAAAACACTGACGGCTCTGTCTTAGGGTCTTGCCAATCCTCTGTGCCTCCCGCAGGATATCACTAGTGCATCCTAGTGCATGAGTTCCAAATACCTGAAACCACCTAGCATCCAGTTCCCTGCGCCCTCCACTGGCTCACCCAGGTCAATACCGGGAACACAACCAGACCAGCCCATGACAGCCAGACTTCCTCTGTTGCTTCAATGTTCCGCAGAGTGGGAGATTGCACACTGCAAACCCCACTCTAGAATCCTGCGTTTGCCACTGTTACGATACTTAATGAGCCAGACAAATGTTAAAAGATTTGACAAATAACAAATAATGAATCAAGAAGCTGTTAAGCAATCATCATTATTTCATTTGATACAAAAAAAATATCCAATTTTGATATCATGAAAATATTTAGCTAGAACTGTTTATAACAGCTGTCTACGCCACTACATAGCCCTGCTTTTTATATCTCCTTCAGTGCGTGTTTCCCAGTACTCAGTGACATTTATTGTAGGATTACTGGTAAACTGTATCCTTTATGTTACCTTGTGCTCTGGGGACTGAACTGCATTTAATTAAACTCGATGCTTAATGAGGCTGCTTTTGCATTAGAGAAAAGTAAAGCTGGGAACATTGAGGTTTGAGAGGGACTGCTTATCTCTATAAAAATGAATTAATCCTAATTAGTTTCACATATAAAGGACCTTTGTGTGAATTCATGCTTGAGAAGATAATTTTAAAATTTATTTTTAACACCTTGAAACAGTCTCTTGCAGTCTATTGAGCAGTGACAGCTTCGTATAGTAAATCCTTTTAGAACCGATGAATAAATCCCTTACCGCCGCACATCGCCGGCTACTGCTAACATAATTATCGCATATGCTGTAAAATATGCGATAATTATGGCATTAAGAGCTGTCTTTTACGGTGAGCCGGCAATGCGCAGCGGGTCCCTGTGGCTCACTCCTCCCTCTCTTACCTGGCTAATTTTGCTGCTCTGCAGGGGGGGCAGACACAGGTGAGGGGGGGGGGGGGGGCGGTCGGTGGTGGCCAGTGCCGGGCGCCATGGGTCACGTTAAGAAGCCCATAGGGTTCTATGGGGTATCGCCAGCTTTTGCTGCCGATATCCCCCGCAGCGAAAACCCGCTGTGCGTGTTTTGCCGCATATAAAAGTGCGGTAAATACCCAGATAACAGGGTTTTTAATGCATTTCTGTTTTAGCGAATCTCCCCCTTAGTGTATTGTGTAGTGTACAAATGGAGCCCCTCTCATTCAGGCTGGCGAAGGAGGCTCGCGTGCACGAGACGCTCACGCGCCCCATTCCGACAGATCCCATTGATCCCTGCCGAATCCCCACACCCCCCCTCCTCTAACCCTGCCCGATTCCCTGAAGCAGAGACAGGCAGGGTTTCTGATCCCCGCCGCTAAGTGACTGGGACGCGCGTGCGTGTGAGACACTTGCACGTCCCAGTCAGATGGAGGCCCTCTCAGCCAGCGCTCGCCAGCGGAGACATTCTGGCGAGCCCTGGAGCTGAATGAGAGGGGCTCCAGCTTTATGCTACTAAACTGGCATATCCTTAGATTATACTGCAGTACTGTTACAGTATTGTTTGTCATTTTGATCACAATTGGACACCGAATGCAACTACTGTATATATTTTTTATTTGTTGTAACGGGTGCTATTTTTCAGCAGGAACTCAGTTCCCGAAGCTCTAAGATAATCAGGAACCGGGTTCTGGGCCAAAATGTACTTATTATCATAAGATGAGGTTTTTTAAATTACCTTGTGAGTGCAGGGCCGCCGACAGGGGGGTGCCAGGGGTACAGCTGTCCTGGGCCCCGGCCTCTGGAGGGGTCCGGGCAGCTGCCCACAACGGCACGGCACCACCGCCCGCACCCGCACAATGCATCTCCCACCCGGCGGCCAGGCACGCACAATACACAGTGCAGCCTGCAGAGTGCCGAGCCTAGGATACAGAGGGGCTCGGCGCTCTGCAGGCTGCACTGTGCAGTAAGTGCTCCATGTCCCGACTCCCAATATGAAGGAGGGAGAAGATGCTGCACTGCCGCTGCTTGAGCCTGAGAGCCCGCCACCGCTGGTAAGTAATAGTAATTGGGGGGTAGGGGGAGGCGGGGTGCCGGCGTGCGAGGGGGGGGGGTTTCCGGCGTGCGAGGGGGGGTGCCGCTGGGGGCTCGGGCTGAAGGTCAGTCCCGGGCCCCAACATTACTAGTGGCGGCCCTGTGTGAGTGGATTTGTTTCTAAATACAATTTATTCTCTCTCTCATTTAATTTAATCGATCCACCCCCAGACCAGGAGTTTCTGGACCTATTTTTATTACTGGTTTTAACTACTCTTGTTAGTTCCATCAGCTACAGTAGCATCCTCTGAAAGGTGTGAGCTTGTTTTACATACATAATGATACTTCCCCAGTAGCGCTCATGTGCTAGCAGATAATTATTTAAATACAATCGACATTAGTTACATGGATTGAAATGTAGAAAATATACCTATTATTAATAGATAGCATTTTTTAAGTAAGAGAAAAGAATGTTGCAAGATTTTTTTATGGAACAGCTACAGTTTTCTCCAAAAATTACAGTATGCAGTGCCGTATGTGGGGGGGTGGGGGGGGGGGGGGGGGGCGACGACGGACATTTAGGAGAATTGTGCTATGTGTCATCAGGCCACTAATACAAGTAATTTCCTAGTGCGGCTGCAATCACAGTGTCAGGCCAGCTGCTGGCACCTGAGTTGGTGACACGGTGGCAGGTGAACTCCCTAATTTGGAGCAATGACCAAGAGCAGATGCAGGAGCTGAGAAACACCCTATTACAAGTCAGAAGAGTGTGCGAATTTGGCGCTAACTTGTCATCCCATCCCGATTCTGTAAAATGCAAAAATACTGTAGAAGGAAATCTCAATATAGTTAAGATGTAAGGTACTTGTGTAGTTTCACGGTGCCAGCCCACGCTGCGGGCTCGGTGGCTCCCTACGCTCGCCACGCTATTTAAAATCAACTCCATGCCAACATGGATAGTGGAGGTATGAACTATTCATGTTGGCATGGAGTTAAGTTACTTTTTTGGACATATTTCGTGGCGAGCGTACACCCGGAAGTAGCACGGCGCCATGCTGGCGCCGTGAAACTACACAAGTAACGATGTAATATCACACGTTTCCTTGCATGTAACAAATGTTATAAATGGATTACTAATAGATCTATATAACATGGTTCTAACTATTGCACAGATTACAATTTGGGTCAATTTGTGTATGTGCGTGTGTGTGTGTTAGAGATATGTGCAGAGACTCACGTTTTGGTCCAAATTTCATCATTGTTTGGTTTTGCAAAACCTCCCTCAAATGTAATCTTTGCAATCCAAATGCCAAAATTCAGGAATACAATCTGAATTCTTAACCATGGACAGTTCTGAAGTGGGATTTGGTTCAGTTTGGATCTGCAAAATTTGTGTTGGTTTGGATTTCCATTTAACCACATCTCTACTCGGTGTATATTAGTGTGTGTGTGTGTGTGTGTGTGTGTGTGTGTGTTTGTGACACTGTGTGTGTGTAGGTTAAATCATTACTGTTCCCTGAAACTCAGTTCTCTGTACACATTGCCACCTTAATTTTGCATCCCCCCCATCCCTTATTAACACTAATGAGCTTTTTACTTATCTTTATATTTTAAAAGTAACACCCACAACCTGGCACCATAACATACACAAACGTCCTACAAGAATACTCATCTCTTGTTCCAGCTTCTATTAAGTGGTGATATTTCACCAAGCCCAAACCACTAGATAGAAATCCAGCTACTGTAACTGTATAAATATAGCAGGACAAACTCGGATTGCCCTATCCTTTACAATACATGGTTTTGTTGTCTTGTAAATAATTGCCCCATTAAAAAAGTTGGTGTTCGGCCTGTATCCCATATGGCCGCCAAACTCGGAGGCTATTCCATCAAGCCCTACATGTCTCCAATCACCCCCCAAATCAGTAGAATGTGCCTAATGGTGTGTACACTCTGTTTGTAACAAATTAACATCCATCCACAGTGGCAAACGCAGGATTTTCAGAAGGTTGTTTCCAGAGGGGTGGAGCAAAGCACGGAGATGGACACTTAGGTGACCCAGTATATGCCGGGTCAGTTAAAGTATTATAGATAGACCAAATATATATAAATAATAATAATAATAAAAAAAAATATATATATATATATATATATATATATATATACATACATATACATAAAGGGGCGTCAACAGCAGTGTAGACCCCTGGGCATAGCAATGTATTCGGGCCCCTACCTATCCTTCAGCGGTAGGGGTGGGGGAAGCTTTGATGTCCCGCGGGTGGTAGAGGGTATTATATCAACCGCTCAGCATGTAGGGCCTGGATCAGTAATTTCCTCTAATTACCCCTTTACTGCACAGATGGTGGGAGATGGGGTGGGAGAAGGGGGCATTGGGCTGAATGAAGGGGCCCTGATACATAACTTCCAGGGTGGTAGAGGATGTTTAATATGCAGAGGAGGGATGTATAGTGGAGTGGGCTTATTATTCACAATTTTCTGGTGGGAGGACAGCTTGCTTGACTGCAAATATCTCCAGTTCCCGGAAATAGATTTCTTAGATTTTAATGGAATTAAAAACTAGAGAATCCCTCCTACCAAATGGTACTGGGGACTAGGGGATCAAAGTTCAGGAGGCAGAGCAATCTGCCCACGAGTATATAATACTACATACCAGGTGTGTGGAGCTGGAGCAGTAACCAGCTGCTGGAAGGCAGATATCTCTGGTTCTGGACACAGTAGAGACAAGCTACTAGTGTCCCTCAAAGGGAGAGAGTCCCAGCTTTTGGAATATCTACTCATAAAAACTCTAAGTCAGACAGTACCTGAAATATCTGACTGGGAATAACAATTAACAGGCTTGGATGGGGACCACTGTTTTGAAGTCAGATATCTCCGGTTCCCAATGGCCGATTTTTACAGTTCTTATACCCATGGAAAGAGGGGACCCTCAGCTTTTAGCTGAGGGCCCTTAGACTCCTGGGGGGGTTTCTGGGTACTCAGAAACCCCCCCCCCCTGCGTGTGCTACTGATCCATGACCTCTTCATATCTAACAATTCAACCTGCTGACTATAAAAGAAACAATATGAAGATAAGTTTGCTGTACACTAGGTGCATGTGATATACTTAGACACACGCTACAGTGGTGCACACAAAGATCAGGCGCACAATTCAACCACAATAAATCAGTGCGCTGATGAATATGTCAGTTACTGCTCCCAAAGAATACTCTACCGCTATATCACTCAAGCAACAATAAAAACAAATAGTCATAGATTACAGAGAGCGCATATGACATAGTTTAAATGTAAAAAAACATAAAAATTTATTTGGTACCGCAGTATAACAATTAAATTGTAAAAAAAATCTCAATAAACACTTAAAGGCAAGGGCCTAATGTAAAATGTATTAATGACACTTATACAGTGGAACATTACACTCCTCTGCTTATTATCTTCTATTGAAGCACAAGATGATACGTCAGGAGCAGTTGTATCAAGCTCACAGGTGATTAGTGATTCCAATTAGCGGAGTTTCTTTTGAGAATTTTACTTTCCTTTTACAGGTAATGGTGCTGATGATAAAGTTTTTCCACTTTAAATGGTATCACTTAATGTATCTCTGTGGCTGTTCAGGAAGCCAGGTGAAGTTTTTCACGTCACAGTCTACACAATCTGTCTGGTACATATATACAGTAATATAGCTTTTGGTTTAGATATAGTTGAACTTTCTGGCGAGTAAGGGCCAGTAATGTAACTGAACAGCAGAGGGGTTCAAAGAAACTGTGGAGTGGTGGAGCGCTATTAATGAAACAATTACAATTCTGACCAATTGGATGTCCCCATATAAAACAATTTAATAAACAAATAAAAAAAATACATGAATCACATCAAGAGCGTATAATAGCTAAAACATATATTGATGGTATATTGCACTGTGCATAAATAGCCCCTGTATACTAAGGGGATGGATACTTAAGAATAATAGAGTCACACTTGTTCCTATAAGGACTCCCCTTTAGACAGTTTGTGCCAAGTTGGTGTGGATTAACTGGTTTGGTGGGTCTCCATTAACCTGTTGGATAGCCAGATGTAGTATATCGCGTTGTGAGCATAGATGTTGTTTACTCACGGAATGAATGGCTCCAGAATGAACAGGTGGTGGTGTCCCTTGAATGCCAGTAAACTGCAAGAAGATTGGCGTGGGGGGAGCTGGTCCAAGTGGGTGAAAAATAATTTGTAATCCAGTTTGTATCCAACAAAGGTATCCAGGGGTATAACCTGACGCGTTTCGTCATCCACAGATGACTTTTTCAAAGGTATGAGAGAGGTTGAGTGTGCCTCTAATCTCAAGCGTCATGTGCAACTAGCTGAAGAGAATGGCTCCACAACAGTAGACTTCAGAGAGCTCCATACCACACACATCACACAAGGCAGACTGTGAATGCTCCCCATCAGGGGGCCCCCTTGTTAACAGGGCAATAGAAGGTAAACTTTTTGGTGTATAACAACAAGCCCTGATAGAGACCGTGAACCGCTCACAGTGTAAATTGCTTTAAAGGTCAATAGCCAATGAAATAGGATCTCTGGTCTCAGTTGGTAAGCAGGGCAAGCTCACACACCTGTGCGGCAGAGTGATTGAAGCTACAATCTTAGGTGACTTGCATAGAAAAGAAACAGCATATCTACAGCACCAGCACAGTATGGGGAGAAATGTCTCAATGATAATCCAATAGTCAGTCCATTTATGAATGTCTCCTGATGTGTTAATCTGACATATAATTAGGCGGTTTCCTCAGAAGACGAAGGTACAGCTGACCCGTATTTAGCTTGGTACCGACCAATCAAAAAGTTTCACTTCACATGCACACACCTGTTTGTTATATCTAGACAAGTTTTGAATTTAATCGCAAATATACAAATATACAAATATACAAAGGTTGTGGTTATGATGGAAAGTCTCAAGATAACAACTCATACAGTATTATTACATTGTACTGCAACAATATCGAAAAAGCACCCATATCGGCGTAAGTTCATCCCAGTTGCCCGGAGGCAAGATAAGTATTTGTGCTCCCCCCCCCAATAGCTCATTCAGTAAGGTGTCTGTATCCAGTAGGGTCACGTTAATGTTCGAAACGCGTTGGTGTTTAAAGGACTTTTATCTGGACCCTTCCGTTTCCATCTAACCCTTATGCCATCTTTGGGTTGATCTGTGTCGCTGCTACCTCTTATTCCGGGTGAGAGGACAGATATACAGCCGTGGAAGTGTGGGGCCCTGTGTTTTGCCGAATTTTAAAATAAATGTGATTTTTACCTGTGGATCAGTCGTGTGAAGTCTGCTGAATAAAGAAACCTTTTGATGAACATAGGGGCTGTTCCCTCGGTGAGTGTCTTTCCATTGGCTTGGTGTATAGGCATTTAAAGATACCTTGATGTGAACATCTCCTAGTTAATCTAGGTGAGTGGCGGTGGTTACTTTCACCCTACTGAATCAGAATTTTCGGTTTATGTGCTAACTGAAAAATCTTTTTCTCTTCTGTCCCACGTGTTGGTGAACACCTGGAGTAGAACCTTCTATCCTGAGAAAAGCGCTGTGAAGATTCACCTCTGTCAATTGTTACGTGTATCTGTATTAGGGTTTGGTAGCCCTATCTGGTGTATTTTCTAGCTGCATTTCCAAGTGAGCGCAGGTGGCAACTAATATCTTTTTTCCAAACACATGGAAACACACCCATTTAATTAACTATATTTCATTCATTTATGATAGAACAGAAAAGAGAAATTCTGTATTGGTTTTACAGTATTTTCTGATTAGAGATGACCTGTGGCTCAGCTTTTAGAGCACCACATCCAGCAAATACTGCGCTATCAGATCAAATTCCATCTGAGGATCTTTTTTTGGAGACATTCTTTTTTCTTTTCATTTCTATTTTGTATGTTTTATAGTATTTTATTATATATATATAGCAATCGGTCAGGCACAACCCATAAGTGCAAGATACAGTCCCGATGCCAGCTGAAACCTTACTGAGAAGGCTAATGTATTCGATACTCACGCTGCATCCAAGCAGCTGCAGCAGCACACGGAGCGTAGAAGAAGGACACAGGGAGCAGAAACTACTGCAATGTTTCGATTTTAATAATCGTCATCAGGCATCTATGCCTGATGATGATTATTAAAATCGAAACGTTGCAGTAGTTCCTGCTCCCTGTGTCCTTCTTCTACGCTCAGTGTGCTGCTGCAGCTGCTTGGATGCAGCGTGCGTATCGTATATATATATATATATATATATATATATATATATATATATATCCTTTATAAAGCCAATGCACTCACAGTTTTTAATGAATTCCAAGGGCGGTGCTACCATCATCAGGCACCTAGCAATCGCTAAGTCCAAATTGTATAATCCAAGGGTCCAGGGCACTCACCAAACTCATAGTCTGCAACAAAAGTCCTTTATTTTCTCATTGCTAAGAGTAAGCCACCGTTTCGGACCATACAAGGTCCTTAATCATGGCAGTAATCCAACACACAAGCACAACTGTTGTGACTATGACTATGAGTTTGGTGAGTGCCCTGGACCCTTGGATTATATATATGTAGCGCCCTATTTTCAAACTAAACTCAGTGCTCTGAATAGGCATATAATTGTAAGAGATGCTAACAGATAGGCATACATTTATGAAAATATAGTAATATCTGTGAAAAACATTTGTCTATAAATACATATTTCCATAGGCACAGGCTAGGATTTAAAAGTTAATCTGTAGTTCATGAGAAGGTATATGTATGTGTATATATGTCATTTTTATTGATGGAACATAATTAATGTATGATGTATATACTTAGATAATTGCATGTGTTTACACATTTTAATGTATTTCATGTATTTACACACAGCTGGCAAGAGAATAAAGGGACACTTGTGGAAACTTCCAGAGCCACCTTATGCTTCGTGACAAGGGAGTCACATGATGCCAGTCACATGATGCCAGTCACATGACAGTCCTAGGGAAGAGTACGAAAACATCATATTGACAGTTAGAAAAAAAAACCGCCATTACCCCAGACAGGACTGACATCCTAGGAGCTACCTGCACTGCTGGTAAAGGAGATGTGCTGTAACTAGAGCAAAGACTGGCACTGTGAGTGAGTGACAGCCAGAGCAGGGCATCAAGGGAGCAATACCTGTCGTTAGGGTGGTCTTTTCGGCATCGGCAGGAGTCAGTAATAGAGTAAAGCCATACAGGGCCTTAACTTTAATTGGCAGCAGCAGCAGCTTCTGTGATAGACTTTCTTCCATGGATGCTGTAGTGGCCATAAAGTGAAGAAGGACTGATGAGTATATAGTCCACGCAGCGGTGAGTGGCATCAGTGAAGCCAGCAGCCTTGTGTACAGACACTACTTGCAGCATACACAAGCCATCCGTAGCAAGTCAGAGATTGGGGGAGCAGCCAAGCTGTAGTACAATGACCAGGCAGCCAGTATAATCTGTGTGTGGTGCTATGTTAGAGCTGCTATCTACGTCATATGATGTGATGATAATTCCTGTCGTTTTATGAATACAGAGACTATAATTATTAACATCCTAAGTGCAGACAGCTTCTAATATCTATTGCAAACGTAAACTGACGAGGACACGTTGCATGTCTAAGAAGTGAGTTTAATCTCAATATAAGCTCCAGAGGAACAGTTTCAGGAATAAAAGTAAAGCTTTATACATTTATACATTGACAGTCTGGCCTGAACTTACAAAACTGAGCTGAGGACATTGATACATGCTTTCATCTAAATGTTACATTTCAAGAGATTCAAGTGATTTGCTAGCGATTGCAACGTTGTATCATTTGCCTTCGTAACCTGTTGTACTTCTGCAGGACTGTGCTCAGATAAACAAATATGCAGCTAACACAGTTACTTTACATTAAAGAAAAGAACTTTAATTGTTCATAATTGGACCATAGAGAAGAGTTGTACAGTATACTTCTCAGGGTGTGATTCAGCACAAGTATAGTTTGGATGTCATTGTTGCAAAGGACACGAACCTAAGACACACTTTATTAACTGGATATCAAACTACGTAAAAAAGGAGAACATAGCGGAATTTAATGCTCTACTAGCATACAGAGACTTTATCCAGTAAGTGGCTACACTGGATCTTATATGGGCCCCAACTGCGCACAACTGGGATTGACATATTATTAATAATAATATTTTACATTTTTTATTTATACCCGGGTATATATATATATATATATATATATATATATATATATATATATATATATATATATATATATATATATTTAAATCTAACAAATTGGTTTTCTAAAGTTTTTTGTATTGCATGCAAGTAGTCTGTTGTACAGGTATATATATATTTGTTTTTATTTCCACTTTAATATTTGATAATTGTTATTATACTAATGTATACTAATATAGCCTAAGTGTTGTTAATTTATCATAAAAAATATAAAGACGTTTTTACTTTTTAATTGTATTGAATAACTAATCTGTATATTAGAATTTGAGGTTATCCCTAGCTAACCTATTTTAATTACCCATAGGGTCATTATAACAAAAGCTTGGGTGGAGGCACAAAATATTAGCTAAGCAAGCGAACTAAGCGTTACATTTTGGAGGCACCAGCCGAGATCCGAACATATAGTTGTCTCCTGTTTACCAAAATTAAAAGATGGAAATAGTAACTGGGGAAGACATTTTCCGTTGGTGTAGAGATAAAGGGGTTAATGTGAAGTGTAGTTTTGGGTTAGGAGGAAATTTCTCTGATGTCAGTGAGGAAAATGTACTAAAGGAGGTACAAAAATTTTATGGAATAAGTAACCCATATATTGTTGATAAGTGGAAGGGACAATATGGGGATCCATTTGCTTTACTGATCAGTAACAGAAACGATTTAGAACAAGTATTTTTTCCAAGAATGATTGCTATGGAAAATGTACCAGGAAGAAGGATACAACTTTTGTGGCCAGACGGTGGTAATATTGGGGGAGAAGACGCCACAGAAACAGAGGACCATGGATCAGGAGAATTATTTTCTGGGGGCTGTTTCCATGCTACCACTTCAGATTCTGTTCCACAAGAGAATAAAGGTGAAATCACTGGGGTCCAGGTAGAAACTGTGGTAGATAAAGTTGTTAGTCAACTGGAAAGGTGGCACTATGAGGGAGGATACCGACGTTTAAGGATCTTCTCTGAGATATCACCTGTGCCTGCAGGTGAAGAGAATTATGAATTGTGGAGGGAGGCTGCAATACAACACTCTGAAGAATGGCAGTGTCCGGAACATATAAAGAAACAGAGAGTTGTAGAGAGTATAAGGGGACCAGCCATGGGAGTTATTCAGGCTACCAGAAGAAGTAATTCCCAGGCTACTCTAAAAGATTATATAGAAGCCTTAGATTTTTCATATGGTACATTGGAAGATGTAGGGGATTTGTTGGCCAGGTTAAATAACACATATCAAGAGCCTGGAGAAACATTAACACATTATATATACAGAGTTGATCGATTAATTTATAAAATTATTGATAAGGGAGGTCTTGCTAAGGGAACTGAGGATGAGCAACGGATGAAGCAAATACTCAAGGGTGCTTTGACTAATAATCCGGTTTCTCAACGATTAAGATGTACTATGACAAAGGTTCCTCCTCCTACTTTAACAGAGCTGGTCAGAGAAGTCAAATTGGAGGAAGTCCAGATAGAAAATAGGGAGAAAACTATAAAAAAAAGTAAAAGTGGTTCTTCCTGCTTCTGATCAACCCACTATGGATGAGAGACTATTCAGATTGCTGGAAGAGCAAAACAAGAAAATAGATCAACTCATAGAATTACAGATAAAACAAACCAACAATGTTAATATGCCTTCCGGTATGGGAAGAGGAGCCAATAGGCAAAGGGGTAACCACATTACCTATACTTGTTATAGTTGCGGGCAAATTGGACATCGATCATTTGAATGCCTTAATTCTGGGAATAATAGAGAGAATAACTATACTGCACGGAGGATGCCATCCCAATCGGGAAACTCACAAGGGAGCTCTGTGGTCCCCTCACAGACTCCCCAGTTATAAATGTCCGAGCAATGGGGAGTGCGCAGTGGTCAAATAGTCTTCCTGATAGCTTAATGGGAAAGGCTCCCCTGGTTAAAGCAATGATCAATGGACATCAATGTACTGTATTAATGGATAGTGGATCTCAAGTATCCATTATTTTTAAATCCTGGTATAATTTGTATATCTCAGATGTACCTATCCAACCACTTAGTGGTCTCACAATCTGGGGCTTGAGTGAACAAAAGTATCCTTATTTAGGCTATGTTGTGGCTCTAATTTCATTTGAACCTGGGTTGATCACACCAAATGAAACTGTTCCATTTATAGCTTTAGTTAGATGCCCTGAGGAAGCTGTAATCTGCGAAGCGCGTGCCGGCTAGCGGTGCGCGGGCAGACGATTGTAGTTTTGTTTATTTTCATATTAATGTTGAAATAATTTTGAACCTGTGCGCTATCGCTCCAGCCCTTATAAGGGCTTTATATTGCTAACAGCTAGGTCCCTTTGGAGGCGACTCCATAGGACTAGCTGAGTTGGCCAGGTCCCCCTGGAGGCGACTCCATAGGACTGGCACAGTGGACCCACCCGGAGGCACTCCAGAATTAGCACATAGACTCCATTTATAGGCAAAATTATAGCCAAATGGGAGTAACTAGTGCAATCTGACAAAGTGCGCTCATAAGGGGCACCCGGTAACCAGGGACGGTGGTCACGGAATTTATTGCGACTTAACCTCCACTAGCCGTGGCACTGCATCCCACTGTCTCCTTGGTTACTAATTAACTGGTATAGAGCACATAATAAAGTGGTTATTTAACCCTCCGGTGCCAAAACACCAGCAATTAGCCCGCACAGGTTATCCCCTGTACGGACCACCAGCACATGGTTCTCAGTGAACACAGTACACAAATCATATTATACTACAAAAGTCTGCCTGCCACCTTAGTTTTAAGAGTGTTATATTCCACCCCTGTCTGTTATTGTATTTTGTTTTTATCTCACAGTTCTTAAATGTACTAATAAAAGTTAGATTTTATTTCTATCCATAATCGGTGCACCGACACAGGACATCTTTTTCTTGTTTTCTCTATTTGTCTCAAACCTATGTCCAAGGTAGCACACCCCCATTTATAAATACCGTTTGGTTTTGTACATTGAAATAAAGGGGGTCCTTTCTATTATTGTGTCTTGTGCGACCCACAAACAAACCCCCTATATCCCTCCTAGCTTTAGTTTGTCCTGACTCCCCTGGTGATAACGGAGAATTACCTGCCATAGTAGGAACTAATACTAACATGTTCAAAAATCTGATTAAGTGGTGTGAAAAGCAAGAAAAAGAACAACCTAGCTTTGTAAATAGTAAATCAGCTAACAGTAATTACATATGCCAGAGAGTGAACTGTGCACCAGGACTCCCTGCCACAGAGTCAAAAACAAATAAAATAGTGTCCCTGAATTTAGAACCCTGTTTTGATGGTAGTGATATTGACTGTGAAAGAAAAAAACAGTTGATGGAACAACTTCAACTTAGAGAACAAGTTTTTTCCAAAAGTGAGTGGGATATAGGTACTGCTACTGGTGTGGAACATCATATTCGATTGAAAGATGACACCCCATTTAGAGAAAGGTCAAGAAGGTTAGCACCTGCAGACTTTGAGGATGTGAGAAAACACTTAAGGGGTCTTTTAGAAACTAGTGTAATTGCTGATTCAGAAAGTCCGTATGCATCCCCTATTGTGGTCGCCCGAAAGAAAAATGGAGAAATTAGATTATGTGTTGATTATAGAACTCTAAATGATCGTACTATACCAGATCAATACACAGTACCGAAAGTGGATGAAGCTCTAGACTGTCTTCAAGGTAGTCAGTGGTTCTCAGTACTAGACTTGCGAAGCGGTTATTACCAAATCCCCATGAGTAAAGAAGATCGCTCTAAAACAGCTTTCATTTGTCCTATCGGATTTTTTGAATTTTTGAAAATGCCCCAAGGAATTAAGGGTGCTCCTGCTACATTTCAGAGGACTATAGAGAAAACAGTTGGGGACATGTGCTACAGAGAAGTATTGGTTTATCTCGATGATATAATTGTGTTTGGAAAGACTCTTGAGGAACACAATGTGCGGCTCCTTAAAGTACTAGATAGGCTGCAAGCTAGAGGGCTGAAACTATCAGTGGAAAAGTGTAAATTTTGCCAATCAGTAGTAAGATACTTAGGCCATATTGTTAGCCGGGCAGGTATAGCTACCGACCCAGAAAAAGTTGAGGTTGTGAAGAACTGGCCCCATCCAGACAACCTGAAAGATCTACGGTCCTTTTTGGGGTTTTGTGGATATTACCGGAAATTTGTACCCCAGTATTCCAAACTGGCTAGACCCTTAACTGAATTAACCAAGGGATATCCTCCCACTAATTGGAAGAAGAAACTATCCCTGAAAAGAGATAATTATTATAAACCTCAGGAATCCTTTGGAGAAAGATGGGATGTCCAGTGTGAAGAAGCTTTTCTAAAGTTAAAATATAGTTTAACCAATTCACCAGTATTAGCTTATGCCAACCCAGAACCCCCCTATGAAGTTCACATTGATGCCTCCTATGAAGGACTAGGTGGAGTATTGTACCAACTGCAAGAAAATAAATTAAAGCCCATTTCATATGTCAGTAGGGGTTTATCCATTAGTGAGAAAAGATATCCAGTTCATAAATTAGAGTTCTTGGCTTTAAAATGGGCCATTGTTGATAAATTCCATGATTACTTATATGGTGTTCCCTTTGTAGTTCAGACAGATAATAACCCTTTAACTTACATACATTCCACGGCCAAGTTAGATGCAACTGGTCACCGCTGGTTAGCAGCATTATCCAATTATAATTTTATCATTAAATACCGTCCAGGAATAAATAATCAGGATGCGGATGCATCATCTAGATTGCCAAGGAAGGATGTCCATATTGTACAGGAAGAGTGGATTGAGGTCCCAGCTGCAGAAGTAAAAGGGTTATGTCATCAAATTCATATCACAAGACATGTGGAACCTGTCATTATAACATCGATAGGGGCATCAGAAAGGGCCATCCCTCCTCTGTACTGCTGGCTAAGCCATTCTATAATGGAGGGATTGGAAGTAGTGAGTAAAGATGAGATGTCAAAAGAGCAGTATGAAGATAAAGATATTTTTCCCATTATCCATGCAGTTGAAAACCATCAATCAGATATTGCTGATTCAAGCCTTTCCATCAATTCCAGAGTTCTTTTTCGACAAAGGAAGAATTTGATTGTAATGCAAGGATTGTTATACAGACGCATCAGAAGACAGGATGGAACCAAGAAATTACAACTAGTATTACCTGCAAAGTACAAAACAATGGTAATGAAATCCTTGCACAATAACCATGGCCATTTGGGATATGAAAAGACTAAGGGGTTAATCTCTGAACGATTTTATTGGCCTCTTATGAATCAAGACATAGAGCGCTTCTGCAAAACATGTGGCAGTTGTGTAGTAAGAAAAACATTGCCCACAAAATCAGCCTATATGGTAAATATAACCAGCTCTGGGCCAATGGACTTAATATGTATTGATTTTCTGAAACTGGAAGATCCAAGCGGACGGGAAAGTAACATTTTAGTTATTACAGATCATTTCACACGTTACGCTCAGGCATATGTGACCCCTAACCAATGAGCCATTACAGTAGCCAAGACTTTATGGGAAAAGTTTTTTATACTTTATGGCCTTCCAGGAAGAATTCACTCTGACCAAGGAAGAGATTTTGAGAGCCGTCTAATTCATGAGTTATGTAACTGCTGTGGTATAAAAAAATCGAGGACCACCCCATACCACCCACAGGGAGATCCACAACCAGAACGTTTTAACAGGACCTTACTGGATATCATAGGCACTTTAAATACAAAACAAAAACATCAATGGAGACAATATATGTCACATCTGGTCCATGCCTATAATTGTACAAAAAATTAGGCCACAGGATACTCCCCCTATTTACTCATGTTAGGAAGGGAAGCTCGCTTACCTATAGATGTGTGTTTGGGAACTAAGATTACTACCCCCTCTGCTCCCACTCACACAAAATATGTGAAACAATTACGGAGACAATTAAAAGAAGCCCACAACCTGGCACAAAATGTTCCTAGAAAGTTGGGAGACAGAAACAAACTCAGATATGACACCCATGTGAGGGAACATCCACTATCCCCCTGAGATAAGGTATTAATTAGACATTTGGGGTTACCTAGAAGAAAAAAAATAGCAAATAGGTGGAAAACAGAACCCTATATTGTTTTAAATCAACTACCTAATATTCCTGTCTATCAACTAATATCAGATAACAGGCAAGGCCCTGTATTAACATATCATAGACAGCATTAATTACCCATACCACAAGATATAAGGTGGGAAGACACTGATGTATTACTGAATGATACTGATCCAAAACCTTTCCTAAAGGCAACTGTACCAGATGAGGAGATAGCAGATGGAGATGAGTTAGATACCTGTGACTATAGACATGGGTGTTACTACAAAGAGAATATGCCCCTAATTGTCAGTAGTGAGAAGTTAGTTGGGCCCATGGCTCCTGTGATGAATTTTACTGACAATGATTGGGAAAAAGAAAATAATAGCAATGTTAATGAAGAGTGTTGGAGTGCGAGTATTGATCAAATATCACAAGACCCATCTAGTGATGATTTAGGTGTAGAAGCACCTGAAATACCTAAATCACCTAGACCAGGGGTTCCCAATCTTTTTCTAATCACGGCACCCTAGAGTATCAGAATTTTTCCAGGGCACCCCTAGGCCCCAAAAAATATATATCAAATTAAGTAGATTGTGTTTATATGTGATTCTTAGGTTCAGTTATGTGGTAAAGGGCAGGATTTGGTTCTGATTGTACACATTTTATGATTGGCAGCCACCAGCACTGGTTTTGTCCAGAAATAATTGGGGCCAGATGTACTAAGCTTGAAAACTGCTAAAATGGACAGTTATAAACAACCAGCCAATCAGCACCTACCTGCTATGTCACAGGCTGTGTTTGAAAAATGACAGGTAGGAGCTGATTGGTTGGAGGTTTTTCACTCTCCATTTTATCACTTTTCAAGGCTTAGTACATCTCGCCCTTGATCATAAATAATTTGAATTGGTCCTGGATGACCAACCCAAGGCACCCCTGCAAGTGTCCCGAGGCACCCCAGGGAGCCACGGCACACAGTTTGGGAACCACTGACCTAGACCAAAAAGGGAATGTAAACCGCCTATGATCTTTACCTATGAACAACTAGGAAATCCTACAGAAATCTTTTTGCTAGTACATCCTAGAATAGTAATGTCCTGGCCTTATTTTGGATATGTAGGAAATTAAATTAATATTGAAGCTTAAAAAGATATCATTTAGTAGATGAAAGACCAATATGAATCTGTATGGTGATCCTGACCTTTATGTAAGTCAGAATCCCCAGGGGGAGAGTGTAGCGCCCTATTTTCAAACTAAACTCAGTGCTCTGAATAGGCATATAATTGTAAGAGATGCTAACAGATAGGCATACATTTATAAAAATATAGTAATATCTGTGAAAAACATTTGTCTATAAATACATATTTCCATAGGCACAGGCTAGGATTTAAAAGTTAATCTGTAGTTCATGAGAAGGTATATGTATATGTATGTGTATATATGTCATTTTTATTGATGGAACATAATTAATGATGTATATACTTAGATAATTGCATGTGTTTACACATTTTAATGTATTTCATGTATTTACACACGGCTGGCAAGAGAATAAAGGGACACTTGTGGAAACTTTCAGAGCCACCTTATGCTTCGTGACAAGGGAGTCACATGATGCCAGTCACATGATGCCAGTCACATGACAGTCCTTGGGAAGAGTATGAAAACATCATATTGACAGTTAGAAAAAAAAACCTGCCATTACCCCAGACAGGACTGACATCCTAGGAGCTACCTGCACTGCTGGTAAAGGAGCTGTGCTGTAACTAGAGCAAAGACTGGCACTGTGAGTGAGTGACAGCCAGAGCAGGGCATCAAGTGAGCAATACCTGTCGTTAGGGTGGTCTTTTCGGCATCGGCAGTAGTCAGTAATAGAGTAAAGCCATACAGAGCCTTAACTATAATTGGCAGCAGCAGCAGCAGCTTCTGTGCTAGACTTTCTTCCATGGATGCTGTAGTGGCCATAAAGTGAAAAAGGACTGATGATTATATAGTCCACGCAGCGGTGAGTGGCATCAGTGAAGCCAGCAGCCTTGTGTACAGACACTACTTACAGCGTACACAAGCCATCCGTAGCAAGTCAGAGATTGGGGGAGCAGCCAAGCTGTAGTACAATGACCAGGCAGCCAGTATAATCTGTGTGTGGTGCTATGTTAGAGCTGCTATCTACGTCATATGATGTGATGATAATTCCTGTCGTTTTATGAATACAGAGACTATAATTATTAACATCCTAAGTGCAGACAGCTTCTAATATCTATTGCAAATGTAAACTGATGAGGACACGTTGCATGTTTAAGAAGTGAGTTTAGTCTCAATATAAGCTCCAGAGGAACAGTTTCAGGAATAAAAGTAAAGCTTTATACATTTATACATTGAAAAACATGGAGAGAAAGAAGACTCTTTTTTGGGGGCACTCTTAGGAAGTCATTTGCATAAATTTTATATATACAAACAGAGAATATCCATGTACTACCAAAGTCTATGGAAAAAGTTTACGTTATCTGAGTATTTTAAAACTTAGCTTTTATTTATGTTATTCTTAATATAAGTGGTAATTCACACAATATATGACGATAAATTATAAAAGATGCATTGTAGTCCATATGTCATTGTAGCGGCACGAAGAAAAGCTCGTTATTCAGAACTTAATTTAACAAGAAAAAAGTACTTTATTTTGAGTTCTCAGAGCTAGTCAGTACCATAAACACCGTATAATTCCAAAAGTACAAAGATAGTGATGCAAAGTCACCGTGTCAATTGAAGCAACTCACGCTATCTGTATCACCATCTAAACGTATGGTGCGTTTGCATTGCACAGAGAGATAAAGTTTTAAGAAAGAAAGTCAGTTTGCTGGTGTCTATATCTCACCCAAATTTCTATATTCTCACCATCATATAATTAGAGGATGGCTGGTAAGAGAATTGGGGAGAGCCTCCGCAAATGAAAAAGGAGGATAGTAAGAGATCTGGCCACAGTATCTTCTGCTGCTCAATAATTCGAAACGTGCACTCACTGTTGCTAAATTTTTAGTATTGCAGTACAGATACACGGACGATCTTATGAGTGAGAGAGAATTAATTATTCGTGAGTGGGAAATTAAAGAGTGATATACAGATCGGAGAGAGATAAAGTCAAATAGTTCAACGGTGTCTATATCTCACCTGATTTCTACTGTCCTACCATCACAAGTTTGTAGGATGGTGGATGAGAAAACCAGGGAGAGCCTCCGTTTTAGAAAAAATAGTGAGAGGTCGGCCAGAAAGTGCTTTCTGCTGCTCACTGGGATCAGGCTATTCAGTCACTGTTGCTCAAATGGTCATTGCAGTGTCTCGATATTGCCAATACCCAAGAGTGAGAGAAGCTGAAAGGAGATAATAGTAATGAAACAGTTGCAGATAGTTATATGCAGTATATTCCTTCAGGTGAACTGGAGTGGTCTCCCAATTCTAGTATATATACTAGTATGTCAATCAAAAGAAGCTACAGTTAAACCTGGTTGACGACATTGACAAATTATCAGGCATATATGTTAGATGCAATTTATGGTTTACTGTGAAAGAGTACAATTACGATTCACTGTTAATTAGGGCAAAAATGTTTCCAGGTATATAGCAACGAACAAATGGTTGTTCTTGCCTGCACTATGATACATTGAACCCAATTAGCAGGCTGATAATTATGTAAGCATATATATTATGCACAGCCTGTAGTTTATAATAAAGATAATGCTTCACAACATCTGCAAATAAATAAATCTAGTTGATAAATCACTATCGAGTAGGGCAGAGTGTACCCAGGCATGTAGCAAGAAATAAAATGACTGTTCTTGCCTGCATTGAGAACAATTAACCTAATTAGCAGACTGACAGTTATTCATGTATAGACATAACGTACAGCCTCTGGTTAGCAACAAAAATAGCGCTTCAAAACATGTACATTTATATGCACTGCCTCTGGTTTGCATCAAACATAGTATTCCAAAATTAAATCTGATTGGAAAGCTGACACTTTAACAGGTATATGTATTGGCTGCAATCTGTGATAAATTGAGAAAGGCGCAACTATAAACCACTATCAAATAGAGCAACAATGTATCTAGTCATACAGCAGGGAAACAATGACCATTTATGCCAGCGCTGAAGTCACATAGATCTAATAAGTAGACTGGAAATGATTTAAGCATACACTAAGTGTGCAGTTTATGGTATTTAGCAGCGAGAATATCTCAATTAAGGTATTGAGAGATGATATGTCCAGCTGTTAACACTTGTGCCGGGATCAAATAACGTAAATGCACTAAGGTGGAGATATACTGTTCACAATCAAAAGATAAATGTTGCCGCTCAGGGAAACACCGCAGGGACGCGGTCTGGAGTTTCACAGTTATTAACGGTGGTTGAAATACAATAGTTACGCTTTTGGAGACTCAGCGGGTCAGCGGGAGCCGGTGTCTGTGGATTCGTGCTGTTAGTAGATTTTGCTACAGCATCAGAAGGATAGGAAGACGCGTTTCGCCCCTCCCACGGGGCTTGTTCACATCCTGTCTGTGTGGCTGCGGTGTCAGCTATTTAACAGCACACTAATTAGGTGTCTTAATTAATTAGAAAAGGCTGCCGCAGCAGAAGGGCTAAGTTTCATTAGTATCCAATAGCGCCCTGCATTTAGTCCTGTTGCAAGGAGGTAAATGCTATGTGGTAACAGATTGACATACAGGAGTTATCAGTGACACTGAAATAAAGATTATACATGGTTATAATTCAGAAACAGTGTGTCATGATAAAGATACCTAGAATAATTAACGGAAAATTTACTAGGTTTATTTTAGGGGCTCCCAATCCCTTGTCATTACAGACTGATCAATTGAATTATTAATTACAAATTTTAATCGAGAGAGTAATGTATCCCCAGTAAAACATAGGGGAGTGTCCACATAAGGAAGTACCTTTGGAAGTAAAGAGTAGCTTTACCCTAATTGTTATCTTAGTTTACATCAGGTTTCTTTATATTGCAAAGCGATCCGATAATAAAAAGAAGAAGAAGAATACAATAAAGAAACATCCTTGGAGAGAGTTTTAATTAAAGCAGTTCAAGGAATGAATGAAAATATGAACCAATCTATAAAAGCAAAAAATAGTATTTGTATAGTATTGTGTTCAATTAAATTCAATTCAAAGGGAGGAAAAGGTGGAAACATGAAGAGAATAGTTCATGTGAATGTATACATAAACTTTTAAGTTTTTTCGTATTCTATGTATATGTAAATCAAAGTAAATAAATTAAACTCAAAACAGAGGATATTGACAAGCTTAATAGTAATTTCAGAGAATGAACCTGGTAATTTAAGAAAATAGATCATAAAGGAACATATGATGGAAAACAGAGAGCTTTTTGTTATTAATTCGTCAATATTCAGTTGTATTTCATTTTAATTAATTAATTATGAGCAGAAAGACAGTAAAATATTAGCAGAGAAATATGAGAAAAAAAACATATATATATATACATATATATTGTCATGTTTATAGGAAAGAGCTATAGTTAATATGCTCATTAAGGCCATTAGGAGAAACCGTATTTAATGTGAAAGTCCAAAAACTTTCTCTTCTGAGTAGTTGATTAGTGAGGTCACCGCCTCTGATCCCCAGATGTATGGTCTACAGTCCAAAAACTCTGAAAAAATTGAGATCACCTTTATGTTTGAAATGAAAATGCCGGGCCACAGATGTTAATTGTTTTGATCTTGCTATGTCAGAGGCGACATTTCGGATCGTGCCGATGTGTTCTAAGACACGTTCCTTCATCATCTGACTTGTCATCCCGACATACATAGCGTCACATCTGCAGTGTATACAATACACCACTCCTTTTGTGCGACAGTTGATGTAGTCGTGGATTTGATGCCTGTTGCCATATCTGTCTGAAAGTTCTCTCTGTCTGGTCATGTACTTACACGCCTTACAGACGCCACATGGAAAAGAACCTGTCAGGATAGGGATTCTGGGTTTAGTTCTAATGTAGTGACTGGTAACCAAATGGTCCCTTAGATTGGGTGACCTCCTCCAGCTGATTGAGACCTTTTCTCCAATGATTTTAGCTAGATCCTCATCAGACATTAGTACGTGCCAATATTTCTGGATACTCTGTTGTATTGTTTTCCACTGCTGGTTGAAATTACTGATGAATCTGGGTTTAGGTTCCCCTTTATCATCAAGGTCTTTGTCCTTTCCCGTCTTGAAGATGATAGATTCCCTGTTGGTTTTAATGACTGATTTTTGGGCCTTTTTAAGGGATCTATTGCTGTATCCGCGGTCTTTCAGACGTTGGCTGAGTTCTTCACACTGCTGTTTGAAAATCACTTCGTCCGATACGTTCCTCCGGAGTCTAAGAAACTCCCCCTTGGGGATATTTTCAACGGTAGGGGGGAAATGATGGCTCGTCTGATGCAACACACTATTAGTAGCAGTACTTTTCCTAAAGAGCTTGGTTTCTAATTTGCTGTTTGATGCTTTGTAAATCTTTAGGTCCAAGAAGGAAATTTCAGAACTGCTGATTTCAGATGTCAATTTTAAGTTTAGATCGTTTGTGTTGAGGACGCTTAGGAATTCATCTAGTAGTTCTCTGCCGCCATCCCATATCAGTATGATGTCGTCGATATAACGACTCCACATGCTGATGTGTTTGGAGAATTTCTCATATTCCTCCGAGAAGACCATCTCTTTCTCCCACCAACCTAAATATAGGTTGGCGTATGTTGGTGCGCATGCGGCACCCATTGCAGTACCTCTCGTTTGCAAGAAGAACTTATCATCGAAGGTAAAAAAGTTAAAATTGAGGACAAATGATAGAAGTTCCAGCAGGAAATCTTGAAATGGTCCAAAATCCTCCATACTGAGGAAATATTTAACCGCATTGAGGCCTCTGGCATGATCTATACTAGTGTATAATGATTCGACATCCAAAACAACCAAAAGTTGACCCTCCTCCAGGCTTACGTCGTGCAGTTTCTTCAAAATATCTGTTGTGTCCCTCGTGTATGAAGGGAGTTCAAGGACAAATTTCCTCAGGTGGAGGTCTAGAAATATGCTTGCCCTCTCCGAGAGGCAACCAATGCCTGATACAATTGGTCTGCCAGGTGGTACCATCGGGTTTTTATGGACCTTCGGGAGCAGATACAGGGTGGCAATTTTTGGGTTCTCAATCCATAAATACTCATGTTCTTTCTTAGTAATTGCTCCCTCCTGTAAGCCTCTCTTGAGTATTGTCTCATATCTTGGTTGTATCAGTCCGAGAGGGTTTAACATGATTGGTTTGTAGCATTGTGTGTTATTGAGTTGTTTATAGGCCTCAGTCGTGTACATACTTTTTGGCCATATAACCACGTTCCCCCCCTTATCCGAGGGTTTGATGACTATATCCTGCCAGCTTTGGATATTCTTAAGTCCCAACCATTCCTCTTTCGTGAGGTTGTACGGTGTCTTATGTAGTTTTCGATTGATGTAGATTTTATCGAATTTTTTCGAAACCAAATTAGTAAAGATGCCGACCTCCGGACAAATTAAATCCTGTGGGGTGAATACTGATTGTTTTTTACAGGTAGGTCTTTTATCCCCCAAGGCAGTTGTGCTCGGTCCTTCTGATTCGGCCAGAAGCTCATCCAGGGTAATCAATGCAGTTATCTCCATATCCGTGATGTCGCTGCTGTTTATCTCTTCAATGGATCTAGATTTATTAGCAAAAAACTTTTTTAAAAGTAATTTCCGTCCAAAGAGTTTAAGATCTTTCTCAAGGTTGAATCGGTTGAGATTATTGGTAGGGGAAAATGATAATCCTCTACTAAGAACATCCTTCTCTATATCGGTTAGTATATGGTCCGAGAGGTTTATGATCTGAAGTGTGTCCTTTACTGATTCTTTCTTACTCGGATCGGATACCGATCTGGGATTGGGGGCCCCCATCTTCCTTTTCCTTTTCGACCTCCTTGTTTTCCCCTTGCGTTTGGTTGGAAACCACGTGAGGTCTGGGGGTTCTCTAAAAAAAAACCAGCTCTGGAGACTTGGGAGGAGTTATTGAGAGAGCTGTCGCCTTCCTCTCCTGAAGAGTCCAGCTCAGAGGAGGAGTAGTTGTAATCGTAGATGTTGTTATACACTTTTCTTGGCTGCCTCACGGTATTGCTTTTCCAAGCGAAAATCGGGCCCGTGGAGAAGTCCTTTTTGTCCCTCCAGAATTTATTTTTCTTCCGTTCGATGATGGTCTGCTCGTATTTGTCAAGGTCTTTTTTGTTAAGTTCGAATTCTTTTTCGAAGTTTGTATCCTTCTCCCACTTCTCCAATTTTTGGCTTAAAATACCGATCTCCTTTTCACATTCGTCTAGAATAAGATGGTCGTGTTTGAGGAGGACATTTGTGAGTTCGTGAGAACACTTCAATAGGCAGGTTTCCCACTCAGTTTTTAAGGCTTCCGTAGCCAATGGAAAAGCTGGGAAGACTTTGGGTCTCAGGCCCCTGGGGTAAATCTTCTGCTTTTGATAATTTTCAAGTGTGGTTAAATCCCAGTTGGTCCTTAGTTGTTTTTGAAGGATATTTTTCAATCTTTTGAAATCATCTTCCCAGGTGTTATCTGGTTCTTTCTGAGTTGCGTTTGTGGAAAAGATGTCTTCCAAATATTCATTTTTTCTTCTTCTTGTGGTTAATTCATTTCTCAGGCTAAAAATGGACATGGCACGACGTAAGCCTGGAGGAGGGTCAACTTTTGGTTGGTTTGGATGTCGAATCATTATACACTAGTATAGATCATGCCAGAGGCCTCAATGCGGTTAAATATTTCCTCAGTATGGAGGATTTTGGACCATTTCAAGATTTCCTGCTGGAACTTCTATCATTTGTCCTCAATTTAAACTTTTTTACCTTCGATGATAAGTTCTTCTTGCAAACGAGAGGTACTGCAATGGGTGCCGCATGCGCACCAACATACGCCAACCTATATTTAGGTTGGTGGGAGAAAGAGATGGTCTTCTCGGAGGAATATGAGAAATTCTCCAAACACATCAGCATGTGGAGTCGTTATATCGACGACATCATACTGATATGGGATGGCGGCAGAGAACTACTAGATGAATTCCTAAGCGTCCTCAACACAAACGATCTAAACTTAAAATTGACATCTGAAATCAGCAGTTCTGAAATTTCCTTCTTGGACCTAAAGATTTACAAAGCATCAAACAGCAAATTAGAAACCAAGCTCTTTAGGAAAAGTACTGCTACTAATAGTGTGTTGCATCAGACGAGCCATCATTTCCCCCCTACCGTTGAAAATATCCCCAAGGGGGAGTTTCTTAGACTCCGGAGGAACGTATCGGACGAAGTGATTTTCAAACAGCAGTGTGAAGAACTCAGCCAACGTCTGAAAGACCGCGGATACAGCAATAGATCCCTTAAAAAGGCCCAAAAATCAGTCATTAAAACCAACAGGGAATCTATCATCTTCAAGACGGGAAAGGACAAAGACCTTGATGATAAAGGGGAACCTAAACCCAGATTCATCAGTAATTTCAACCAGCAGTGGAAAACAATACAACAGAGTATCCAGAAATATTGGCACGTACTAATGTCTGATGAGGATCTAGCTAAAATCATTGGAGAAAAGGTCTCAATCAGCTGGAGGAGGTCACCCAATCTAAGGGACCATTTGGTTACCAGTCACTACATTAGAACTAAACCCAGAATCCCTATCCTGACAGGTTCTTTTCCATGTGGCGTCTGTAAGGCGTGTAAGTACATGATCAGACAGAGAGAACTTTCAGACAGATATGGCAACAGGCATCAAATCCACGACTACATCAACTGTCGCACAAAAGGAGTGGTGTATTGTATACACTGCAGATGTGACGCTATGTATGTCGGGATGACAAGTCGGATGATGAAGGAACGTGTCTTAGAACACATCGGCACGATCCGAAATGCTGCCTCTGACATAGCAAGATCAAAACAATTAACATCTGTGGCCCGGCATTTTCATTTCAAACATAAAGGTGATCTCAATTTTTTCAGAGTTTTTGGACTGGAGACCATACATCTGGGGATCAGAGGCGGTGACCTCACTAATCAACTACTCAGAAGAGAAAGTTTTTGGACTTTCACATTAAATACGGTTTCTCCTAATGGCCTTAATGAGCATATTAACTATAGCTCTTTCCTATAAACATGACAATATATATGTATATATATATATGTTTTTTTGCTCATATTTCTCTGCTAATATTTTACTGTCTTTCTGCTCTTAATTAATTAATTAAAATGAAATACAACTGAATATTGACGAATTAATAACAAAAAGCTCTCTGTTTTCCATCATATGTTCCTTTATGATCTATTTTCTTAAATTACCAGGTTCATTCTCTGAAATTACTATTAAGCTTGTCAATATCCTCTGTTTTGAGTTTAATTTATTTACTTTGATTTACATATACATAGAATACGAAAAAACTTAAAAGTTTATGTATACATTCACATGAACTATTCTCTTCATGTTTCCACCTTTTCCTCCCTTTGAATTGAATTTAATTGAACACAATACTATACAAATACTATTTTTTGCTTTTATAGATTGGTTCATATTTTCATTCATTCCTTGAACTGCTTTAATTAAAACTCTCTCCAAGGATGTTTCTTTATTGTATTCTTCTTCTTCTTTTTATTATCGGATCGCTTTGCAATATAAAGAAACCTGATGTAAACTAAGATAACAATTAGGGTAAAGCTACTCTTTACTTCCAAAGGTACTTCCTTATGTGGACACTCCCCTATGTTTTACTGGGGATACATTACTCTCTCGATTAAAATTTGTAATTAATAATTCAATTGATCAGTCTGTAATGACAAGGGATTGGGAGCCCCTAAAATAAACCTAGTAAATTTTCCGTTAATTATTCTAGGTATCTTTATCATGACACACTGTTTCTGAATTATAACCATGTATAATCTTTATTTCAGTGTCACTGATAACTCCTGTATGTCAATCTGTTACCACATAGCATTTACCTCCTTGCAACAGGACTAAATGCAGGGAGCTATTGGATACTAATGAAACTTAGCCCTTCTGCTGCGGCAGCCTTTTCTAATTAATTAAGACACCTAATTAGTGTGCTGTTAAATAGCTGACACCGCAGCCACACAGACAGGATGTGAACAAGCCCCGTGGGAGGGGCGAAACGCGTCTTCCTATCCTACTGATGCTGTAGCAGAATCTACTAACAGCACGAATCCACAGACACCGGCTCCCGCTGACCCGCTGAGTCTCCAAAAGCGTAACTATTGTATTTCAACCACCGTTAATAACTGTGAAACTCCAGACCGCGTCCCTGCGGTGTTTCCCTGAGCGGCAACATTTATCTTTTGATTGTGAACAGTATATCTCCACCTTAGTGCATTTACGTTATTTGATCCCGGCACAAGTGTTAACAGCTGGACATATCATCTCTCAATACCTTAATTGAGATATTCTCGCTGCTAAATACCATAAACTGCACACTTAGTGTATGCTTAAATCATTTCCAGTCTACTTATTAGATCTATGTGACTTCAGCGCTGGCATAAACGGTCATTGTTTCCCTGCTGTATGACTAGATACATTGTTGCTCTATTTGATAGTGGTTTATAGTTGCGCCTTTCTCAATTTATCACAGATTGCAGCCAATACATATACCTGTTAAAGTGTCAGCTTTCCAATCAGATTTAATTTTGGAATACTATGTTTGATGCAAACCAGAGGCAGTGCATATAAATGTACATGTTTTGAAGCGCTATTTTTGTTGCTAACCAGAGGCTGTACGTTATGTCTATACATGAATAACTGTCAGTCTGCTAATTAGGTTAATTGTTCTCAATGCAGGCAAGAACAGTCATTTTATTTCTTGCTACATGCCTGGGTACACTCTGCCCTACTCGATAGTGATTTATCAACTAGATTTATTTATTTGCAGATGTTGTGAAGCATTATCTTTATTATAAACTACAGGCTGTGCATAATATATATGCTTACATAATTATCAGCCTGCTAATTGGGTTCAATGTATCATAGTGCAGGCAAGAACAACCATTTGTTCGTTGCTATATACCTGGAAACATTTTTGCCCTAATTAACAGTGAATCGTAATTGTACTCTTTCACAGTAAACCATAAATTGCATCTAACATATATGCCTGATAATTTGTCAATGTCGTCAACCAGGTTTAACTGTAGCTTCTTTTGATTGACATACTAGTATATATACTAGAATTGGGAGACCACTCCAGTTCACCTGAAGGAATATACTGCATATAACTATCTGCAACTGTTTCATTACTATTATCTCCTTTCAGCTTCTCTCACTCTTGGGTATTGGCAATATCGAGACACTGCAATGACCATTTGAGCAACAGTGACTGAATAGCCTGATCCCAGTGAGCAGCAGAAAGCACTTTCTGGCCGACCTCTCACTATTTTTTCTAAAACGGAGGCTCTCCCTGGTTTTCTCATCCACCATCCTACAAACTTGTGATGGTAGGACAGTAGAAATCAGGTGAGATATAGACACCGTTGAACTATTTGACTTTATCTCTCTCCGATCTGTATATCACTCTTTAATTTCCCACTCACGAATAATTAATTCTCTCTCACTCATAAGATCGTCCGTGTATCTGTACTGCAATACTAAAAATTTAGCAACAGTGAGTGCACGTTTCGAATTATTGAGCAGCAGAAGATACTGTGGCCAGATCTCTTACTATCCTCCTTTTTCATTTGCGGAGGCTCTCCCCAATTCTCTTACCAGCCATCCTCTAATTATATGATGGTGAGAATATAGAAATTTGGGTGAGATATAGACACCAGCAAACTGACTTTCTTTCTTAAAACTTTATCTCTCTGTGCAATGCAAACGCACCATACGTTTAGATGGTGATACAGATAGCGTGAGTTGCTTCAATTGACACGGTGACTTTGCATCACTATCTTTGTACTTTTGGAATTATACGGTGTTTATGGTACTGACTAGCTCTGAGAACTCAAAATAAAGTACTTTTTTCTTGTTAAATTAAGTTCTGAATAACGAGCTTTTCTTCGTGCCGCTACAATGACATATGGACTACAATGCATCTTTTATAATTTATCGTCATATATTGTGTGAATTACCACTTATATTAAGAATAACATAAATAAAAGCTAAGTTTTAAAATACTCAGATAACATAAACTTTTTCCATAGACTTTGGTAGTACATGGATATTCTCTGTTTGCATATATAAAATTTATGCAAATGACTTCCTAAGAGTGCCCCCAAAAAAGAGTCTTCTTTCTCTCCATGTTTTTTAACATATACTTACCACTGACTCTGGGGTGCACCTCCAACCTTTAAATACGAAAGGATTCCTCCCCTTGTTTCTTCAAGAAGGGACACCTTTGGAAATTTGAAACAGGATTTGGATTTTCTCTAATTGTTTCTCCACTTACCTATAACTTTTGACAGTCAAGGTCCTTTTTAGTGGATTTTCCTGTGCGGGACCCAACCAAAAAAGTCTTCTACATTTATACATTGACAGTCTGGCCTGAACTTACAAAACTGAGCTTAGGACATTGATACCTGCTTTCATCTAAATGTTACATTTCAAGAGATTCAAGTGATTTGCTAGCGATTGCAACGTTGTATCATTTGCCTTCATAACCTGTTGTACTTCTGCAGGACTGTGCTCAGATAAACAAATATGCAGCTAACGAAGTTACTTTACATTAAAGAAAATAACTTTAATTGTTCATAATTGGACCATAGAGAAGAGTTGTACAGTATACTTCTCAGGGTGTGATTCAGCACAAGTATAGTTTGGATGTTATTGTTGCAAAGGACACGAACCTAAGACACACTTTATTAACTGGATATCAAACTACGTAAAAAAGGAGAACATAGCGGAATTTAACCCCTTCCCGACATTTGACGTATATATACGTCATGGCCGGGATGTACTTCCTGACACATGACGTATATATATATCATGACTTTAAACTGACGCGGTGACAGTTTAAACATGTCTGCTGTCCCTGACAGCAGACATATCCCAGCATGCCCAGGGGGGGGCGGCGATGCCTCCCCCCCGTCGGTGATCGCTGCGATTGGCTGTTCAATGTGAACAGCCAATCGCAGCGTTTTCCTGTGTTACCGGCGAATCAGACGCTCGGTAACACAGGGATCAATCACCGCCGGGTGTGAGGGGGCGCGAGGGGGTCACCGGTGGTCACCGGTGATGACCACACCTCACCCCACCTGCCCCCAAGGCTGTGATTGGTCCGTCGGACCGACGGACCAATCACAGCCATGGCGCGTGATTTAAACTAACGGTGACTGCGCTGCAGACGCCATTCCGGTCTGGAATGGCGTGTAGAGCGGTCACCGTGCCAATCTGTCGTGATATACTGACCTGATCCTTGCCTGATACTTACCTGATCACCGCTGGTAGCGTGCTGCCAGCAGCTGGATGCTTCCTGGATCTTGTGACTTCCTGTGTGCTGCTGCTGCAGTGTCATAGAGTGACAGATAGTGAGAGATAGTGAGAGATAGTGACAGAGAGTGATAGAGAGTGCTATATTTTGTGTCTGCTGCCCCCCCTTTTGTGCTGATCAGTATATCTGTGCTGATCAGCAACTTTTTGGGGGTGCAGGTTTTTTTTTTTATATATATACCTGTCAGTTGCACCAAAGGTTGTGCTGCCTGTGCAACTGACTGCTGCCCCCCCTGCTGCCCCCCCTTTTGTGCTGATCAGTATAAATTAACTGATCAGCAACTTTTTGGGGGTGCAGGGTTTTTTTTTTATATATACCCTGTCAGGTTGCACCCACAGTTGTGTGCCTGCTGCCCCTCACTGCTAATCAGTGTTGCATCACTGCATCACTGATCTGCAGGTTTTTTTTTGGAGAGTGCAGTGGGGTTTTGTTTTTACACCCACGTTGCTTTTGTGGGTGTCCTGTGGCCGCTGAGCGCTGATCAGTGACGTACATCACTGAACAGCATTTTTGGCACATGGTTGATATAATTTTTTTTCTGCAGTTTTTTTTTAATTGTTTTTTTTTTGGAGAGTGCTGTGGTTTATTTTTTTTAAATTGTTTTTACACCCACGTTGCTTTTGTGGGTGTCCTGTGGCCGCTGAGCGCTGATCAGTGACGTACATTACTGAACAGCATTTTTGGCACAGGGTTGATATAATTTTTTTTCTGCAGTTTTTTTAAATTGTTTTTTTTTGGGAGAGTGCTGTGGTTTATTTTTTTTAAATTGTTTTTACACCCACGTTGCTTTTGTGGGTGTCCTTTGGCCGCTGAGCGCTGATCAGTGACGTACATCACTGATCAGCATTTTCGGCACAGGGTTGATCTATTTTTTTTTTTTTTTTGGATCAAATTCCTGTTGCCTTTGAGCGCTGTTCAGTGACGGACGTTACTGACCAACATCTGTGCTCAATTTTTGGCGCAGGACCTTTTTTTTTTTTTTTTTAACCCCTTCAAGGTTGTACTAAAAGCTGCCTGAGTTTTTGGCCATCCCAGGAATCCAATTTGATTCAACAGGTCTCAGAGAAATTGACTTTCAAATTATTTTTCTCTGATGATTTTATAAATTTAATGGTGGACCAAAGTAATTTATATGCCCAGCAGTTTATTGCTCAAAACCCCACGTCATCATTTGCTAGGTGGACCCCTGTAGATGCAGTAGAGATGATGACGTTTTGGGGTCTGGTGTTACATATGGGCATAGTAAAAAAGCCAGAAATTAGGCAATATTGGAGTACAGATGTTCTGTACAGCACCCCACTTTACCGTATGGCCATGACTCGGACTCGTTTTGAGACAATCCTTAAATTTTTACATTACACCGATAATGCACAGTGCCCACCCAGAGATGATCCCACCTTTGACCGGCTATTCAAAGTCAGGCCAGTCATTGATCATTTCAGTGCCAAATTTGCAGAGATGTACATCCCTGAAAAATTTATTTGTATCGACGAGTCCCTTATACATTTTAAAGGAAGGGTTAAATTCCGCCAGTACCTTCCCAGTAAGAGGGCAAGGTATGGCATAAAAATGTATAAACTGTGTGAAAGCACCTCAGGGTACACACACAGGTTTAGGGTATATGAAGGGAAGGATTCAAGAATTGAACCGCCAGAATGCCCCCCCTCCCTCGTAGGTGTTAGTGGAAAAATTGTCTGGGATTTAGTGCACCCCTTCCTGGATAAAGGTTATCACCTCTATGTGGATAACTTTTACACTAGCATCCCCCTGTTTAAGGCCCTTGGTTCAAGAGGTACAGCAGCTTGCGGTACTGTGCGCAAGAACCAAAGAGGCCTCCCAAAAACGCACATTGCCCAAGTACTGAGAAGGGGTGAAAGCAGGGCACAATCCACCGAAAATATGTTGTTGGTCAAATATAAGGACAAGAGGGATGTCCTTATACTGACAACAATTCATGGAGACAGTACCACCTCCGTCCCTGTACGAGGTACCAGTACCCACACCTCAAAACCTAATTGTATCCTAGATTACAATAAGTACATGGGCGGAGTGGATCTTTCAGATCAGGTACTGAAGCCGTACAGTGCCCTGCGGAAAACAAAAATCTGGTACAAGAAGCTGGCCGTGTATATCATCCAGATGGCACTGTATAACGCTTACGTGCTATTCCGTTCTACCAGCCAGAGGGGGACATTTATGCACTTTCAAGAGGAAGTCATAAAGGGCCTAATATTTGGGAACCAGCAGGCAGAGGGCCCCAGTACTTCTAGTACTGGCCCCCGTATTGTACCAGGGCAGCATTTTCCTAACGAAATCCCCTCCACTGCAAAAAAGGGCAGGACACAAAAAAGGTGCAAAGTTTGCTATAAAAAGGGAATAAGAAAGGATACTATTTTCCACTGTGAAACTTGCCCCGACAAACCCGGCCTATGTATAAAGGAGTGTTTTAAAATATACCACACATCTATGGATTATTAGGTTCATCATTTCACCATGCTTCGGGGGTCTTGCTAATGCCACATAGCACCCACCATTCATTCCACCAGAATCTGAGCTGCAAAATCCAAAAATCACTCCTTCCCTTCTGAGTCCTGCCATGCACCCAACTGGTATTTTTTGGTCACATATGAGGCATTGCCATACTCGGGAGAAATTGGGGCACAGATTTTGGGGTGCTTTTTCTCCTTCATACCTTATGAAAATGAAAAATTTTGAGCCAGAACTGCATTTTTGTGTAAAAAAATGTAATTTTTCATTTGCACAGCCCAGTTGTATCAAAATTGGTGAAACCCCTGGGGGTTTGAAATGTACACTATACCCCTAGATGAATTCCCTGAGGGGTGTAGTTTGCAAAATGGGGTCACTTGTGGGGGGGTTCCACTGTATTGGTGCTTTGGGGGTCTTGCTAATGCGACATAGCACCCACCAACATTCCACCAGAATCTGTGCTGCAAAATCCAAATATCACTCCTTCCCTTCTGAGTCCTGCCATTTTTTGGTCA
The DNA here is from genome assembly GCF_055691185.1 of Crinia signifera. Lineage (NCBI taxonomy): Eukaryota > Metazoa > Chordata > Amphibia > Anura > Myobatrachidae > Crinia > Crinia signifera. The sequence goes on from NC_139228.1 coordinate 76,486,524, forward strand.
CACATGAGGCATTGCCGTACTAGGGAGAAATTGGGGCACAGATTTTGGGGTGCTTTGTCTCCTTCATTCCTTGTGAAAATGAAAAATTTTGAGCCAGAACTGCATTTTTGTGTAAAAAATTTAATTTTTCATTTTCACTGCCCAGTTGTACCACAATTGGTGAAACCCCTGGGGGTTTGAAATGTACACTATACCCCTAGTTGAATTCCCTGAGGGGTGTAGTTTGCAAAATGGGGTCACTTGTGGGGGGGTTACACTGTATTGGTGCTTCGGGGGTCTTGCTAATGCGACATAGCACCCACCAACATTCCACCAGAATCTGTGCTGCAAAATCAAAATATCAGTCCTTCCCTTCTGAGTCCTGCCATGCACCCAAATGGTATTTTTTGGTCACATGTAAGGCATTGCCGTACTCGGGAGAAATTGGGGCACAGATTTTGGGGTGCTTTGTCTCCTTCATTCCTTGTGAAAATGAAAAATTTTGAGCCAGAACTGCATTTTTGTGTAAAAAATGTAATTTTTCATTTTCACAGCCCAGTTGTACCACAATTGGTGAAACCCCTGGGGGTTTGAAATGTACACTATACCCCTAGATGAATTCCCTGAGGGGTGTAGTTTGCAAAATGGGGTCACTTGTGGCGGGGTTCCTAACTTTTAGCATCTTATGGTGCCTAGAAACCTACATGGTGCCTAAAAAATAATCTCATAAAAAGGAGGCTCCAAAATCAAGTAGGTTCTCCTTCTATTATGAAGCCTGTGGTTTGGTCAACGTGCACACTAGGGCCACATATAGGATATTTATGAAAACAAAAGAATTGGGGGAATCAATTTTTAGTCACATTTCTCTAGTAAAATCTACTGTGTTCCTTAGAAAAATGTATTAAAATTGAAAATCTGCAAAAAAAATGAAATTTTGAAATTTCACCTACACTTTGTTTTAATTCCTGTGAAACACCTAAAGGGTTAACAAACTTCCAAAATGCTGTTTTGAATACTGTGAGGGGTGCAGTTTTTGAAATGGCATCATTTATGGGGGTGTCTCACATACAAGTCCCTCAAAGTCACATCAGAACTGAACTGGTCCCTAAAAAAATCAGTGTTTGAAATTTTCTTGAAAATTTGAGAATTTGCTATTCATATTTTAAGCCTCCTAGTGTCCAAAAAAATTAAAAGGAGGTTGAAATAATGATGGAAACATAAAGTATACATATGGTCTATGTTAGTTATTAACTATTTTGAGTGGTATGATTATTTGTCTCACAAGCAGAAAATTTAACATTTTGAAAATTGCTAAATTTTCAATTTTTTTACGACATTTTGGTATTTTTCACAAAAAAACACAGACTGTATCGACCCAAATTTACCACTAACTTGAAGTACAATGTGTCACGAGAAAACAATCTCAAAATCACTGGGATAAGTAAAAGCAAAAAAAAGTTATCCCCACTTAAGTGATACATGTCAGATTTGAAAAAAAGGGCTCTGTCAGGAAGGCAAAAACAGGCTGCGGCGGGAAGGGGTTAATGCTCTACTAGCATACAGAGACTTTATCCAGTAAGTGGCTACACTGGATGTTATATGGGCCCCAACTGTGCACAACTGGGATTGACATATTATTAATAATAATATTTTTCATTTTTTATTTATACCCGGGTATATATATATATATATATATATATATATATATATATATATATATATATATATATATATATATATATATATATATATATATATATATATATATTTAAATCTAACAAATTGGTTTTCTAAAGTTTTTTGTATTGCATGCAAGTAGTCTGTTGTATAGGTATATATATATATATTTGTTTTTATTTCAACTTTAATATTTGATAATTGTTATTATACTAATGTATACTAATATAGCCTAAGTGTTGTTAATTTATCATAAAAAATATAAAGACGTTTTTACTTTATAATTGTATTGAATAACTAATCTGTATATTAGAATTAGACGTTATCCCTAGCTAACCTATTTTAATTACCCATAGGGTCATTATAACAAAAGCTTGGGTGGAGGCACAAAATATTAGCTGAGCAAGCGAACTAAGCGTTACATATATATATATATATATATATATATATATATATATATATATATATATATATATATATATATAAACATATAAACTTAGTTAATGGTAGCATGTGATTTCACTGTTTAATACAGCCAAGCCAATTATATAGGCTTTGGCTGTCGACCTAGCCCTTGTTGACCTAATGGATGTGTCAACCTAATGACCTTGTCGACCTAACCGCATGCCAACCTTCAGGTGTGTCGACCTTGATGCTTTTCGACCTTCATGGTCAACCCAATGCATGTCAAACTTCCCTTTCGTTAGCTGTTGCACAGCCCAGGAATATTATGCACAGGATCCAACTAGTATCGGTTTCTAGACCGAAACCTTCTTTTGTCGGTTCCCAGACCGAATCCTGCTATCATCAATTTGCAGGCCGAATCCAGCTAGACTGCCACTATCGGTTCCGAGGCTGAATTCTGTACCATTGGTTGCCAGAGTGATTAATTCACAATCAGTTTCCAGACCAATTAGCTTCCCATTGGTTCCCACACTGAAGACTATGATCATCGGTTCCCAGACCAAAGACTACTACCATCAGTTCCCAGACAAATTAGTTCACCATCAATTCCTGGATTGATTAGTTCACCACTGGTTATGAAGCCAACCTCCTCAGCACCTGCTCTCTTCAGTATCGTCATCAGTTCCTACATCAATGGTCCAAGACCACTCAAGTTCTACAAGTACCTCTGTTTCTCTTAGCATCTAGTGTCTACACAGTTTAGCACAGAGAGACCCAGGGAGAGGACTGCGACCTGCTGATCAGACACAGCGATGTCCAAAGGCCCTTGCAGGAGTTTCCTTGGGAAGACCACTGGCAAGTTAGACTCCACCCCTCTGTACTGGTTATCTGCTAACTCTCTGTCCCAGTTGTGCTACTATTAGTGTGTTACCCATATATGATCATCCGTTATATCAAGCCACCTAGTTCCCAGCACCCTCCACTGGCCCACCAGGGTCACTCCCGGAAACACAATCAAGTCCACTCCTGACAACTGCAAAGTCCAAAGGCCATTGCTCACTTATTATTCTTCTAGATCTCTCTACTGCTTTTGATACTGTTGACCATGCTATACAAAAACTACAATCCGTAGGTCTTCAGTACACAGCCCTTTCTTACAGTAGGTCTCATCCTACTTATCTAATCACTCTTTCAGTTTTAATTTCTTTGAATCCATCACATCTTAGCTACCTTTATTTTCTACTTTTCTCATTTTATACCACATATTTTGGCCCACTCTTTTGTATTTCAATATTTGTACTCAGATGACCCTAAAATCTACCTATCCTCCTCAGACTTGTCACCATCTGTATTAATCTGTGTCACTGATGCCTTTCTGCCTCTTTATTTTGTATATTCTCTTGACACCTCAAATGAAATATTTCAAAAACAGAATTATTTATATTTCCACCGACCAGTAGTAGTTCCCAACCTTATAGCAAATTGCGATGCACAATGCCACTGAAAAGAATCTGTCCCACTAAAACACTTCTAGTTAAAAAAATTACTTTTGATGTTAAGTTTTTGTATTTTTGCTTACCATTTTTTTTGTCTAACCAGTTCTCCCTCTGGTGTTTTGTCATTTCATTATCATACGCTATTATAAGTGACCACTCCTATATAGGAGAAGGCTGTATGATGTTAAGATCAGCCAATCTATGTCATAGTATCAGAGCTATAACTGATAAAGATGGTTTATAAAATAAATTGTACATATCTTATAGAAATGACTAAATACTCACCAGTTAAAAAGTGAAAAAGAGACTGATGCTGTAGAATGAGTGAGACTGATCAACACCTTTCCTACACATTCTGCAGCATCAGTCTAGCATAATCTAGCAGTCTAGCAGTACAGGTGCAGTCTAGCACGATCTAGCAGTCTAGCAGAACAGGTGCAGTCTAGCATAATCTAGCAGTACAGGTGCAGTCTAGCATAATCTAGCAGTGTAGCAGAACAGGTGCAGTCTAGCATGATCTAGCAGAACAGGTGCAGGCTAGCATGATCTAGCAGTCTAGGAAAACAGGTGCAGGCTAGCACGATCTAGCAGTCTAGCAGAACAGGTGCAGGCTAGTGTGATCTAGCAGTCTAGCGGAACAGGTGCAGTCTAGCAGTCTAGCGGAACAGCTGCAGGCTAGCATGATCTAGCAATCTAGCAGAACAGGTGCATTCTAGCATGATCTAGCAGTCTAGGAGAACAGGTGCAAGCTAACATGATCTAGCAGTCTAGGAGAACAGCTGCAAGTTAGCATGATCTAGCAGTCATGGGGAATAGGTGCAGGCTAGCGTGATCTAGCAGTCTAGCAAAACAGGTGCAGGCTAGCATGATCTAGCAATCTAGCACAACAGGTGCAGGCTAGCATAATCTAGCAGTCTAGCAGAACAGGTGCAAGCTAGCATGATCTAGCAGTATAGCAGAACAGGTGCAGGCTAGCATGATCTAGCAGTCTAGGAGAACAGGTGCAGGCTAGCATGATCTAGCAGTCTAGCAGAACAGGTGCAGGCTAGCATGATCTAGCAGTCTAGGAAAACAGGTGCAGGCTATCACGATCTAGCAGTCTAGCAGAACAGGTGCAGGCTAGCATGATCTAGCAGTCTAGGAGAACAGGTGCAGGCTAGCACGATCTAGCAGTCTAGCAGAACAGGTGCAGGCTAGCATGATCTAGCAGTCTAGGAGAACAGGTGCAGGCTAGCACGATCTAGCAGTCTAGCAGAAAAGGTGCAGGCTAGCATGATCTAGCAGTCTAGCAGAACAGGTGCAGTCTAGCATGATCTAGCAGTCTAGCAGAACAGGTGCAGGCTAGCATGATCTAGCAGTCTAGCAGACCAGGTGCAGGCTAGCATGATCTAGCGATCTAGCTGAACAGGTGCAGGCTAGCATAATCTAGCAGTCTAGCAGAACAGGTGCAGGCTAGCATGATCTAGCAGTCTAGGAGAACAGGTGCAGGCTAGCATGATCTAGCAGTCTAGCAGAACAGGTGCAAGCTAGCATGATCTAGCAGTATAGCAGAACAGGTGCAGGCTAGCATGATCTAGCAGTCTAGGAGAACAGGTGCAGGCTAGCATGATCTAGCAGTCTAGGAGAACAGGTGCAGGCTAGCATGAACTAGCAGTCTAGCAGAACAGGTGCAAGTAGCATGATCTAGCAGTCTAGCAGAACAGGTGCAGGCTAGCATGATCTAGCAGTCTAGCAGAACAGGTGCAGGCTAGCGTGATCTAGCAGTCTAGCGGAACAGGTGCAAGCTAGCATGATCTAGCAGTATAGCAGAACAGGTGCAGGCTAGCATGATCTAGCAGTCTAGGAGAACAGGTGCAGGCTAGCATGATCTAGCAGTCTAGCAGAACAGGTGCAGGCTAGCATGATCTAGCAGTCTAGGAAAACAGGTGCAGGCTATCACGATCTAGCAGTCTAGCAGAACAGGTGCAGGCTAGCATGATCTAGCAGTCTAGGAGAACAGGTGCAGGCTAGCACGATCTAGCAGTCTAGCAGAACAGGTGCAGGCTAGCATGATCTAGCAGTCTAGGAGAACAGGTGCTGGCTAGCACGATCTAGCAGTCTAGCAGAAAAGGTGCAGGCTAGCATGATCTAGCAGTCTAGCAGAACAGGTGCAGTCTAGCATGATCTAGCAGTCTAGCAGAACAGGTGCAGGCTAGCATGATCTAGCAGTCTAGCAGACCAGGTGCAGGCTAGCATGATCTAGCGATCTAGCTGAACAGGTGCAGGCTAGCATAATCTAGCAGTCTAGCAGAACAGGTGCAGGCTAGCATGATCTAGCAGTCTAGGAGAACAGGTGCAGGCTAGCATGATCTAGCAGTCTAGCAGAACAGGTGCAAGCTAGCATGATCTAGCAGTATAGCAGAACAGGTGCAGGCTAGCATGATCTAGCAGTCTAGGAGAACAGGTGCAGGCTAGCATGATCTAGCAGTCTAGGAGAACAGGTGCAGGCTAGCATGAACTAGCAGTCTAGCAGAACAGGTGCAAGTAGCATGATCTAGCAGTCTAGCAGAACAGGTGCAGGCTAGCATGATCTAGCAGTCTAGCAGAACAGGTGCAGGCTAGCGTGATCTAGCAGTCTAGCGGAACAGGTGCAGGCTAGCATGATCTAGCAGTCTAGCAGAACAGGTGCAAGCTAGCATGATCTAGCAGTATAGCAGAACAGGTGCAGGCTAGCATGATCTAGCAGTCTAGGATAACAGGTGCAGGCTAGCATGATCTAGCAGAACAGGTGCAGGCTAGCATGATCTAGCAGAACAGGTGCAGGCTAGCATGATCTAGCAATCTAGGAGAACAGTTGCAGGCTAGCATGATCTAGCAGTCTAGGAGAACAGGTGCAGGCTAGCATGATCTAGCAGTCTAGCAGAACAGGTGCAGGCTAGCATGATCTAGCAGTTTAGCAGAACAGGTGCAGGCTAGCATGATCTAGCAGTCCAGCAGAACAGGTGCAGGCTAGCATGATCTAGCAGTCTAGGAGAACAGGTGCAGGCTAGCATGATCTAGCAGTCTAGCAGAACAGGTGCAAGCTAGCATGATCTAGCAGTATAGCAGAACAGGTGCAGGCTAGCATGATCTAGCAGAACAGGTGCAGTCTAGCATGATCTAGCAGTCTAGCAGAACAGGTGCAGGCTAGCATTATCTAGCAGTCCAGCAGAACAGGTGCAGGCTAGCATGATCTAGCAGTCTAGGAGAACAGGTGCAGTCTAGCATGATCTAGCAGTCTAGCAGAACAGGTGCAGGCTAGCATGATCTAGCAGTCTAGCAGAACAGGTGCAGGTTAGCATGATCTAGCAGTCTAGCAGAACAGGTGCAGGCTAGCATGATCTAGCAGTCTAGCAGAACAGGTGCAGGCTAGCACGATCTAGCAGTCTTGCAGAACAGGCGCAGGCTAGCACGATCTAGCATTCTAGCAGAACAGGTGCAGGCTAGCACCATCTAGCAGTCTAGCAGAACAGGTGCAGGCTAGCATGATCTAGCAGTCTAGCAGAACAGGTGCAGGCTAGCATGATCTAGCAGTCTAGCAGAACAGGCGCAGGCTAGCACGATCTAGCAGTCTAGCAGAACAGGCGCAGGCTAGCACGATCTAGCAGTCTAGCAGAACAGGCACAGGCTAGCATGATCTAGCAGTCTAGCAGAACCGGTGCAGGCTAGCATGATCTAGCAGTCTAGCAGAACCGTGCAGGCTAGCACGATCTAGCAGTCTAGAAGAACAGGCGCAGGCTAGCACGATCTAGCAGTCTAGCAGAACAGGCACAGGCTAGCATGATCTAGCAGTCTAGCAGAACATAGTTACATAGTAGGTGAGGCTGAATAAAAACTTACGTCCATCTAGTTTAACCTATGTTTATAGTAGTTTATCCCTTGTAGTGTATCCCTTATTTTGGATAAGATGTCAATAATACTGTAACTGGGTGCCGGAAACACAACTAATTTTGGCTGAAGAAAACACTGGAATGAGTGATGGAGCACGACTGATACAGGGTGCTAGAATATGCTGGAACTAGGTTGTTATGGTTGTATAACACCATGTATGTTTATCATATGCATAGTTCTATAGGGAAAAAAGTTCCCCTCATGATAAAGCTCTTGCTTTTGTGATGAGAGCATCCTTCCCTGCCAACAGACTTCGCCTCTCAGTAGACCTCACCCCCTATTAGGGCTGCTTCCAAAACATTTCCAGGGCTGGTTTTCTAACCCAATCCACCCTGGCACGGTGTAAGCTGCTGGCCATGTCTCCAGGCCCTATGCCTCTCTGAATAGACACTATGCACATGCACACAGCATCTATTTCCGGCTCTGCAGCACCGGGCAGGGGGGACTCCAAATTGCCCCACCACCACTGCCAGCCCCGGGAGTGTCCCAAAAAGAATGGGGTGGTCCCACAAAAAGCGGGGCAGTTGGGAGGTATGCAATTCCTTCGAGAGAGATGTTGTAGTGGCAATGGCCCTGGTTTAGAACAGCCAGGAGGAGAATGCCAGCCAAAGGAAAAAAACGTGTCTAAACCCAGCCTACAAAACTTCAGAAACCTGGGGGGGGGGTATAGCTAGCGAGAGCCATACTGTGGAATGCAGCATTGCACCCACTGCTGGCCTACCCCCACCCCCTCTATTATACTTTATGTTCAGCATCAGCAGGTTGGTATGCACTTGCTGATGATGGCACCCACACACTGGCCCTTATTCTGGTTCACTTGCAGAGGCAAATTCCTTATCAAATGGACAAAACCATGTGCACTGCAGGGGGGGGGGGCAGATGTAACTTGTGCAGAGAAAGTTACATTTGGGTAAGTTATTTTGTTTCTGTGCAGGGAAAATACTGACAATATACTGCAATATCGATCTCACTTTGAAGTACAGTAAAACCCTACCCAAATCTAACTATCTGCACAAGTTACATCTGCCCCATCTGCAGTGCACATGGTTTTGTCCATTTAAAAAGGAATTTGAATTTACGAGTGAACCAGAATAAGGTCCATATTCCAGTGTGTTTCCAGCTTTAGTTAGTAGTGTAGGTAGGGGGGTTTAAGAGAGGAAGAGGCCTGTGTGGAGACTCCCCTGGCCGGGCCCCCTTCTCTTTGCCAGGAGCAGTGCTGGGAGCAGTAGGGTCTCAGAACCTACTATGCATGCGCAAATCTCTGGGGAAATGGTGCAGCTGCAATTTTTCTGGTGATTTTTGCATCACTGCTGCTGGAAGGAATAAGGAATAGAGAGTGTGGAAAACGAAATTGCATCTCTACGCCATTAATGTTTAACGACCGTCCTCTGCGCAATTTCATTACGCCATTTGCGTCTTATTAGCTTAAACGTAACTACCAAGGTCGGACGTTAAACATTGATGGTAAATTCTTTAAGATATATTCCCTTTTGTTTTCTCTGTTTGTGCGAAGCTCACTGATTATACCCCCAATGTTGTACTATTTAACTTGTTACAATTGCCGTCAAGCAGCTGCAGGGAAGAGGGGTGGTGAAACAACTCACTATACCTGCCCTCCCAGATACTTAAATCAATGTAATCAGATGAACCTTTGTGTGTAGTGAAACCAATGACCACCCATCTACAAACTATTTTTTTAGGCTCTGTCCAAATACCTGTAATCGTACCTATGATGTGGAGGGCCAATGAAGAGATGCCCAGTCAACTTTCTGCATCCAATAATATCCCAGCCTGTCCCCACTCCCCTTTTTGGTATAAAATGTGGTGTTAGGATCTGAGAGGTGTGGTGATCTATTGCAGAGCACAATTTCCCGAGGCCTCGGGAAACCTCTGTCCGAGCTCCTTTTTGACGGTAATTGATATATTTCCTTATTTGTGCCAGCTGTATATGTTAGCCGAACCTGCATTGCTAATCTATGTAACTGTTTCTTTTCATGTATAAACTGTATAGTATAGGGTCATAGTTTATATATATATTCTATATTCTGTTAATCTTTTGCGTCCACTTTGGACAATCACACGGGGTTGGATCCGTGATCTTAATCCAATCGGTGTGTGTGTTTTCATTACTAAATTACTAGAGTATCAGTGTCTTTTGCGCAGGATCAGCGTTGATCATTATCAAGCGCCTATAAATTGCTAAGGTTTGTGTATCAATAACTGGCCTAAGGTCATAACGGGACATACATTGCATAAACTCTCATTGAGAGAGTCAGTCGCTGATGCCACTGATAGTATGTATATAATGTGATTGGCTGCAATAATTACACAGTGTATTAAGTGTGGACCTTCATATCCCATACAGCAGTATAAGGGTTAAAATCTGCTAAGGTCACCTTACAACAGAATCAGTAGCTTCTAGTCATATGCAAATTTGGTGTTTCCATTGTTTGAGAAGGAGAAGCCTTTAGAACTCTGAGCTGGGCATTTGCTAACATCACTAGTTGCAACTTGCCGTTGTTAGGGGTAACCAAGTATATGTTTAATAAGGTAATGAATATAGTGTATCAACTGCATTCTCCACCGGTTTGTTATAAAATACACTTTAACAAGAGCTTAGACTGCACAGATCTCTGGAAAAATGGTGTGGTCTTGCCACTGCCACTGGACTCCGGAGGGTAAGTATTTAAAAATGAGACCGGTGTACATGGTGTGGGCCCCCTTGGACTCAGGGTCCCATGTGCACCCATTATAGATACACCTGAGTGTAGGACATTACAGCCGGGTTGTGATCAGTTTCTCTTTTTTATTTGAATCTAGTCAAATCGGAGATCTAATGATTAGAGCAGATCAGTTACACAAAATAATCTGATTTTACTATCAAATATTTCTCTTGTTTATGCTGAATTATGCCAACACATCTTGTACTGAAATCATTACAGCAATTATATCTAATTATTGGCGCAGCTTCATTGTTGTGTTGTTAGTTTGGATGTATGCAGATGTGTGACAGTCTGACTTGTATATTTTGTACACTAATTGGTGTTTTTGTCTGAATCTGTACATTGCTACCTTCTACCTAACTGACACTGTAAAGTCCCTTGCATACATATTTGTTATTTGTGTAACACGAGGTGTGATTTGTTTTTCTTATTAAGGAGGCACCTTAACACCATTTGCTGCTAGAAGGGGGTAGAAAGCACTTTGCATTTCAGGTTCCTACTGAGGTCAGTACTTGTAAACGCACGGAATGATGGCAGACATATTGTTATAATATTCTGTCATGATTATAATAGCTTTAATCCTGTTTTGTATATATTCTGTAGTTTACATTAAATTCGCCATGAAATAGGGAATACTCAGAAATAACATAACCATTTACTTTTTTAATATATTTTTAATTTTTATTTCTCTCTCATTATTTTTGTTTTCAGGATTTGAATTTATTCTACTATTGCTATTTTTCATTCTCTCTTCATTTCCTATCACTTTGAAACCACTATTTTACCTAATTTCCCAACAAACTACACCCCTCACCCAAATATCAACCATTGATCTCTCACTGATATCATCCTAACTATGGGGGGTTGTTCAGACCTGATTGCTTGGCTGCTAATTTGCAGAGCCCTGCGATCAGATAATCAAAATCTAGTCAGAGGGAAATCTTGCCCTCTGCAAGGTTGCAAAAAGCTTACAAAAATATCGCAGCCCTGCAACTAGCTGCAAATCCCTTCCCAAGCACTCACAAATAATAGAATAATATAGTAAATGAAGGATACAGTACGTAAACAAGTATATAAGGTCTAGAGATAAATAAAGTCCACCATGAATCAAATAAGACCCTAATATGGATTCCGAGAGATAAATAAGTGGTACATTCTAAGGCTGCATATGGACAAAACATTGGAGAATTTGGGTAATTAATAAGAATATCAGTACATAGTTAAGTAAACAATAACAGAAGACAGACAAGATAGACAAGACAAAGGGGAGAGGGGGAGGGGGAAAATACATTAAATATGATATACCATAGTCTAGCCTTGTTAACTTGAGGTACAAGAAAAATCTGAGAATTGGAATTATACATACAATTAAATAAGCTTACTAAGACTTGCTATGCATGAGGGCTAGGTAAATTATACGATGGTATACTAGATTCACAGAAACAGGGTTGAACATAATCAATCTGCCGGTATATGATTCACAAATGTAAAGATTTATAAAGACAGGAGGCATTATTGGTAACTTGACCCGTGACTTCAGACTTGGATCAAGGATGTTGATATACGAGTCCCATTTGATATGAAATGTATCAAACTTTGGGAGGAGGCCAAATTTCAATGAGCGGATATCTAAAGTAAGAGTTGGAAGATCTTGTTTTTCAATGCAACAATAGTCAGGTTCAGTGGCGGAACTTGTGAGTGGTGGGCCCAGGATGTAAAAGAACAATTTAGGCCCCACACCAGTGGGTAACCGGGGTACAAGCTGCTGGTCTAGACAGCAATGGGCCCCTTAGTCCTCAGGTGCCCCGGTGCAATGCACCTGCTGCACCAATGGTAGTTCCGCCTCTGCTCAGGTTAGATGAAGTGGTCTGATGAATCAAAAAATTGTTTTTGCCATGGTGAGTAGGATTGGAAGTAGGGGAAATTTGTGGACTATTATTAGGCATATTCATGCTAGAGGGTCAATGTTTTATTTAATAGAGTGTTTATAAAATCATGACTATGCCAAAATGTCAGGATCTTACCACACAACCTAATGGAGTGAAAAAATTTGGCATTCGCCATCCCACACTTTGGACAGATTCCAGTTGCCGCTGGAGACATATGTTTGCTCTAGGCAGGAGCAACCTATATACGCTGTATGTTCCTTGTAGATGGGAGGTGTCCAAATAGTGTTTGCATATCAGTAATGTCAGGTATATCTGAGGACCAGGAATGGAGTAGAGAGTTCATTTGAGGTTGTGTGTTGGGAGAAAGGAGGATGTCATAGAGATAGGACATTTCAAATTGGTGCGAGTATAAGAACATGAAAAAAGAAGATAGAGGATCAGGGTCATGGGTAGTGACTATGGATGTAATTATGGGAGAAATAAAATGTCTCATTTGAAGGTACTGTACATATAAAAAAATTAATTTGGGAGATTGTATGTTTCTTTCAAATTCTCAAAGGAAAGAATAGATCCCCCAGGGTCAAATAATTTGTTGGCCAGATCTAATCCTTTACACTTCCACATCAGGAAATTACTGTTAGAGGATGAAGGAAGAGAGAATGGTTTAACCCATGTAGGAATAAATGGGAAGACTGTGGCATGTCTAGTCAGCACTTTATTTATTTGGAGCCAACCATCATATGTGTCTTTGAAGAGGATATGGTTCAGTATAGAAGGTGGGATAAGGCGCAGATGGGGTGAAGGGCACTAGGAGAAAAGGGTTAAAACAAAGCTTTGGCTAGGGCTATGTCTGTAAAGGTGGAAGCATTGTAAAGCCAGTCAGTAAAGGAATCAATAAGATCCATGACTACTCTGATGGATGACATAGGATTGGAGGCACCAAGTCATCAGCAAAGAGGGCAAGTTTGATCTCAATGTTCTTAATTGAGATGCCAGTAAAGGCAGGAGATGTTCTGTGAGCTATAGCTAGGGGTTCTGTTTCAATGGTGAAGAGTAGGGGGAGGGTCTGGTCCTGATGAATTATATGAGGAACAGCTGGGTTGAGTCTTTCTGCCAGAATTTTTATAAGCAATTTGTAGTCACAATATAGTAGGGAAATGGGTCTGTAGGAGCTAAGATTAGATAAATCTCTCTCTGGTTTCGAGAGTACTTTGATTATTGCTGAGTTGAAGTAAGGAGGGAGGGTTCCAATTGTGAGAATCAAGTTTAATGCACATACAAGGGTTGAGGCAAGTCTGTCTGGGAACAATAAAAGTCCCCCGAGAATCCATCAGGAGTAGGGGCATTGCAAGGCTTTAGAGACTTAATTGCTTTAAGAACTTCTCCTAGTGAGATGGGCGCAGAAAGGGATTGAACGTATTCCTCAGGTAACTGTGGATATGGGAGAGGACCAAAGTTGATGTTGTGGATAGTAATGTAGTGGGGTGGAATTTATAGGAGGATCATTGGAATCTGTTATCTGGGATGAGTGGATTGATGCGTGGAAATCAGGCATGACTTGAGAAATTTAGGCATAGGATGTAGTGAAAGAACCATACGGGAGGGTCAGAGGATTGACCAAATAGGCAGACAAGTGGAGTTGAGTATGTTTGTTAACAACTTGCTGGTTTTATTTCCAAATTTATTATAATGATAATTAGACAACAATTGAAGTTTATCAGACCTAGCCTGTAGTGTATATTCCATTAAAGCTTTTGTGTGAAGATATTTCGATCTATTTGTAGTGCTCGGGTAAGAAACATAAGTAGAATACACCACAGTGAGGGATGCTTTCATTTTGATAAAGGATGTGGAAAGCTGTTTTTTCAGTATAGCTTCATAAGACATTATAGTTTCTCTCAGTACAGATTTGGCCGCCGTTTAGTATAGAGGAGGGTCTGTAACTAGGGTATCCTTGTTATGGGAATGGAAGTCTTCCCAAGATAATTGCAAGTGTTTTTGGTATGGGGCTAATTGGGTGAGGTGAGCAGGAAACTCCCAAGCTCTATAGAAGGAGAATTTTTTAGAAGTTTGAATTGTAATGTGTATTAAGGCATGATCTGTCAATAGTATAGGGTGGATAACTGCTTCTGTGATATGTGGGAAAATAGACGAGGAAACACAAATACAAATCGATATGAGAGAGGGTGTGGTGTGGAGCTGAATGGCAAGTGTATTCTCTCTGAGTGGGGTAAAGAGCTCTCCATGGGCCTTATTCTGATCGGTGCGGATTTCTCCGCATGCGTTCGTCCCGCCGATGGTGATCGTCTGCGCATGTGCAGAGGTCACTCTGCGCATGTGCAGGCGATTTCGCCGCACGTATTCTTGACACGCCGCACAGGGGGCGTAGAGGGGCATGAGGGGCTACTTAGCCTCATTACCCTATGCATACGCCCCGCGTTTCATGGGCGTTCCCATGCAAACGCGGGGCGTATGCATGGTAATGAGGCCGTGACGCGTGTGTAGGGGGCGGGCATCTGACATCGCCGGATGTCAGCTGCCCGCCCCCATACATGATTTCACACGGACAAGTGTCCGTGTGGTCTTGTGTGGTGGGACCTGGTGGAGCGTGCGGCCCTGCATTCGATGTTCGGCGACCATCGAATGCAGGGGCTGCTCCCAAGACGGAGGAGGCGTATCCCCGTCCAATTTCATGCGGATCGCCACATATCCGCGTACGGACGGAGGTGGCGATCCGTATGGAAGGCGGGGATTCGCCTGCACGGTCGTGGCCGCATATTCTGATCGGGCCGCACCGATCAGAATAAGGCCCCATGTGTCAAATAATACCCCTTTTACACCAAAAACCCTGGTCGGACCCTGGTCTTTGAATGCTGGAGTATCCAGGTTCTGACCCTGCTTTATACCCCATTTACACAGCACTTTGACCTGGGTCTGCACCATTTACACTGAACCTGGGTCAGCCCTGCCTTAAATAATATATATATATATATATATATATATATATATATATATATATATATATATATATATATATATATATATATAAAGATCCTGGGATGGCACTCCAAATTTTTGGGGAGCAAAGTAATGAGCCGGTGCCCGCCTGCGTTCAGAGCAGTGACATGCTGCTCCTGCATACAATAGGGAGAGGTGACGGCGGGACTCGTAAATAAAGAGACAAGCAGTCCGGTTAAAATACCGACGTTTCAAAGCCGGGTGGCTTTTTTATCTAAGCACCTTGATAAAAAAGCCACCCGGCTTTGAAATGTCGGTATTTTAACCGGACTGCTTGTCTCTTTATTTACGAGTGCCGCCGTCACCTCTCCCTATTATATATATATATATAAATATTATATTTATATATATATATAATATATATATATATATATTATATTTATATAAATATAATATATATATTATATTTATAGAAATATATATATAATATATATATATATATTTATAGAAATATATAATATATATATTTATAGAAATATATAATATATATTTATAAATAATATATATATATATAATATTTAAGGCAGGGCTGACCCAGGCTCAGTGTTTTTTAGGGGGTAGATGGGGAGTGCTGTCCCCGGGTGCTGGGAGGAGGGGGGTCCCTGCGGCTGCTGAGGGGAGGGGGGTACCTGTCAGCCTGAGGTCGGAGCTCACTCAGCGGAGGAGATGATGTGCGCCGCTGCTGTACCACTCCCCACAGCCGCGAAGTTCCTGCGGCGAATGTACAGTCAGTGGCAGGGGTCCCTCTGGCGCATGGGAACTAGTACTAGTTCCTATGCGCTGGAGGGACCACCGACACTGACTGTCCATTCGCCGCAGGGACCGGCTGTCGGGGGATGGTACAGCAGCGGCACACATCATCCCCTCCGCTGAGCTCCGACCGCAGGCTGACAGGACAGGTACCCCCCTCCCCTCAGCAGCCGCAGGGACCCCCCTCCTCCCGCAGCAGCTGGGCACATCTTCCCCAGTGCTGCATGCTGGGGACCCGCTGCGGGTGCCTGCAGGACCTGGGTAGAGGACCCGTGTAAATGGACACGGATATACCCCATTTACACCGCCGCAAAGACCTCCACCGGGAGCTCACTATCCATATTGGATATCCCCCTGACCTCGGCCACATCAATTACATCCAAGGCCTCCTGCTCCAGGGGGGTATATTCCAAGGTGTCTGGCATAGGCCCCCTCCCGGTGGACATGCTGTGGTTGATCCGGTCAGTCATCTTCCTCTTCAGTGTCGTTTTGAAGTCTGTCCACCTACAAGTTTAAAAATACAAATATCACCATGAGATATGTGCACCACTGTGCTAGTGAACATCATGACTACGTTACATTTCCTAGTGTGGGTGATCTTATGTTTTTTAGCCATATGTGTCCCACACACACATAATTGTCTCCATTAGGAGGCATTTCAGTGTCTCATCTCATTCATTAGGCCACTAAATGCACATACATAGATCACTATGCAGAAATGACATCATCCATGGCCAAATTATGCACCTCCACCTGTTGTGAAACTACACATTCCACCATAGCTTGACAGTGTGGTTATTATGGAGTAATTTAACTATGGGATGGCATACTGGGATGTGTAGTTTCTCACCAGCTACATGTGCACAGTTTGGTCATTCTTGTTTCAGTAGCATCATATGGAACATGTTACAACAACTCTTTCAAAAACACACTTTCTCTTATCCCATCACATACTTCACATACTTCACATGAGCAGAACTGTGCCCATAACCTCACATTACACCAATGGTGCATGTTTCATATATAAATGTGGGTTATTAGACATGGTTGTGTTCACATGTGACATTAAAGTGTAGCACTATCTACAAACACACCTTTCTATTATTCTCAAAACATACATGTAACATATGTACACACATATGACATTATCAGGGGGACAAACACACTTGCCTTTTCTTCACCGCTAGCCAATCTCTGACCACTGGTGACACCTGGTTCTCTTCCTCTGTGATCTTGTCCCAAAGGTTTCTCCTTGCACTGGCACCCGGCTTCCTGGTTGGCAATTCGATCCATTTGCGTGCCCTGGGCACTAAAATTCTCAATTCTGCCTCTACAAATGCAGGGTTTCTCTTTTTGGTGGTGGTATCCTGCTCAGTCCTCACCCTAGATGTTGCAGCTCGTTTTCTGGTGGCCCCAGTTCTCTCACCATGCACCTGCTGGGTCACACCTGTTTGGAGAGATGCAACCTCTTGATCTGGCTGGTTGCTTGGCCCTTGTGGAGCTGGTGGAGTTTGAACAGGGCCTGTTAGTGAGGGGCCCGCTTGGTCTTGCAGGCTACGTCTCTCTTGGGCCCTCCTTCTCCGCTCCTGTTCCCTCTTCTGCAAAGCTTCAAGCAGGGATTCTGCTGTAGCTCTCTGTAGAGCGTCCTCAGCTGCGGAATCGTCTGAGTTAGACATGTTTGCAGCAATTCTGGCCTGCATCTGACTGAATATTTATATGGTAATCTCCCGCCATGAACAAGGGGGCGTATATTTTTCCCCGCAATGTAGTAGCTAATTTACGCCGATATATCCCGGCGATAATTCACGCTTAAATTACGCAGGTCTCAACGCACCTGATCATTCACCTGTATATGCACATACACAGGTTGTGGAGCATTGTGTGCTACATGGTGAAATGTGTGCACCTGTCATTCCAATGATGAGTGTTGTCAGCTGGTATCTGTTGGAGTTCGTGTATGCTTTCTGAGTCACATTTCAAAACATCACGTTATAATGCTTTCCTTACATATGTAATGAGTATGAAATTGTCATACACCAACATGTTGCATTGTGCCTTTTTTAGCAGCGTATTTATTAGTAGACTGTTGCGTGTATTATTTTCAGCACACTGTATATACAGTACGTCTCTCTATACATTGAAAGCATGCTGTTGGTTATGGTGTGTGTATATCAGAACGGTCCGCGTAAGTTTCTATTCGCATCCAGTTTGTTAATGTAAGAAGGATTAATAAAGTTAATACTAAACAAACAATTTTTTAGACCAATCAGCAAGCACCAAAAGTGATATATGTACCTGCAATTAATAACTGCGCCATTGCCAATATGACTTCAACCAGGGCTAGCGCGTTTTCTACCCAGGAGCTGGTGGCCTTGGTTGAGGTCATGGACCGGCGCCTGGGGCCCCGGGGCCCATATGTGTCCAACATGGACAAGCGGCGGGCATATAATGCTGCCCGCCGGCTAATATACGCCCGGACCGGCGTACAGAGAAGCCTGGCACAAGTCGAGCGGCGCTGGTCTGACCTGCGCCGGCGCCAGCCAGTGATGCTGAGTTCCATTCGCCACCATATAGCCCGATGTAAGTTTTTATTAACTAGTATGTCTGTGTTTTTTTTCAATGATTTCTGTACTTTTTATAAATATGTTCATGAGTATGTGGGTGTATAGGGGGTGTATAGGGGGTGTATAGGGGGTGTATAGGGGGTGTATAGGGGGTGTATATGGGTGTATATGGGGTGTATATGGGGTGTATATGGGGTGTATAGGGGGTGTATATGGGGTGTATATGGGTGTATAGGGGGTGTATATGGGGTGTATATGGGTGTATAGGGGGTGTATATGGGGTGTATAGGGGGGTATAAGTAGTCGCTCTGTTTTTGGGTGTAGCATATCAATTAGTTAGCATGATAAATGTCTGAAATATAACAGCAATGATAATTTGTAAGGTTATGAGCATGACTAATGTGAATTTTTCTTTCCCCCATTTTTATGAAACCCAACCTTCGATTTCTATGCCATCAACATGAACATTTCAGCACGGGCAAGGGCACGCATGGAAGCCCGGAGGAGGCAGCCCGGGAGCAGGAAGCCCGGGAGCAGGCAGCCCAGGAGGAGGAAGAGGAGGAGGAAGAGGAGGAGGAAGAGGAGGAGACTATGGGTCCTGCTGGTGACCACCAAATTTCAACATCCCCTTCCACCAGCCACTCCCCTACCCCCACCCCCTCCCCTACCCACACCCCCCACCCCTACCCCCACCCCCACCCCTACCCCACCCCCACCCCCTCCCCTACCCCCACCCCCTCCCCTACCCCCACCCCCTCCCCACCCCATTTCCAACCCCCCTACACCTCTCCACCACCCACCCCCAAACCTCTCCACTCCCCACTCCAACCCACTACCTGTATCCCAAGTCCTATCCCATCCCCCTTGTTCCTGACCCCCCCAACCACCGGACACCCAACCAGCGGCGAGCAGGATGGCTCAACTAGCCGTAAGTAAATAATGTGTCTAATGTTTACCTACACATTTCTACACATAAACAATCACAACAACCACATATGTGTATCCAACATCAACATTAGTTGCAACATATCACTGCAGGGCGACCATGAGGTGTGGCCTGTCCTTCTCCAGGAACAAGGGTCCCCTTGGTGGTTTTTTGGAGTGTGGCCATGGCTCACCCCTTGAATAATTGACATAACAGTACATCCAATGAGATATCCGACATTAGTGGTGTTGTAGTTATGTGGGTCTAGGTGTTGGGTAACTCCACTTCCCAGCATGATGTGCAACATTAATTTATAGATTGTTTTGTTCATAGTGTGTGAGGCCATGCGGATGCATGCTTTACAAACATAGCTTTAGGCCTATAATTTGTACAGCAATGTCCTAAATTTAAAATAGTAAGGAGTGCTTAAGCCGCAACAATGTCATAACCCTTAAATAGCACAGCCTAATTGTGAGGTTAGAGGTGAGTCCCCCAAAACCAAACTACCAATTGGGATACAGCATACATTCATCCAATAAGGAGTAATTTTTATATTTTTATGTAATATGTACAGTATGTGTGTGTCAACAGAATAGTATTTTGGACCATGTTTACAGCATACCCATCTTCAATGTAGTGGAAAAATGTATGTGGCCTTCACACTTAACTCACAAATTCATATTATGTTACAATGCAATAACATTTATGTATATGATATATTAATTATAATGTGTTTTTCCCCTTCACTACAGACACTGAACAGCACCAGGAGGAGGTGGCCCATATAGTAGTGGAAATGTTCCTGACCATCCTCTACCTCAATATTCTTTTCGGCCAACTGCAGGCCCTTCTTTAATTTTTTTCCGGATTGTTATTTTCTATTCTTAATAAAAAAAGTTGATGTTCAGTTAGAAGTTGGCTGTGTTTTTAATGATAAATATGTGAGAGGGTTTGTAAGGGCAGGTACATACAGATGTGTCATGTAAGTTAGGTACTTGTTTCCTAGCACGGCCACAATCTTGTGGATCGTGTACCTTTAAGTTAAGGAACACGATCCACACGATGGACCCGATTTCCTTTGAAATCAGGTCCATTTTGCCGGCTAAGGCACAATATCGGGGGCATCGCGTCGGTCGGGACCATTAACATTGGTCCCGACGCGACCGACGCGATGCCCCCGATTTTTCCATAGGCTTCAATGTTAAAAAATATTTTAACATTGAAATCGTGAGGATCGTGTCGGGAAAGGTAAAATATCGGGGGCATCGCCTCGGTCGGGACCATTAACATTGGTCCCGACGCGACCGACGCGATGCCCCCGATTTTTCCATAGGCTTCAATGTTAAAATATTTTTTAACATTGAAATCGTGAGAAAATGTGAAAAATGTGAAATGGGCCAATATGACCCATTTCACATTATAGATGTCCCCGTCGTCACCCCACGATAGACGCCAACCCGAAGCGTGGCGAGCGCAGCGAGCCCGCGAGGGGCGGCGGTGCGCGTCCTCCGACCTTTTCATTCCCCTACTATCCACGTCGGCGTGGAGTTGAGAATAGAATAGTGTGGCGAGCGCAGCGAGCCACCGAGCCCGAAGCGTGGCGAGCGCAGCGAGCCCCGCGAGGGGATGCGTATAACTTCACAGGTATACGCGTCCGCTCGCCACGCTTCGGGCTCGGTGGCTCGCTGCGCTCGCCACACTATTCTATTCTCAACTCCACGCCGACGTGGATAGTAGGGGAATGAAAAGGTCGGAGGACGCGCACCGCCGCCCCTCGCGGGCTCGCTGCGCTCGCCACGCTTCGGGTTGGCGTCTATCGTGGGGTGGGGTTTACGCCGTTAAATTTGGGGGGGTTGGGAATATTTTACATTGAATCCAATGTAAAATCGGGTCCCAGGGACCCGATTTACATTTCATTCAATCAAAAAATCGGGTCGGTCGCGTCGATCGCATCGCATGCGACCAAATCGCATGCGATGCGATCGACGCGATTTTTCCGACACGACCACCCCGATGTAAATCGGTGTGGCCGTGCTAGGAAACAAGTACCGTAAGTTATATTGGTAATTTGAGGTGAGGGGTAATGAATGATGTGTGAATGTGTGTGTTTTGGGGCGAAATAACACATAGTGAAAAGGCATGATTTTTTATTGTTGTTAGATGAAAACATCACACATAACATCAGGGTAGGTATACATGTTAAAAAAATCAGATCAAACTAATTAGGGACATAATTTAGTACATACACACAAACACCAACATAAATTTATTTACAAGTAAAAGCAATGTGGGGACACATAGATAGTGATTAAAATGCCACATTAGAACATAACAAATATACATGTAATGAGGGTTAAAATGTTGTTTTATTAGGGTCTTTATTAAGGTAGACAATTGAGTTAATAGAAAACAATAATTGAATAACAATTAGAATAATTAATTAATTGTCAGAATTATAGTTGAAAGGCAAGATTTGCAGGTCCATATATGTGAAGGGTATGCCAGCGTGCACGGACGTACGCTCACTCTCACGAGCGGTGACATAAGCTGAGTTTTCCATTGAAAACAATAGGGACCCGTCCGTGCAAGCTGGCGTATGCTCAGATAGCCGCAAGAAGTCGGTGGGAAGACAGACGAGAGACGTCCGTAAACGGTGGCGTACGCTCTGTTGTACGCCAGTTGTCGGAGTCTAAGGGGTGAGCCGTCGGTGTACGTTGGCGTACGCTCAATTGTACGCCACTCCCCTTCGACGTTGTTTCTGGCCGTACGTATGCGGCTGATTTGTGGGTGGACTTAACCTCAACGGCCGCGTACGGAGAGCGTATGCTAATATGGAACGTACGCACGTTTGGCCGCACCGATCAGAATAACCTCCATTTTGTGGTGGTCCTCATAGCAGAAGAAGGGAGCCGGGACCAGCGTGTACTGAACGTAGGTAAGACTGCGGTGGGATGGGGGGGGTTTGCATAGGCGGCGGGGGTTGGCAGGGCGGGCGCCAGGCGCCCTCCCTTTAATGGAGGGGGGCGCCCAAAACCTAGTTACACCACTGGGTAAGATGGATTTTGAATAATCCATTTTGAATACTCCATTTTGCAATGCCGTGCCATACCCTGTGGACAGTGCCCGATTGGAGCCAATTTCCTCCTCCAACAGGACAATGACCCAAAGCACAGCTCGAAATGCAAGAGCTACAGTATTTAGGGAAAAAGCAGGCAGCTGGTATTCTGTCTGTAATGGAGTGCAGTCACCAGATCTCAACCCCATGGAGCTGTTGTGGGAGAAACTTGACTGTATAGTACGCAAGAAGTGCCCATCAAGCCGATACCACTTGTGGGAGGAGCTTCAGGAAGCGTGGGGTCAAATTTCTTCAGATTACCTCAACAAATTAACAGCTAGAATGCCAAAGTTCTGCAATGCTGTAATTGCTGCAAATGGAGCATTCTGTGACGAAAGCAAAGTTTGAAGGACAGAATTATTCTATCAATTATTTCTAACCTTGGCAATGTCTTGACTGTATATTCTATTCATTTTGCAACTCATTTGATACATATAAGTGAGTTTTCATGGAAAACACAATGAATGGTAGTGTATGTATTACTGCCCTCCCAACCATACAAAGAAACAATCTAGTTTTCGCAGTGCAGGGTAATATTTTCTAGTGATCACAGATAATTACTATAGAACAAAATATAACAGTGATAATGCGCTTAATTAAAACCAGTTGCAGCTTAATACTTTATGTAGTAAATGACATCCCACGTACACTCACATGCATAAGATACAGAACATAAGTGTCCGTCACAACTGGTGTTCCCAGATAAAATAAGCACCAAATGTGAATAATAATAGATATCACCCTACAGGTAACTTGTCATTTTATGATCATCAGAATCGTCTTGTATATGTGATGGACTCCTAGATTGACCCGGTGGCATTTATCCTCTCCATCCAGAAAATACAGCAGATTAAAACAAAAAATATTAAAACAATAATTAAGATTAAAACAACAGATTAAAACAATAATCCCCAAGGCAAAGCAGCAACCATGGATTTTTCCTCTGATGTCCAACTTCAGTTCCGGACCTGAGAGCTGACTGATATTAAGTGGGTATCAGTAGCATAAGTTCATCCTATTTGCCCAGAAGCAAGATAAATATAAATCCCCCACGCACGCGAGTCACAGTATCCGGGCGACGGGGCGGCGAGGCGGACGCATTACTTTCCGCCTCCCGCTCGAGGGGCAGGGGGGGGACCCGAGGAGGCTACGGGGGGGGGGGTGCGGTCGCCCGGTGTGGGCACCGGGCGACCGAGGGCAGCACCGTCGGAAGGGGACGCGCGCGCACCTCGTGCGCGCGCGTCCCCTTCCAGCATACAGATGGCGGCGGGGCAGGGGATGGCGATGGCGACGCCATCACCATCCCCTGCAAAGATGAATCCCGCTACATCTGTAGGTACCCCCCCTTCCCCACAAACATACGCATATCACCTTATATAAATACATTTTTGCTATGTTATGTTATGTGTAATATGTTTCAAATAAAGAGAGTGTGACCTCTATGGTCCTGCTAGGATGGGGAATCAGCCACAGAAGTGAATCAATGGAGTTCAATTAACTGATTTCAGCTAGCAGAGGAGGAGAAGTGCCCCCTTGGGAGCAGGAGCCCGGTGGCAGATGACCCCATTGCCTCCCAGAGTTCTGCCTCTGGTGGGTATGCTGGTTGAGATGGGGTTAGTATTCCAGCTTAAAGAGTCATGTGTCAGTGCACTTTCAAAAACTCACAGCCAGCTTCTGCATGTCCCCTCTAGCCACCCTGACCATTGGGAAGCGTATGAAACATTTAGTATTTTTTTAAACTCCTTCACAGCATGTGATCAGTCCCACTCAGTCATCCGTTGTTTTAGTGCACATGCCGATAATAAGTAGTGCTCATCCCCTGCATTGAAGGAGTTTATGTCATTATTTGGTACTTGTGTATTATCACGGCGCCCATTTTAATGGCATGCGATGCGTTGCAATATTTTATTGTACAGTGATGGTCTTTGGACCCGAAAATCGGGTCCCATCGCATCCCATCGCATACCTTAATTAGTGGTATGCGATGCGATGCGATGGGCGTTGTGATAATACACAAGTACCCATTATTTTATCCTCAAGTATAATAATTATCTATATTGTTTTGACCTATTGCCGCTGGATGAAAGCATTCAGTATTCAATATCTATATTTTTTAAAAACATACTGTATGTATACTATAATTTCTATTTAAGTTTATAGAGAACCCAACAATGACTTGCCATTGAAAATATTAAGAATGAAATAAGTAAGGAAAACACTTTTTAGCACTGCATCAAAACCCTATGAATTGCCGAATTTTAACAGTGAAAGCCAGTGACACACAGAAGCTTGTGGTTATAAATCAATATAGAATGAATGAAGCGAATGAGGTTTTGAGTGCTGTACAAAACATCACAGAACAAAGATTGAAAAACACTAAATTGTTGTATACAGTCATTTTACCTGTAATTCTTTCTGCAGTAGACAAGTATTGGGCCTAATAGCTTGGTGATGACATCCTTACGTTATAAAGAGGAGCTCTTTCCCTCCAGATAATGAAATAGTATAGATTATCCAATCATTTTACATTCTGGTGTCTTTTTAATGTTCTAAAATCTCAAAAGGGATCTTTAAATTATTTTAATTTATCCAAACAATCACTCACCTGTCTTATACAAGTGGCAGAACAGTTATTCTAGAGCATAGAATTATTGCTCTCTAGGCAGATAGAATTATTGCATCCATATATTAGAACATCTCTCAGGACGGTGTGGTCCCATATAACTTACTGAGTGCCTTCCACACAGTGCTTCAGAATATAAAAACACATGGAACAATTTGGATAGAGTTCCTAGTGGTGCCAGAACAGGGGTATAAAAGGTTATGTTTTCCCATAGCACTCTGTGATACAGCGACGGACTGGGCGACACCACTTCTCCAGGAAGAGAGTTCCAAAGTTTGACTGCTCTGACTGTAAAGAAATTTTTTCTTCTAGATGAACAACATTTTTTCTTCTAATCTAAACTCGTGCCCTCGCGTCTTATATTCCTTTCTAGTAGAAAAAAGGGTGTTTGTCAGGTGAACGCCTCCTCATTTAAGTTATTTTTATAGAATTGAAATGCTCTTGTTTTATTGTTGATTGCTGACCTAACTTTTTTGTCCAACCATGGGGGCTTTTTTTAATTGAATTTACCCTTACTTACTTCCGGAATGTATTTAATAGTTATTGATTCGTGTACATTTTTTAGAGTATCCCACATTTCCTCAGCATTTATCCCCTCAAAAACTGTTTCCCACACATTTCTTTTTAGGGCTTCTCTGAATAATTCGAAGTTCGCTTTTCTGAAGTGTAGTATTTTTGTCGATCCTTTATGATGTCATTTACTGAAGTTGATTTCCAGTGAAACCATATTGTGGTCACTGTTCCCTAGATGTTCAATTACTTTTGTGTTTGAAACTAAATCTCTGTTATTTGTTCATGGGCATTCCCTTGAAAATGCTTGGCATTCCAATGCAAATCGTCTGGTGAAGCAGGTGCGGGGGATGGGCAACTCACATCAGCGTATGTCAGCTGCCTGCCTGCAACCCACACAGGGCACTCACAGTTCAGAGAAACCATAGATTTGTCTCAGAGTGCTATGGTCCCCGACCATTGAATGATTACTCCCCTGCACCCAAGTCTGCAAATGGATGTAGAGATGAGCAGTCCAGATTCCAAGGAATCTGAACCGCTCCGAACACTGCCCCCGAGCCATCCACAAGCTACATTCAGGGCCGTTTCTAGAGGCGGACAAGCCGTGCAGCAGCCCGGGGCGCCGCACGGCTTGTCCGCCTCTGTTTGACAGCCGGGGCGCCCTGCAGCTTCTCCAATGCCGCAGCCGCCGCAGCCTCCTCCCCGGCGTCCACACACAAGCAGAGGGAGGGGAGGGGAACGCATCGCGCGTCTGTCCCTCCCCCTCGCTTAGTGTGTCACTGGGCTGTCAGCCTATCAGAGCTTGCAGGCTGGCAGCCAATAAGGAGCCAGCCCGCGGGGTATGATAGCTGATGGGCGACGGCTCAGGAGGACACACAGGGACACACACCACAGTGAAGGGGAAGGAAAGAAGCGCGATGCGCTCCGCTCCCCTCCCCAAGGAAGCAGCGCTGCAGCAGCACTCCCCAAGGAAGCCGAGGCAGAGGCGATGGCACAGACTGGGGAGACACAGACACAGTGAGTTTGCCACTGTGGGGGCATAGATCTATGGCACTGTTGGGGCATATTTGGCACTGTGGGGGCATACATCTGTGGCACTGTGGGGGGCATATTTGGCACTGTGGGGGCATATATCTGTGGCACTGTGGGGGCATATGTTTGGCACTGTGGGGGCATATGTTTGGCACTGTGGGGGCATAAGTGTGGCACTGTGGGGGCATATGTGGCGCTGTGGGGGCATATGTGGCGCTGTGGGGGCATATATCTGTGGCACTGTGGGGGCATATGTGTGGCACTGTGGGGGTATATATTTGTGGCGCTGTGGGGGCATATCTGGCACTGTGGGGGCATATTTGGCACTGGTGGCATATGTGTGGCACTGTGGGGGCATAGGTGTCACTGTGGGGGCATATATGTGTGGCGCTGTGGGGGCATATCTGGCACTGTGGGGGCATATTAGTAAACGGCATCAGTTGTGCGTCAGCAGCGCGTGGGGCATAATTTGTAATGGCCATTACAGTGTGGGGTCTAATGGGCATCACGGTGTGCGACATAATGTGTAATTGTCATCACGGTGTGTGTGACATAATGTGTAAATGTCATCACGGTGTGTGACATAATGTGTAATTGTCATCACGGTGTGCTGCGTAATGTGTAATTGTCATCACGGATAAATAGTGTATAATGATTTAAGTAGCATGTCATTGTTTGGCCTTGATCTGTGAGGTGTACTAAGTCATTGTGTGGCCTTCAGCCGGCCAATTTGAGTGCGGGAGGACAATGACAATTCCTGCGGTAACCAATGTCTGGTCATGCAGGATGCAAATGTGTGATGTAAGGTAATTGTTTTCCTGCTAGACCACGCCCTTATATTAAACCACACCCCCTTTTAAATTAAGCCACACCCCCTATTTCGGCGCGTGCCTCAGGCGCGCGCAATTTCCGCAGTACCATGTAATGTATTTCATTGGGGGGGGGGGGGGGCGCATTTTTTTTCCTTCGCCCTGGGTGCTAAATTGTCTAGAAACGGCCCTGGCTACATTTGTTAGTTTCTGGCTTTGTTCGGAAACCTGAGAAGTCCTGTGTCCTCTATTATCCTCCAGCTCAGGCTTCAGAATGATAAGTGCCTGTGCCATACACTGTGTACACCTCCCTGTTATTCTACTATACTGCATACCTGCAGGTAACCCTTGGCTTCTGTTAATTCTGTGCTCACTGAAATAATCCCTATTCCTCGTTCAGCTTCTAACAAGCGCCACTATGTACTCTGGCAACAGTCAGCTGCCCGCACAAAGCCGACATGGACATGCATGTACACATGTGCTCCTGGGGTTTGCACGTGCAGATATTGGGGATCCGAAGCGAATTCGGAGCTGAGCAATCAGGTGTAAAGCACCCCTATGTTTGTTCAGGCTACCTAAGATCCTTCTTACTACATTCTGAATTACAGTTACATTTTACACTATATTACCCTTCACTTGCATACGGTACTTATCGTGTATATTATTTCTAGACGGAGATATTTGGCGACAATCCTTTTTTTTCACTTCATACTTAAACAAAAACGATAAATCAGCTACTATTTTAAAGATTAATTTCTTGGTTTCTGACAAATTGTTAATTTATTTAGGTAGCACGGCGCCCGTCGGGTTGATCGCATGCCTTAAGTTTAAGGTACTTAAGGCATGTGATCATCCCGATGGACCCGATTTTATGTCAATCACCAGTGTATTTGCCGGTGAAAGACAAAATCGCGTTGATCGGGTCCATCGCGGGCCATTATAATGGGCCGCGACGCGACCGATGCGATCAACCCGATTTTCCCATAGAGAATAATGTTAAATTACTTTTTAAAGTTAAAATCGGGTTGATCAACCCGATTTTACATAGGGAACAATGGGAAATGGGCGCCGATGTGGATAGTGGGGGTATGAAAAGGACGGCGGACGCGTACCGCTGCGCTAGCCACGCTTCGGGTTGGTTTTAATAGTGGGGTGGCGTTAACAATGGGGGGCCATTTCAACCATAAGGTGGGGTTTGCTATTAAAATGGGGGGTTTTGGGGCTTTTTACATTGAAATCAATGTAAAATCGGGTCTCAGGGACCATTTTACATTGATTCCAATGTAAAAATCGGGTCGATCGCATCGCATGCGATTTGGTTGGCATGCGATGCGATCGACGCGATTTTTCCTACCCGATCAATACAATCAAAATCGGTGGCGCCGTGCTAAAAAACAAGTACCTTTATTTATTTATAGTTTCTTACAGTATATTGCGCAGCAGATTCCGTTACAGTGTCTTATATAGCGCAGCAGATTCCGGTGCAGTGTCTTATATAGCGCAGCAGATTCTGTTACAGCGTCTTATATAGCGCAGCAGATTCCGTTACAGTGTCTTATATAGTGCAGCAGATTCCATTACAATGTCTTATATAGCACAGCAGATTCCGTTGCGCTTTACAATAGTAGACAGTGATAAAAGAAACTGGGTAACAACAGACAGACTTGGAGGTTAGAGTTACAAGTCCAGAAGGGAACCTATATAATACATAAGTGCCTCAAAGGGTTATGCATGTGATATATAAATATGATAGGCTTGCCTGAAGAGGTGAGTTTTCAGGGAACACTTGAAAGTTTGGAGGTTAGTGGAGAGTCTTATTGTGCATGGAAGAGCATTCTATAGGGTGGGAGCAGCCCAATGAAAGTCCTGTAACAGTGAATGGGAGCTAGTGATCCGTGCAGAAGAGAGACGCAGATCTTGTGCAGAGCGGAGTGGCCGAGATTGGAGATATTTTGAGATAAGTAAAGAGATATATGCTGGTGCAGTATGTGTAATAGCTTTATATTAGAAGTATTGTATTGTTTGTTTAAAAATCAAAGTTAATACTACACACGGGGCGATTTAGAGGATCTCACTAGATCAATAAGAAAATGCCCATTCATCACTACCTATGCATGGGCCATAGCATGCTGGATATTAAATGTCAGGGCCAGTGTTCTATAGGCGGCCAATAGAATCATTTGGAGGAGAGACGCTGAAGATGGAACATCAGCGTCTCTCCGGTTAATTCGTCAGACAGGTACCGGCGGCAATAGACGCATTTTTATTTAAAGAAGACCTGGACTACGTCGGATGAAGAGGACAGATCTTCGCCGGAGGACCTTGGTGAGTACGATTTTCTTCCACAGGTTCCCCTATGGATTTCTTCGGATCCTGGAGCCCTGGAGACCCGGACCCCCGGACTCTGCAGCCATGGAGCCCCGGACCCCGGGCCCAGGACCCCGGACCCAGGGAACCTACCTACAGGCTCAAGCTAGGTAAGTATCAGTATGTGTGGGCTTTGGATGCATTAAATTTTTATTTTTAATGGGTGTCAGTGTGTTTATTTAACTATTTATTTTACTGTGGAACTACAAGTGCCAGCGGGCCCTTTAATGCCCTGCATGCTGGGACTTGTGGTTCTCCAAGTCCCAGCATGCAGGGTGAGGCTTGCTGGGACTCATAGTTCCACAGTATAATATAATAGATTTTCATCTATTTTTTACACAGAATCAGCATGGTGACCACCGCACAGGGTCACCGGGGACAGCACCAGGCTTCAGCCTGGTCAGGTAAGTCCTGGAGGGGGGGGGACCCCTTTATTGGGGGGGGGGGGGTTCCTCACTTCCCAGGATTCCTGGCCGGGCTGACCGGTCACAGGGCTGAATGCTTTGGCTGGGGGGACTTGTATAAAAAGTCTCCCTCCGGCTGTGGCATTACCCTGCTGGCTGGTTGGGCCTGGCGCTGGTTCTTAAAATACGGGGGACCCCTACTCATTTGTCCCCCGTATTTTGGAAACCAGCCCCGGCCTTGGAGCTGGTTTTAAAAAAATCAGCGGAGCCCCTATTTGCCGGGTTTCCTGATTTTTTTTATACCAGCCCCGGCTCTTCAGCCTGATGCCGGTTACGGCAGTGGGGGGGACCCCACGCCGTTTAAAAAATAAAACCCTCATCTTTACTATGGGTTAAATGGGTTTTTAAACGGAAGTGTGAATGTGACAAAAACGGCTTTTAAACAGTAAATTTACCGTTTAAAAGCTGCAGTGGGAAAGGGTCTTTATGGCTCTTAACCGTTTAAAAACCCATTTTAAATAGCGGGTCATTACCCGTTAAGGCAGTGGGAATGCAGTATTATTTTGATTGTTATTATTATTATTATTATTATTATTATTATTATTATTATTATATTTGTTTTATGATGTTTGTTTCATTACATTTAAGCCATTGTGTTACTTTGTGATACTGTAGAATCTATATTTTATTTTATCCCATGATTACAGTATCTGCAACAATAAGATCTTTTATCCATGACGAAACCATGTACTTTGATCACTCATTTGGCCTGATTCATACCGGATTGCTGGGCTGTGAAGCTTTGGAGCACAACTGTCAGTTAGTCGCCTCCCCACCAGAGTGTAAATCCGACCATGTGCAAGTGTGCGAATGCAATCGCAGCTGTGTGAATAGGGGGAATTCCATTTGCAATCACTCACCATTGAATCGATTCCCCCCACCCACTCTCGCGTGCAATGGCCAAGTAAAACTGTAGCGTGTCTTACCCAACTA
Organism: Crinia signifera; assembly: GCF_055691185.1. Taxonomy (NCBI): domain Eukaryota; kingdom Metazoa; phylum Chordata; class Amphibia; order Anura; family Myobatrachidae; genus Crinia; species Crinia signifera. Next base: position 76,517,712 of record NC_139228.1, read on the forward strand.
CAATTTTTTACCCCATGTAAATTCCTCCATTTTTATAAATCAACCTCTTTTGTGGCATAATATCAAAAGCCTTAGCAAAATCCAGGAAGACCAAGTCTACAGCATTTCCATTGTGTAGGTTGTTGCTGATTTCCTCATAAAAGCTTATTATTTTGTTTGCCACAAAGTATTTTTTACAAACCCACGTTGGTATAATTACTTATTATAATACGCATCTCTAAATGTTTTTGGATACCATCCCTTAAAATTCCCTCAAATAATTTGTCCCACTATTGATGTCACAGATCTAATATTTTCCTTTTTTTTTTTTTTAAATATCGGTACTACTTCTGTTATTTTCCATTCCTTAGGTACCTTACCAGATGAAAATGATTTATCAAAAATGTAGAAACAGTTGTCCTTTTATTTTGTGGCAGAAGTATCCAGAACCTGCATCTTAGTATTTTTGGGGAGAAGTATGGAGAATCTGCCCGTCCGCCCCGTCTTCGTTCAGGCACACGCAAATAAAAGTCAGTTTAGACTTTGCGAATCCAGGAGAAATCATTCAATGGTCATGACGGTGACTGCGGAGACTTGTCTAGGGGAATCAGCGACAGGCGGCAGTAAGATGTAATTACATACCTCCCAACTGTCCCTCTTACTGCGGGAACGTCCCGATATTCGAGGACGTTCCTGCGTCCCGTCCGGGGCCGCCATTGTTACACGGTGGGGGGACAGTTGGGAGTCCCCCCAGGCTGCCAAGAATGCGCACAGCGTCTATTCAGCGCCGACGAGCGGCGGAAAACGGGGGCGCGGCCGGAGGACGCGTCATCCCGCGAGGCCACGCCCCCTTTTTGCGAGGCTGCGCCCCCTTTTCGGGAGCGCACGCGGCTTCGCTGCGCAAGAGTCCCGACCTCCCAACTGCAGAAGTTGGGAGGTATGTAATTATCGCAGTTTACAGAGCAAACCATAAATGAGGGCCTAAATTCCTTAAACAATTACAAAATTAGATTTAAGGTTGTAAAAGTAGAAGAGAGCCGCAGCATACCTGGAGTGGAATTACTCTGCAGGCTCGCCTTTAGGTCACCCACCAACAGTATTCAAAGCAGTAAAACTGAGCTGCAGACAACACAAATTGGCTAGCTACATTAAAACGATATTTAAATTCACCAGAGCATAGAAAACAAAATGTCAGATATGCATACACAAAATAAATAGTACAGTAGGCTTTGAAAATAAAAACTAGGACAGAAAACAGTTCCAAACAGTACAAGATAGCACAGCGCTGTATCAGCAGCTATGGAAAGATTCTAGAAATTATGGAAATTACCCGCTATTATTCCCTGACAGCATATCATATCCAGTGATAATGGAATAGGAAGCACAATCTAGCAGGAGGAAGGGGAATTTTATATATAACCAGATTGTGATGACAATTAAACAACACAAGGCAAGTCGAATTACAGATACTGTAAATTACTGTTACAATTTATGACATATTGTGACAAGGAAGCACATACCCTGGATCAGATAAAGTCTTGGTCATTTTTTGTTGTAGGTGAACAGCATACCATGTAATCAGTACAGATGGTTACAGCAATGTAGCATACAGGCATACCAACTTTGACAGCTGCAGACAAATGCCCAAAATTTGAGGGGTGTGGCCTCCTGTCAAGGGGTTGTGGTCTTCAAACTGCGTCACTCACGCGAGGCCACGCCTAGTTTTGACCCTTCTGCCTGTGGGAATAGATGCTGTGAGCACAGCATCTATTCACTGCTTCGCAGCGGCGGGCAGTTGGCGACTCCCAACTGCTGGCCCCGGGCGGGAAATGGGATTGTCCCCAGCAGCATAGTACAAACACTTTTGTGTTCCAGTGCTCCCTACTGTCGCCCATTCTCCGGGCCTATCACTTGGGCAGCTATTCCACCATCCATGCTCTGCCCTGGAAACACTTCTATCAGGAGAACACAGGTGCTGCTGATCAGCCCAACCCAAATCACAACAATCAGGAAACCCGGACTAGATCTAGTTTGCATGCTGCTGCTGTTGCTCTAAAACCTGGCCTGGACTTTCCACATTATCTTCAAGTGGGAATATGCTATATCTGCTACAACATGTTACAAACCAATTACAAAGCTGCAGAGATGAGTACAGCCACTACATTACACGATTTTGCACTTGAAGGGTTATATCCATTATTCATAATGACCTGTAATGTAAGAAGTTAAGGATAACAGTTTGGGATTGTAGGGGATCCTGGTTTATTTCAGATAGGCAATACCCTTATCCAGGTCATTTAAACCTTATCTGGGTAATTTACATCTCAGGAGATCTTATAGGTTGAACTTAGGCAGAGGCGTAGCTAGGGTGGAGCCGGTGGAGCACAAGCTCCAGGCGCAGGATTATCACCTGGCACCAGAGCCCTGCATCCTGCCACCGGCTCCCCCTCGCCCTACTCGCCCGCTCCCTGTGGTGTCACTCCGGCAATCAACCCAACCCCCCCCACCCCCTCTGACCTCTGAACTGCACAGAACATCAGCTCTGACAGAGCATCAAGAGCGGCTCCAGCCTCCAAGGGTATGCGACTGAGGAAGGCCGCCACCCCCACAGTCAGTGATTCGGCCCCCAGTTGCATGCTCCAGTCACTGAGAGAGCCTCCATGGTAGAGATGGGCAGTACTATTCATTGGAATGAGTAGAGACACACGGCTCAACTCAGTAAAGTGTGTTGAGACAGTGACTCGGCTCTCGAGTCACGACTCATATGGAATTACAGGCACAGGGAGACAGTGCAGGGCTCACAGCACACTCAGGGACTTTCAGAGTCTCTGTCCCTCAGTGTGTGCTGTGTGCCGGCAGTAGGGTGACCAACCGTCCCGGTTTGCCCGGGACAGTCCTGGGTTTAACCACATAAATCCCGCGTCCCGGGCATACCCATCCCGGGACGCGGAAAGTCCCGTTTTTAGCATAATAAAATTGTCGGTACTACTAGTGACGTCACCGGGTGACACCCGTGGGCTGGGCAGTTCACTGGTCAGCCTCTATCCGGATTCCGGCCGCCGCGGCCGCACAGACTTGGAGTGTGGGAGGGGATTGGAAGCTGTTACGCCGGCGCCGCCTCCCCATTATTGGTTAGCTCGGCCGCCGCGTGACCGCCTCCCCTCCCACTCCTCCCAGTAATGCTGTGCAGCCGGCCGTTACTGACCTGCTGCAGCTTCTGCGTCGTGAGTCGGCGGCTGCTGGAGCAACTCTGGAGCCTGCGAGGCTCTGCTGAGCGGCCTGAGCTGAGACTGTCAGTCTTCTCTGCTGCTGCGGGACCGGGACGGTGTCTGTCTCTCTCTGGCTCTGCTCTGACTGCTGAGTGTGCCCGTGCCTCTCCCTGCCCCTGCCTGTGTGCGGCCGGGTGAGTGACTCTGACTCTGTGAGTCAGTCAGTCGAGATTGACAATGATAAATCATTAAAAGTTCTGTAACTGTCAGTTCTATATTCTTTCTCATGATCATGATGATCATGAGAAAGCTTATAGAACAGTTACAGAACTTTTAATGATTTATCATTCTCGACTGACTCTCACAGAGTCAGAGTGACTCAATTATGGGAGGGATGATCAGATCATCCCTCCCATAACTGAGTCACTCTGACTCTGTGAGAGTCAGTCGAGAATGATAAATCAATAAAAGTTCTGTAACTGTTCTGTAAAAGTTCTGTAACTCCCAGCCAGGCCTAGCCAGTAGCCCTATACTAAGGGCCATAGTCACTAAGGGGCCCATTTATCATGATCACATTTACAATGCGATCTGGGCGGAATATTACCGCCCAGGATCGCATTGTGAAATGCGATCATATCGGGGGGATGTATAATTTTTAAGGGCACAGGGACAGGGCTCCGAAAGGAGCCCGTCCCTGCGAAGCCCTAACCGGGAAGCCGGGAGGTCAGCGCATGCGCGGTTATGCGCTGACCCCCACCAACCTCTCTTACCTCACTGCCCTTCTCGGGCAGTGCGAAGTGTAGCCATAAGCTACAATGGGCTATCGCCATATCAGAATGGCGATAGCCCAGGGGTGCGATGCCGGGCTGGCCGATGTTGATACATCGGGCAGCTTCGCATATCCCATAGAAACCTATGGGGGATGTGGCCGGCGGCGCTGCAGGGAGGATCGCAGCAGGGATCGGAGATCCCTGCTGCGGTCCCCCTTTAATACATTTGGGGGATACTAAATATTTGCGGTGAACCCCCCGTTTTGGGGGGATTTAACCGCAAATATTGCTTGATATATGCGGCCCTAAGGCCCTTAGAATAGGGCTACTGGCTAGGCCTGGCTGGGATTGGGAATGGAAATCCCATTATACAGTATACTATATAATGGGATTCCCAATCCCAGGCCTAGCCCTATTACTATCTGCAATATATAATAATAATTTGGTACTCTTTACCTAGCACGGCGCCCACGATTTTGATCGTGGGCATCGCAGGTAAAAAAATCGCGGGCATCGCGGCCATTAAATGCACTAAAAATCGGGTGTGACACGACCGACGCGATGCCCGCGATTTCCCATAGGGAACAATGTTCAATTTCTCAATTGACCCAATTTTACTGTTCAATGCCTCAATTGACACGATTTTTCCATAGGAAACAATGTTAAATGGCCCACAGAGGCCAAATAGGCACCCTGAAGTGTGAAATGGCCCCCACAATTGTTAACGCTACCCCACGATCAACGTCAACCCGAAGCGTGGCGAGCGCAGCGAGCCCGCGAGGGGCGGCGGTACGCGTCCTACAACCTTTTCATACCCCCACTATCCACGTCGGCGTGGAGTTGAGAATAGAATAGTGTGGCGAGCGCAACGAGCCACCGAGCCCGAAGCGTGGCGAGCGCAGCGAGCCCCGTGAGTGGGTGTATGCGGGTGAGATAAAAAGTTATATCCCATTCCCTATACCAGGGGTGCTCAAACTATTTTGCTCTGGGACCCCATCAGACAATAAAATTGCTTACAGGACCCCATCAAATTACTACTGAATGGCTGCCAAATCTGTGGTCAGTGAAGTGAAGTGACCCCTTTTGTGAAAGGGGGGCAGTGGGTAATGAGGGGAAATGGAAAAGGGTGACAGGGGGATGGAAGAGGGAAGAGTGGATGTTTATTAAATGATTTATACCCTGTCCCCCGTCCACAGAAACATTTCCCTGATGATCAGCAACATAGTCGTGACCCCATGCTGAGGTTGTTGGGACCCACTTTGGGGTCAGGACCCACAGTTTGAGAACCGCTGCTCTATACTGGCTGTCCACCATCTGCAATATATATAATAATAATTTTAGATAAACATTTGTTGGACTGTTTCTACTAGTACTAATTCTTATGGAATGTATGCGATCAGGTCAATAGTGTAACTTATTTTATATTATCTGATTTTTTATGATATGGCTATTTAGCTATTTTTTGTAATTCTGTTGATTATAGTCAATAAATATATTTGTACATTTCAATACCACGAACGGTATCTTTGTTTTAAAGTATATGCTATTAGTGTTCCAGTTAACTAAGGTGGGAGCTGCTGGTCCATATATCAGGTTTTTAATGTGCTTAGCATATATATACAAATAGTCTATCTTAAGCATTTGATAATTATACATCGATATATTATTGGGGTCATTATCCCTATAATAATAAACGACAAACTATCTGCATTATATTTTAATGGTGCCCGAAATCTATGCTCCTCTTACTGCAGTACTTACGAAAGGTCAGTTGTTGACACTAATGTCTTCCGGTAAGCCTTTTATTCTGAATTCATTCCTTCAACTAAATTGTTTCTTTCGCACTGTCTTTTCCTAAACAATACAGATGCACTGATAAGAAGCAATGAATTATTGAAAGAATTGAGGGTGCTCCTGTAGTCTGCAGACCTGCTGTGCACTGGTGTTGGCAACACCATGTTGGATTTGCATGATGGAACACATGAACTGATTGCAAGTACACTGTCTTCTGACTTCATTGCATGTTTCATTATATTTCATGCTTTTCACATTTGCTGCCTGTTTCTCACACTGAAGTGACTGGACACTGTTCATATTTGTGTTAGGCCTACTTGATTCGTTGAACATTGTCTGGTTAAGTTTTCGCCATGTCAGATACTAGTGAAAATGATCATGGTAGTTGCAACAGCAATGGCAGCAAGAACAATACACCGGCAACAAAATTAAAGAAGAAGAAACGTCTGTGTTACTTTAACAAGAAGTGGAAAGATACCTACAGGTGGATCAGAGAAGTGGACAACAAAAACAAAGCGTACTGTATAATATGCAGAAGAGAATTTGGAATTGGGCATGGTGGAGAAGGTGACGTGAAGACACATATGCACACTGAATCGCATAAGTCTGGCATGAGACAAACAAGTACATCTAAATCAATCACAAGTTTTTTTGTCTCTCAAAAAGATGATAATGCTCAATCAAAAATAGCAGCTGCTGAATTAACCTGGGCATACCATACAAATCACCATGCACTATCATATCGCTCTCTTGATTGCTCCATCAAAATAAGTAAAGTTACATTTCCAGATTCTGATGTTGTGACAAAAATGTCTTGTGGGCGAACAAAAGGGGAATTTTTGATAACTGATGTATTAGCCCCTTATAGTGTAGAGCTGATTTATACCGGAATGGGATCATTCGTCAGACTGCATTTAGGTCTACAGTCATTAGGTCGACCCCACTAGGTAGACTGGCAGGAAGGTCGACCTGACTTAAGGTCGACATGGGCCAAGGTCGACATGACTTAAGGTCGAATTTGCATAAAGGTCGACATGAGGAAGGTCGACTGGTCATAAGGTCGACATGGGTTTTTTACTGTTTTTTGATCCGAATGTCGACACAGTCGACATGGACACAGTTGGCAATGAGAATCGGACCCTCGCATCGCTCGCTTCGCTCGCGATGCTTCGGGCACGGTGCCTCGCTGCGCTCGGCACACTATTTTATTCTCCCACCACGCCCTAGTGGATGGTAGGGCATGAAATACCGCCTGTTGGCACATGTCGGCTCAAAAAACAGTGAAAACCCCATGTTGACCTTATGACCAGTCAACCTTCCTCATGTCGACCTTTATGCAAATTCGACCTTAAGTCATGTTGACCTTGGCCCATGTCGACCTTAAGTCAGGTCGACCTTCCTGCCAGTCGACCTAGTGGGGTAGACCTAATGACTGTAGACCTAAGTTCATTCTAATAGATGACCGCATCCCTTTATACCGATCTGTTAAATGATTATGCTTTCTATAGTGTATCAAGTGATGCATCAAATCATGGTAACAAAAAGATGTTTCCTCTAGTAGTTCGATATTTTGAGTTAAAAAATGGCATTGCCAATCGCCTTCTCGATTTTTATGAAGATCACAATGAAACTGCAGAAAACATAAAACAAAAGACTGTTGATATCTTATTGAAAAACAAGCTAGATCTCAGATACCTATCTGCATATTCGGCAGACAGTGCAAACGTAAATTTTGGAAAATTTCATTCAGTGTATCAACTTCTCACTCAAGAAAATGAAAATATTTTAGCAGCTAAATGCCCTGCACACCTTGTTCACAATGCTGCAAAAAAGGGGTGTGATTTGCTTCAGTGTGATGCGGAAGCTTTCATACTAAAAGCGTATGGTCACTTTTCTGTCTCAGCAAAACGGGCAGAGGCACTCAATGATATTTTTGAGTTTATGGAAATGGAAGGTGACATGTACCAACAAGGTGGCTATCTTTATTACCTGCAATAGAAAAAATGCTAAAGTGTTGGAAAGCTGTCAAATCATATTTTCAAAGCCTGGGACCTGAAGAATGTCCTACATTAATTTGGAAATACATTGAGGATGAAACAGGAGAACAAGATTACAATGAAACAGAAATTTATATGCTGTTTCTACAAAATGTCCCGAGGATATTTGAAGACACGATAAGGAGTTTGGAAAAGGATGACCTCACAGCACCCAAGTTATTTGATGTTATGTTTAGATTGTGGCAAAGACTTACACAACGCAGGACCGACTCATTTTTTGGAGCCATGACCACTGTAGAGCTTAGGAAACTGTCACCAAACAAGGCAAAGTGAGTTAAGCAAGACTTTCTGAATTTTTTCACTAAAACTATTAGTTATTTGGAATCCAACTTTGACTTCTCTGATTCAAATTACCTCAGTGTATTAAAACCATTTTCACTAAAAATCAGATGTATAAGTTACGAAGATATTCAGCATGCTTCCGATTGTCTAAAAATGATGGACATTCTAGATATGGATGGCCTGTACGATGAATATACAGATGCAAAGAATGGGATTGACAAACAAGTGACCTACACAGATAAACCTGTAGATAAAAAGTGGAGGGACATTTTTGAAGAGATGGAAGTTATGTCAATGAACTTCAAAAACCTTTTGTTGCTTGTCAGCAAAATCTTATGTATTCTGTCACAACATTCAGTTATTGTTTGTTTCTTACCTGGTTTGTGGCTTCTCCTGTCTGTTCAGCCTGCTCCATGCTGCAAGGAAGTTCTGTGTGGCCTGAGCTTTGCTAATTACAGCACCTGGAGGAGTCCTTGCTGCTGACAATCTCTGTATAGTTGAACTGTGCTGTGAGATCTGAGCTCAGCTAATTAGTTACACCTGGGTAACTCTCCTGCAGGAGAGTTCAGTGTAAGCTGAGCATGCTCAGCCCACTGATTAGTTCACCTGTGGGTTCCCTGTGCTTCCTATAAAGGGCAGCCTCTGGGAGACAGAAGCTGCCAGAGTATAGGTTCACACCAGCTCCAGCGTCCTTGTGCTTAGTATATTACCAGTTTCCTGATTACCATATTTGACCCCGGCTTGTTTCCTGACTATTCTCCTGCCTGATCCTTTGGTACCGTGTCCAGTGACTCCGTGTATGACCCAGCTTGCCGTTTGACTATTCTTCAGCCTTATCCCAGTGTACCGCGAACTGTGCTTCCAGTGTATGACCCGGCCTGTCCTTGGATACTCCTTTGCCTTTCCCTTGTGTTCCTACTTGCCCGCACTGATACCAACTCGGCTAGACGACCACGATTCCATATTTCACAAGCTACCGCCACTCATACGGGGAACCTGACCAGGGGGTCGCGACCGACGTGTCGGGTGCCGCAGAAGCCCATATCCCGCTTGGAGGGGTCACTGGCAGAAAACCCCCGGCACGGTTAGACTCAGCGCCCCTGTGTCAGGTCTAGCCAATCCCCGAGTGGTAGTGCACCCCAAGTTTGTGACAGAATACTCTGGCCCAACTGGAATATGGATGCTGTTAGTGGCATGTCTCATAAAGAACTCTTGGAACACCTGCTGGTCCGGGTTGACAAGCAAGGACAGTACCAAGCTCTGATTATGCAAAGCTTGCAAACTCTGCAGTAGCAATTGGACCTCGCTCCACCCTCTCCAACACCAGTGATTTCTGATCCGGAGTTCATCAGGGTGCCTCGCCTGCTAATACAGCAGTTACAGGAGCTGCTGTCTAACGTCCTCACCCTTGTCACGAAACTGCTCGGCGAGTCTACTGTGGGCTTGGTGTCTGCAAGACCCTCAGATTCCACTCCGGGTACCCCATTGGCAAATACATCTGTGCCCTTAAAGGACAAGTACGTGAGTCGGCCTCGTCCCCAGTTGTCAGGTGAGGAACGCCAGCGACGCAGGTCCTTAAATTTATGTTTTTATTGTGGAGACCAGGACCATTTGATTGGGGATTGCTCCCTCCGAGAGGCCAGGAATAAGGTTGTTGCTTCTGTGCCCGCTCAGGAAGAGTTTCAAGGCTATCACTGGGGTCCAAGAACTAAAATCTTTTTACCTAAAAGCAGTACATTTTCGGTCAAGCCGCAAGAAGCGAACCCGAGTGTCAAGTTCCGAGAGGGGAGTCCGGGTGTCCAACCCCAGAAGGGGGTTCTGTTAGTCCAGCCCAAGGAGGGGCTTTCGAGTATTGTGCTCCAGGAGGAGCTTCCTAGTGTCTTGCCCAAGGAAGGGCTTCCTAGTGTCTTGCCCGAAGAGGGGCATCAAAGTGTTGATAATTGACCCATTTTCATGGTCACAATTGTGAATATTGTGTGTTTTCTCCTGAACGTGTTTATAATAGAAGAAACACAAATACTCTAAATGGAATTTCGGTGACACTGTGTGAAATATAACACTGCATAATAGCCCTTAATCAGACCTGATCGCAGTACAAATTTGTTCTCAAAATGGGCAAAAAAAATGCTGCATTGCAGGTGGGGCAGATGTAACGTGCTGAGAGAGTTACATTTGGGTGGGGTGTGTTGAAACTGAAATCTAAATTACAGTGTAAAAATAATGCAGCCGGTATTTACCTTGCACAGAAACAAAATAACTCACACAAATCTAAAGGTGGCCATACATCTACAGATCGATTGTCAGATTGGGCCGGTTGGAACAAACAGCTGGTAATATCTGAATGACAGTTTTTCAGCATTTCAAAGCAAATGGTCAACTGTCATTTGCTCTCATCTTTTACCAGGATTTTGTTCCAACCAGACAGATCGGACAATAAATCTGTAGATGTATGGCCACCTTAAATCTCTCTGCACATGTTACATCTGCCCCACCTGCAGTCCAGCATTTTTTTGCCCATTTGAGAACAAATTTGTACTGTGATCAGGTCTGATTAAGGGCCACTATGCAGTGTTATATTTCACACAGTGTCACTGAAATACATGAAATTGAATTTATACTGCTCTCTTTGCAGTGCATATACAAAGATAGACAATCCTGTGTATATAAATAAAAAAATAACTGTTACAGTCTGTTATTGAAAAACAGTAACTGTTACAATACGTATTTCAAGTAACAGTGTAAACTGTCTAATGTATCATTTTACATATCACTTCTGTTTATTGACAGAAAAACAGTGTTGCATCCCCTATACTGGGAACATGATTGGGCTGCATTACAGCATATAATTATGCCAAAGATAAGCCAATATGTTAACTGTTAAATACGTTGAAGTGTATTATGATGTAATAAATTGTAAGCTTGCAGCAGGGCCCTCTAACCCCCAAGTCTGTCTGTCATTACCCAGTTTGTTTTATCACTGTCTACTATTGTAAAGCGCAACGGAATCTGCTGAGCTATATAAGAAACTGTAAATAAATAAATAAACAAATACATCTAATGTTTAGGGGGGAAAAAACAAGAACATTGATTAAAAAAATAACAGGTTAATCATTCTATGAGTGGTCTCCAGCAGTACATATATGCCAATCACTGTGTTCATTTCTAGGCAGCAGGGCCGTCTTAACAGCAGTGTGGGCACCTGGGCAAAGCAATGCACTGGGGCCCTTACCCATTCTCCCCTCCTAGGGGTGGGGGGTGGTATCAGCAGCAGCTTTGATGTCCCACGGGTGGCAGGGGGTGCTCTATCTTCCATTCAACATGTAGGACCTGGAGCAGTAACTTCTGCTAATTACTCCTTTACTGCACAGGTGGTGGGAGGGTGAACACTAACGTGTGGAAGGGGGCACTGAGCTGTATGAAGGGTCCCTTGTAAATAACTTCCAGGGAGGTATGGGGTGTTTTATACACAGGGGACGGTTGGATAATGGAGTGGGCTTAATATTCGTCATTTTCCGGTGGAAGGGCAGCTTGTTTGACTGCAGATATCGCCATTATCCGGATATAAAACTACACCAGACGTTTGGAGCTGGAGCAGGGGACCGGCTGCTTGAAGGCTGATATCTCTGGTTCTGGGCATGATAGAGACAAGCCGCTAGTGTCAGAGAGAACCTGAGAAATATGACTGGAAATTGTAATTAACAGGTCGGATGTGGACTGCTGCTTTGAAGTTGGATATCTGCAGTTCCCCAGGGCCGATTTTCAAAATTCTGGTATCCCTGGAAAAAGGGGATCCTCAGCTATCAACATAGAGCCCTTATATGCCTGGGGCCCCTGGGCAAGTGCCCATTAAGCCCATACAAAAAGACGGCCCTGCTAGGCAGGATTGATCAGCAATACTTATTACAGCATAATGCACTTTAATGTATTTAACTGTTAATATATTGGCTTATCTTTGGCATAATTATATGCTGTAATGCAGCTGTAGGTGGGGCAGATGTATCATGTGCAGAGGGAGTTAATGTGGCCATACATCTACAGATTTATTGTCCGATCTGTCTGTTTGGAACAAAATACTGGTAATGGATGAGAGCACTTTGCTTTGAAATGCTGGAAAACTGCCAAAAACTGTCATTCAGATATTACCAGGTATTTGTTCCAACCAGCCCAATCTGACAATCGATCTGTAGATGTATGGCCACCTTTAGATTTGTGTTGAGTTATTTTGTTTCTGTGCAGGGTAAATACCTGCTGCATTATTTTTACACTGCAATTTAGATTTCAGTTTCAACACACCCCACCCAAATTTAACTCTCTCAGCACGTTACATCTGCCCCACCTGCAGTGCAGCATTTGTTTTGCCCATTTTGAGAACAAATTTATACTGCGATCAGGTCTGATTAAGGGCTATTATGCAGTGTTATATTTCACACAGTGTCACCGAAATTCCATTTAGAGTATTTGTGCTTCTTCTATTATAAACGCGTTCAGGAGAAAACACACAATATTCACAATTGTGACCATGAAAATGGGTCAATTATTAGGGATTTTTTCTCCCGCCAAAGTCAGTCACTTTGCACTAGGACAAGCTCATACTGTTTTTTACTATGCTAAAGTATATTAATGAACCACTCTAAGACTTCCTGACATAATTATAACTAGATGGGAGCATCTTCATAGTTTTCGTCATTTTCACCTAAAAAGTGAAACTTTAGGCCTCTTGCCAGAACAGAAGATGTTGACTCAGATCAAAATGCTTTTGCACGTTTCTTATTCAGGTCAAGTCACAACTTTCCCACACTAGCCGATTTTGAATTTCTCAATTTCAGTTTTTTCACTCCGCCCTAGTATTTAGCCTTATGACATCTCATTGGACTGACACCAGGAATAGGTGTAATGTTAGTCTAATGAGAGCAGAGTTACAGGTAAAAGTGAACTTTCCATTTGACTGTGTTCAATTGTATCAGTATATCAAATAAAAGAGAGATGTCCTAAAGGCTGCAGGGAATCAGAGAAGTATTATTGGAAACGTAAATGAAAAAATGACATTATCTAACCAATTCACCCTACAGATTTTTAGTTGTCTATGTCATAGTTTTACCTTCTAGGCTTATATCATACATTTGTATTTAAAAAAAAAAAAGTTGTACTTCTGACTATTGCAGCTTAATTTGTTTAAAGCCATATAGGGGCCTACTTGTAACCCATAAATCTATAGGCTATGTCATTCAATATAAAGTTTCTCTTTCTTAATTCTCTTGTGTTTATTTTGTTTCACTCTATATAAACTTAATTCCATAATTCCATAACAAAAATCTTAAATACTTAAATATATGACAAAGTGGTCTATAGAAAAGTCTGCAGTTAGGAGTTGTCAGGTATTTTGAGAGTGCAGCCTTTCCAAAGGAATTAGGCTACGCATCTTACGCTTTAACTACAGTTTTATGCAAGGAAAACGCACCTAAAAGTACTTCATATCCCCCCCAAAATTAAGAGGGCTGCTGCCCCCTAACCCCCGACTTTCCTGGGGGTGGGGTGGGGTGGGGGGGTTGTCGAGCCAGCGACCCCCTGTCCCGGGTTGGCCCTTTGAAAAGTTGGTCACCCTAGTGGCTGGGCTCATGAGTAGTGTGGAATTGCAGGCACAGGGAGATAGTGCAGGGCTCACAGCACACTCAGTGACTTGCAGAGTCTCTGTCCCTCAGTGTGTGCTGTGTGCCGGCAGACAGGAAGTTAGTCAGTGGCTGGGCTCATGAGTAGTGTGGAATTGCAGGCACAGGGAGACAGTACAGGGCTCACAGCACACTCAGGGAGTTGCAGAGGCTGAGGGGTAGATTTATTAATCCTGCTTTAAGGAACCTTATGGGCACAGGTTCGCTTCACCACTTTATCGTGGTGAAGAGAACCTGACTTTCGCCCGAATCTATTAATGTGTGTGCGCACGTTATGGGAGTGCGTTATCCCCTCCTGCCGGGGATACGTTTCCTCCCATAACGAATGCTGTAGGCGTCCGGCGGCGTCTTCTGCGCATGCGCCGGATACCTTGGTCTCGCGTTGTGTATCCGGCGCATGCGCAGTTTTCCGCTTGCTGGTCTCCTGCGTCTTCAAATTCAAACTGCGCATGCGCCGGGTAATGTTCGCCGGGGATGCTGTAGTACCCAGCGCATGCGCAGTTTGAATTTGAAGACGCTGGAGACCAGCAAGCGTCGCGTAACTTCATAGAGGAGACCCGCAGCGCCAGAAAATTCTGGCGATAAGGACAGCACCCCAAAGACTCACGAAGGGCACATAAAGAAGAATCATAAATTAGGTATGGCTAATGCGCGCTGTACTAAAACTAGTACATGCGCTAAGTCCCCGCCCCCGCACCGCCGCCGTTAAAGTACCCGCACAGCGGGTATGATAACTGAGGGGAAGCGCTATCCCCTGCTTTAGCGCACGGGGATAGCGCATATACCCCATAGCGCACCATCATAAATCTGCCCCTCAGTCACTCAGTGTGCTGGCAGACAGGAAGTAAGACAGTGGCTGGGATCACAACTCATTTGGAATTGCAGCAGGCACAGAGAGACAGTGCAAGGCTCACAACACATTAGGGAGCTGCAGAGGCTCAGTCCCTTGCTGCTGCTTAGTAACCGAACTAGCTTTAATAATGATTGTGCAGTTCATCTGGCAGAGGCAGGCAGCTGCTTATGCAATGATTTTTAATAATATAATTACCAACATAGATTCAGTGTTATGTATATATATATATATATATATATATATATATATATATATATATATATATATACATACCTTTGGGACTTATAACATAATGTAATGTGTTTGCGCTCTGCATTGCAGGGAGGTTGTGCGTTCAGCCCAGCACTGTGATGTGTGTGACAGTGTTGTTACAGTTGTAGTGAGTGTAGTAGCCGGCTCACCCGGTTAACGCTGTGTGACTAGTCTCTGACATGTGAACTGTACAGAGACACACAATTAATGCTGCTGCTGCTGCTGTCCCGACTCAGCCAACAGTGAGTATCTCGAATTATGCAGTCAGCTGAATGTTTCGAGACATTGAGTCGAGACAACGATTCACTAGCCATCTCTACTCCATGGCAGCAGGTAAAGTGCTGCTGCTGCTGCTGGGGCGCTCCACCGTTACGCAGGAGGTTCTTCATGTTATGCTGCTTCTCTGTGGCCAGCGCGAATTTCATGCAGCCCGGACCCAGGATATAGAGATAGTGGCCTGGAACAATTCCATCTGATCAGCGGCAGTGGGGGAGTCTCCTCACTGCCGCTGATCAGATGGCTGCTGTTATCTCTTCATCCTGGGGCCAGGCTGCGTGAAAGTCGAGCTGGCCACAGAGAAGGCGGGGGCAGGATGCAGGAACTCCGCAGCACACAGCTGCAGCATTGGCGTACTGAAACGGGGGGCAGGGAGGCAGGGTGCCATATGCCCACAGGCCGTTAAAGTTTCAGTGTCTGGGGTCCGCATTCTTGTGGCAGAGGCTGCTCCAAACATATGATTTCACTCCCGACTTTCAGCCCTGAAGGGGCGTCGGCGTATGCATGGCCATGGGCAGTGTAACTGCATTAGCATAAAGTTGCAGATGCAACTGCTGCGAAAGTTACAAGAAAGGCTGCAACTTGGAAACCTACTCTATAAGTAGGCATCCTGCCCCCTTTCACAGACCCCACACTCTCAGCAGACTCCACCCCCATTAGGGCTGCTTTTTATAAATTTCCGGGCTGGTTTTCCATCCCAATCCCCTGTTCCACCCACCCCACCCCCCCCCCCCCCCAAAGCCGAAAATGAAAGCCCTGCACTCATCCTGTCACACACTGTGTATGCTGGGTCTTGACGCTGTGAGCACAGGAAACAAGCAGCGCCGCAATGAGGTAGAACTGTCACCTGTCAACATGGATGTCACACCAGGGGTCTGAGTCGACGAGACGGAGACCTCTGGTGGGGACCTGGACCGGTACCTGAACCGGGGAGGTTGGAGAGGATCCTTACGCATATGATGCGTGACAGTGCACCCGAAGCCAATGAACAGTCAAAGGTAAAATACAACCGAGTTTTATTAGCAGATGGTTGTAATACACAGGCAGTAAAGTATGCAGATGAAATAGTACAGTCGGTACTTATGTATTATCTGGGCTCCCATGTTAAATGCACCCCATTTTTTCATACCCCTACTATCCAACTACGCATGGAGTTGATTTTATATAGTGTGGCGAGCGCATCGAGCCACCGCGCCTGAAGCGTGGCGAGCGCAGCGAGCCCCGCGAGGGGACGCGGTCTCATAAGAAAAACGGGAGCCCAGATATTACATAAGTACCGTACAGTCTATGTAGATGGCAATACTTTACAGCTGGAAGATGGTATGGTATCGATGGTGAAACATCGGATCCGGAATATCGGATATGGAGCTGAAGACTGTGGGTCCGGAATGACGGACGGAAACTGGAAGTAGGAGATCCGGAATATCGGACTTAGCGATGGCGAAACATCGATGGTGAGCGATGATGGAACATCGGACGGACCAGAGTCCTGGAGCTAGGCTTGAGTGCTGGGATGTAGAAGCAGGATCGCAGGAGATGGAATACCTGGAACTTCACAGGAGATGGAATGCCTGGAGTACACTGCAGAATAGGAGATAACAACACCAGCAGGAATACACTTGTATGGAGACAAGAACAGCTGAACACACACTGGAGACAACTGAAGCACTAGCAATGATTCTGAGAGCTCCCTGCATACTTATACCCACTGGGTGGCCAGAATTGGCCGGGCAGGTATGACAGGGAGATCAGAACCATCAGGATTGGATAGTGCAAACATGTGACTGGGAAAAACATGGCAGCCCCCATGTCTGCTATGGCGGGAAAGAGTGTTTGTATGAGCCATGCTTGTGGCCGGGAGCAATGGCGGCGGACAGACGGATTGCCGTGCTCTGGATACTGTCACTGGGGGTCAGGATAGCGGTGCGACGCGCAGCCGCAGACTCAGCAGCGCTGAGAGGACTGGAGGATGATAGCGCACGGCAGGCAGGACGCCGGCAGGAATGACATCTGAACCGCAAGCTGAGCCTGCGGAGGCACTTAGCCGGTAAGATAGCCTGTCTTAATACTCGGATTGTGACAGCACCCCCCCCTTTAAGGGTGGCCCCAGGACACCTTTTAGGCTTGCGGGGAAACTTGGAGTTGAACGCCCGGATGAGTCTGGGAGCATGGACATCGATGGCATTGGTCCATGATCGCTCTTCGGGGCCGTAGCCCTTCCAATCGATCAGATATTGCAGACGACCATATCGGATGCGAGAGTCCAAGATTTTACTGACCTCATATTCTGTTCCACGCTGGTTGCAAACTTTAGGTGCCTTGGGGAGCTTGGAATAAAAGCGATTGAGAACCAGCGGCTTGAGCAGCGAAATGTGGAATGTAGCTGGCACTTTCAAATAAGGCGGCAACTTGAGCTTGTAGGCCACAGGGTTGACGACTCGCTCAACTGAAAATGGACCAATATAACGGGGAGCGAACTTCATAGATGGCACTCTCAATCGAAGATTCTTGGTTGACAACCAGACACGATCTCCTGGACGGAGGGCTGGCACAGCTCTGCATTTCCTGTCTGCAAATTTTTTGTACCTGCTTGAAGCTTTCAGGAGTGAAGAACGAATAAGCTTCCAGGATTTGATGAATTGCCGGATGGTCGTGTCGACAGCTGGAACAGAGGACACGGGTTGCAGAGTGAAGTCAGGAACTCGAAGATGAAACCCATAGTTGGCAAGAAATGGAGTGACATTTGATGAAGAGTGATATTGGTTATTATGGCAGAATTCTGCCCACGGAAGAAGTTGAGCCCAGTCATCTTGGGAGGAAGAGACATGTGTGCGGAGGAATGCTTCAAGATCCTGATTTACCCTCTCAGTTAGGCCATTTGTTTGAGGGTGATAGGCTGTAGAAAACTTTAGCTTGATTTGAAGCAGGGAGCACAGGCTTCGCCAAAATTTGGCTACGAATTGGACCCCTCTATCGGAGATGATTTCAAGAGGCAGACCATGAAGCTTGAATATCTCTTTAATGAAGAGCTGGGACAGCTTGGAAGCTGACGGAAGGCTGGTGAGAGGAACGAAGTGAGCCATCTTGGTGAACCGGTCAACAATCACCCAGATGGTAGTGAACTTGTCAGACTCTGGAAGATCAGTTACAAAGTCCATAGATATGTGCGTCCAGGGACGATGTGGCACTGACAGTGGCATCAATTGCCCAGGAGGAGACTGACGGCTGGTCTTGTGCTGGGCACATTTAGCACAAGAGGAGACAAAGTCCTGTACATCCTGTTTGAGGGACGGCCACCAGTAGGACCTGGTGATAAACTCGTAAGTTTTTTGAATGCCTGCATGGCCAGCAAATTTTGAAGAATGCGCCCAACAAAGCAGCTTCTTTCTTAGGGCTGGCTTTACATATCTTTTCCCTGCAGGGGGCGTGAGATTTGTTACTCCTGTTGCGGAGAAGGCCACTGGATCAATAATAAAATGTTGACTCGTGGACTTTGACTCACTATCTTGCTCCCATGACCGGGAAAGGGCATCAGCTTTTCGATTTTGTGTCCCTGGACAGAATGACAGCTTGAAACGGAACCTGGAAAAGAAAAGCGTCCATCTGGCTTGGCGGGGATTTAAACATTAAGCAGACTTGAGATACAGAAGGTTCTTGTGGTCTGTGATAATTGTGATCTCATGGACAGCGCCCTCTAGAAGATATCTCCATTCTTCTAATGCCAATTTGATGGCGAGAAGCTCTTGATCGCCGATGGCATAGTTACACTCTGCAGGCAGGAACTTACGAGAGTAAAACCCACAGGGATGAAGACGTCCATCGGGCGCTTTCTGCGAGAGGACTGCCCCAACACCCACGGAGGAGGCGTCGACCTTGAGAATAAAGGGCAAGGTGGTGTCAGGTTGTCATAACACGGGAGCTGAAGTGAACCTCTGCTTTAACAGATGGAAGGCTTCAATGGCTTCTGCCGGCCACTTTGCTGGATTAGACCCTTTTCTTGTCAGGGCAGTGATGGGTGCCACAATAGAAGAGAAATTACGGATGAACTTTCTGTAATAATTGGCAAAACCCAGGAAACGTTGAATACCTTTCAGCGAAGAGGGAATTGGCCAATCTTGAATGGCCTGCAATTTTCATGGGTCCATTTGTAGACCAGAACCAGAGACAATGTACCCTAGGAAGGGTATAGACTTCACCTCGAAGACACACTTCTCCAGTTTGCAGTAGAGATGATTAGCTCGCAGCCGGGACAGAACCTCTTTGACCCAATTCTTCGATGTTATTGGCGTAAATTAAAATATCATCGAGATATACGACTACATGTCGATACAGAATGTCCCAAAAGATCTCGTTGACATAGTGCTGGAATACGGCTGGGGCATTACTGAGCCCGAAGGGCATGACGAGGTACTCATAGTGGCCGTCTCTGGTGTTAAACGCCGTCTTCCACTCGTCGCCCTCTCGTATGCGGATGAGATTGTATGGGCCCCTCAGGTCGAGTTTCGTGAATATGGTTGCACCGCTGACACGGTCAAACAGCTCGGTAATGAGGGGCAACGGATATCTGTTCTTTACAGTAATGTCATTGAGGCCGCGATAATCAATGCAGGGACGTAGGCCTCCATCCTTCTTCTTCACGAAGAAGAATCCTGCACCAGCAGGAGAAGTCGAAGGACGGATGAATCCATTTGCCAGATTTTCCTTGATGTACTCGGTCATGGCCTGAGTCTCTGGAAGAGAGAGGGGATAGGTTCTACCTCTCGGTGGTTCTTTGCCTGGGATAAGGTCGATAGGGCAATCCCACGGTCTGTGAGGAGGTAGAATATCAGCGCCAGACTTGCTGAATACATCTGAGTACTTTCTGTAGGGAAGAGGCGGAAGGTCTGCTGCATCGGCTGAGGAATGGCGAGCTGGGAGTACCTTTTGGAGACAGGTACTGGAGCAGGAAGGATCCCAGGAAAGGATTTCGGATGTCTTCCAATCAAGGCGAGGATTATGAAGACGGAGCCAGGGTAAGCCCAGAACCAGAGCATGAGTGGCTCGGGGTAATACAAGAAAGGACAAGAGTTCAGTGTGCAGGACTCCCACTCTAACTGTAAGTGGCAAAGTTCTGCGGGAGACTGTCGCATCAGGAATCCTACTGCCATCCACAGCAGTAAGGAAGACAGTCTTGGAAAGACCTTCAGTGGGCAACCCCCACTTGCGGACCAGTTCGGCAGTTACGAAGTTGCCAGCGGCACCGGAATCAAGAAGTGCAGAGACAGTCTTGAAATGCTGACTAACTTGTAGTGAAACTGGAAGTACGCAATCAGTTGCTGATGGAGAGGACTTAATTACTCCTAGCCTACCCTCTCCTTGATGGGCTAGGAGGAGGAGTTTTCCTGACGCTTTGGGCATGCAGAAATTTGATGTGCTGGATCGGCACAATACAGGCAGAGCTGTGCCAATCAACGACGTCGACGTTCTCCTGGAGACAAACGGAAGCGATTTATCTTCATTGGTTCTTCTTTGGAATGGGCCACTGGGGTAGCAGGTAAAGAAGGCGGAGGAGTTGGCACTTTAACTGGAGCACTCTTGTTCCGTTCTACAGCCCTTTTATGGAAGCGTAGGTCTACTTTAATGCATAGCGAAATAAGGTCATCTAGACCAGATGGTAAGTCTCTGGTAGCGAGTTCATCCTTAATACGGTCGGATAGACCATGCCAGAAAGCTGCGTATAAGGCCCCATCACACCAGGAGAGTTCAGACGCCAGAATCTGGAATTGGACCAGATATTGCCCGACGGAGCGGGATCCCTGTCTTAAACGTAGGAGCTCAGTGGAGGCAGATGCTGATCGCCCAGGCTCATCAAAGATGCGCCGGAAAGTTGACACAAAGTCCTTGTAATTAGACAAGATGGCATCAGATTTTTCCCATAATGGTGACGCCCATTCTAACGCTGCTCCACACAGGAGAGAGATGATGTAGGCGATCTTGACCCTTTCAGTAGGGAAGTTACTGGGTTGCAGCTCGAAATGAATCTCACACTGATTGAGAAAACCTCTGCAGGTCTTGGGGTTCCCATCATACTTAGTGGGGACAGACAGATAAAGGCGAAGTGCAGCAGCCAATACAGGAGGATGAACTGGACTTGGAAGTTCACTGACAGGCTCAGGGCCACTGAGAGTGGTCTGTAGTTTATCCAGCCGGGAAGACAGATCTTAGAGACAATAAATCACTTGGCTCTGCGCAGCTTCTTGCTGGTCCAAGCGAACAGCCAGTTGCTGTACAGGGCTGGATGGTGATGCTTGGCTTGCGGCTGGATCCATTAGGCTAGTGCTTACTGTCACACCAGGGGTCTGAGTCGACGAGACGGAGACCTCTGGTGGGGACCTGGACCGGTACCTGAACCGGGGAGGTTGGAGAGGACCCTTACGCATATGATGCGTGACAGTGCACCCGAAGCCAATGAACAGTCAAAGGTAAAATACAACCAAGTTTTATTAGCAGATGCAGTAAAGTATGCAGATGAAATAGTACAGTCTATGTAGATGGCAATACTTTACAGCTGGAAGATGGTATGGTATCGATGGTGGAACATCGGATCCGGAATATCGGATATGGAGCTGAAGACTGTGGGTCCGGAATGACGGACGGAAACTGGAAGTAGGAGATCCGGAATATCGGACTTAGCGATGGCGGAACATCGATGGCGAGCGATGATGGAACATCGGACGGACCAGAGTCCTGGAGCTAGGCTTGAGTGCTGGGATGTAGAAGCAGGATCGCAGGAGATGGAATACCTGGAACTTCACAGGAGATGGAATGCCTGGAATACACTGCAGAATAGGAGATAACAACACCAGCAGGAATACACTTGTATGGAGACAAGGACAGCTGAACACACACTGGAGACAACTGAAGCACTAGCAATGATTCTGAGAGCTCCCTGCATACTTATACCCACTGGGTGGCCAGGATTGGCCGGGCAGGTATGACAGGGAGATCAGAACCATCAGGATTGGATAGTGCAAACATGTGACTGGGAAAAACATGGCAGCCCCATGTCTGCTATGGCGGGAAAGAGTGTTTGTATGAGCCATGCTTGTGGCCGGGAGCAATGGCGGCGGACAGACGGATTGCCGTGCTCTGGATACTGTCACTGGGGGTCAGGATAGCGGTGCGCCGCGCAGCCGCAGACTCAGCAGCGCTGAGAGGACTGGAGGATGATAGCGCACGGCAGGCAGGACGCCGGCAGGGAGGACATCTGAACCGCAAGCTGAGCCTGCGGAGGCACTTAGCCGGTAAGATAGCCTGTCTTAATACTCGGATCGTGACAATGGATGATTTCTAGGTATGTGTATACGCATACATTATATATATATATATATATATATATACACACACACATGCGTATGTGTGTATATCTATATCTATATATATATATCTATATATATATAGATAGATATATATATATATATATATATATATATATATATTTGTGTACAAGTTGGGAGGGGGGCGCGAAACATGCCCTTGCTCCGGGCACCGTGGCACCTAGCTACACCACTGAACTTAGGTCTTTTTTCAACTTCACCAACTATGTTACTATGTAAATCACTCAAAAACAGGTATTTATGCCTGTAGGGCAGAGACACAGCAGTTGTAAGTATAATATATGGGCGCAAGGTGTGTGGTATGCCCCCCCCCCCCCCCCCCCCTGCACTGCACACACTGCACCCATGATAAAAAGACCACCTGGTGACCCCCCTCCCAATCAGCAGACAGTTTTATATGAACCGATGCCTGGCACTGAGCTGCATTACAGTCAGTGCCTGAATAACCAATAGCAGCATTACAGTCAGTGCCTTAATAACCAATAGCTGCATTTCAGTCAGTGCCTGAATAACCAGTAGCTGCATTACAGTCAGTGCCTGATTAACCAATAGCTGCATTACAGTCAGTGCCTGAATAACCAATAGCTGCATTACAGTCAGTGCCTGATTAACCAATAGCTGCCTGCATAGGCAGCTGGGCGAGTACCTTCAGTGTAGTGCAGCTCAGTAGTAAAACCCAGACCCCAGTAGTAAAAGTGACTGTAGTGACACCTATCTTATCAGTTACCTAGCTCCCCACAGGTGCTGGCAATCATGCATTATCCATTCCTCCCAGCATGCCCCTCTCCAGGAGGACACCATGCTCTGTTCCTGGGCTTCCCTGGTAATGTATGATTGCCAGCACCTGTGGTGACACCGTTCTTATCAGTTACCTAGCTCCCCACAGGCGCTGGCAATCCTACATTATCCATACCTCCCAGCATGCCCCTCTCTAGGAGACACAATGCTCTGTTCCTGGGCTTCCCTGGTGATGTATGATTGCCAGCACCTGTAGTGACACCTATCTTATCAGTTACCTAGCTCCCCACAGGTGATGGCAATCCTACATTATCCATACCTCCCAGCATGCCCCTCTCCAGGAGCACACAATGCTCTGCTCCTGGACTTCCCTGGTAATGTATGATTGCCAGCACCTGTGGTGACACCGTTCTTATCAGTTACCTAGCTCCCCACAGGTGCTGGCAATCCTACATTATCCATACCTCCCAGCATGCCCCTCTCTAGGAGGACACAATGCTCTGTTCCTGGGCTTCCCTGGTGATGTATGATTGCCAGCACCTGTAGTGACACCTATCTTATCAGTTACCTAGCTCCCCACAGGTGATGGCAATCCTACATTATCCATACCTCCCAGCATGCCCCTCTCTAGGAGGACACAGTCCTCTGTTCCTGGACTTCCCTGGTAATGTATGATTGCCAGCACCTATGGTGACACCTTTCTTATCAGTTACCTAGCTCCCCACAGGTGCTGGCAATCCTACATTATCCATACCTCCCAGCATGCCCCTCTCCAGGAGGACACAGTGCTCTGTTCCTGGGCTTCCCTGGTAATGTATGATTGCCAGCACCTGTGGTGACACCTTTCTTATCAGTTACCTAGCTCCCCACAGATGATAGCAATCCTACATTATCCATACCTCCCAGCATGCCCCTCTCCAGGAGGACACAGTGCTCTGCTCCTGGTCTTCCCTGGTAATGTATGATTGCCAGCACCTGTGGTGACACCTTCCTTATCAGTTACCTAGCTCCCTACTGGAGCTGGCAATCCTACGTTATCCCTACTCCCCAGCATACCCCTCTCCAGGAGGACACTACGCTCTGTTCCTGGGCTTTCCTGGTAATGTATGATTGCCAGCACCTGTGGTGACACCTTTCTTATCAGTTACCTAGCTCCCCACAGGTGCTGGCAATCCTACATTATCCATACCTCCCAGCATGCCCCTCTCCAGGAGGACACAATGCTCTGTTCCTGGGCTTCCCTGGTAATGTATGATTGCCAGCACCTGTGGTGACACATTTCTTATCAATTACCTAGCTCCTCACAGGTGCTGGCAATCATACATTACCAGGGAAGTCCAGGAGCAGAGCATTTTCTCCCTCATGGAGAGGGTCAGGTAGGAAACCATGGTGTATGTAATTGTGAATGAGTTTGCAATCATGCCTCTTAATTTCCCCCATGGCAACTTCACTTGCTAACTGTCACGACTGGGAATTGGGGGGGGTCTTCAGGTGGCTGCCATTTGGCTATGCCAATCTAACTTATACCCCTTTCAGACAGATAACAAAATTGCCGGATGAAGCAGTTCCACCCGGTAATGTAGTGAGTAACACGGGTCCTTTTTCTGTGTGAAAGGGCACACCCGTGTCATAAATCCCGGGTCTCCGACACAGGTTTAATGACCCGGGTTGACCCTTTCACACAGAAGAAATATCCATGTTATTCAGCAAATAACCGGGTAGAAATTTGTTCTTCTGTGTGAAGGGGGGTCAGGCTGACCCGGGAAAAGGACACGGCATTGAAATGCCGTGTATTTGCCGGGATCTTATGACTGAAAGGGGTATTACTGATGGAACCATTACTCAATGTAAATTGTGCTACAGCGCCAACTGGGCAGCCAGAAGCCAAAGTATCCTTTACATGCCACACGCATTAGATCCTACATGCCAGTCAAAGGAAGAACTCTGGGAGGCAATGGAGTCATCTGCCGCCGGGCTCCTGCTCCCAAGGGGGCACATCTCCTCCCCCTGCAAGTATTAATCAGTTATTTAAAAGCCAACAATATTGCTTCTGTGGCTGAGTTCTGAGAAATATATGTGTTCTCTATCTATATTTCTTAACAGAAATATATATTTTATATAAGGTTTTATTGGGTTGTGTTGTGTATATGTGTGTGTGTGTGTGGTGGGGGGGCACCAAGATATATCTTGCCTCCGGGAATCTGGAACGAACTTACACCACTGATGCCACCTGTATAACCGTTGTTACATGCATGTGAGCAGTTATGACTGATGAGTCCATCAGGGACCATACACTTGTGTTTAGCAGCACCTTGAATATTAATAAGGCCTTGACTACAGTGGAGAAATTAAATAAACCACAGCTTTCATCAGCAGCATAGGCAGCTGGGCGAGTACCTTCAGTGTAGTGCAGCTCAGTAGTAAAACCCAGACCCCAGTAGTAAAAGTGACTGTAGTGACACCTATCTTATCAGTTACCTAACTCCCCACAGGTGCTGGCAATCATGCATTATCCATTCCTCCCAGCATGCCCCTCTCCAGGAGGACACCATGCTCTGTTCCTGGGCTTCCCTGGTAATGTATGATTGCCAGCACCTGTGGTGACACCGTTCTTATCAGTTACCTAGCTCCCCACAGGCGCTGGCAATCCTACATTATCCATACCTCCCAGCATGCCCCTCTCTAGGAGGACACAATGCTCTGTTCCTGGGCTTCCCTGGTGATGTATGATTGCCAGCACCTGTGGTGACACCTTTCTTATCAGTTACCTAGCTCCCCACAGGTGATGGCAATCATGCATTATCCATTCCTCCCAGCATGCCCCTCTCCAGGAGGACATCATGCTCTGTTCCTGGGCTTCCCTGGTAATGTATGATTGCCAGCACCTGTGGTGACACCGTTCTTATCAGTTACCTAGCTCCCCACAGGTGCTGGCAATCATGCATTATCCATTCCTCCCAGCATGCCCCTCTCCAGGAGGACACCATGCTCTGTTCCTGGGCTTCCCTGGTAATGTATGATTGCCAGCACCTGTGGTGACACCGTTCTTATCAGTTACCTAGCTCCCCACAGGTGCTGGCAATCCTACATTATCCATACCTCCCAGCATGCCCCTCTCTAGGAGGACACAATGCTCTGTTCCTGGGCTTCCCTGGTGATGTATGATTGCCAGCACCTGTAGTGACACCTATCTTATCAGTTACCTAGCTCCCCACAGGTGATGGCAATCCTACATTATCCATACCTCCCAGCATGCCCCTCTCCAGGAGCACACAATGCTCTGTTCCTGGGCTTCCCTGGTAATGTATGATTGCCAGCACCTGTGGTGACACCTTTCTTATCAGTTACCTAGCTCCCCACAGATGATAGCAATCCTACATTATCCATACCTCCCAGCATGCCCCTCTCCAGGAGGACACAGTGCTCTGCTCCTGGTCTTCCCTGGTAATGTATGATTGCCAGCACCTGTGGTGACACCTTCCTTATCAGTTACCTAGCTCCCTACTGGAGCTGGCAATCCTACGTTATCCCTACTCCCCAGCATACCCCTCTCCAGGAGGACACTACGCTCTGTTCCTGGGCTTTCCTGGTAATGTATGATTGCCAGCACCTGTGGTGACACCTTTCTTATCAGTTACCTAGCTCCCCACAGGTGCTGGCAATCCTACATTATCCATACCTCCCAGCATGCCCCTCTCCAGGAGGACACAATGCTCTGTTCCTGGGCTTCCCTGGTAATGTATGATTGCCAGCACCTGTGGTGACACATTTCTTATCAATTACCTAGCTCCTCACAGGTGCTGGCAATCATACATTACCAGGGAAGTCCAGGAGCAGAGCATTTTCTCCCTCATGGAGAGGGTCAGGTAGGAAACCATGGTGTATGTAATTGTGAATGAGTTTGCAATCATGCCTCTTAATTTCCCCCATGGCAACTTCACTTGCTAACTGTCACGACTGGGAATTGGTTGACCCAGGCGTGACCTAGGTGGTTAGCAAGGTTAGCTGAATACCAATAGAAAGGGTACACAGTTGCAATAGTAGAAGATAAAGAAACTTTATTCACACAATGGTAATGACGGTACAGGTGAATACTTGAGAAAGGATGAATATAAGAATCAAAATAAATACGTGAGATGAGGTAGTAGACTGCGGCTTTGAGGCTGAGGAATTGAAGACTGTGGCTTTAACGCTGAAGAAACAAGAACTGTGGCAAAGAAGACTGAGGCTCGAAGACTATGGAAACAAGACTGCGGCTGTAGAAGGACTAGGGTTACCACCTAGGACCTTTAATTCCGGACACATGTTAATTACACAGGTTCTGTGGCAGTTTAAAATCAGGTGAAGTGGAGTCTTGAAGTCAGCCAGCCACAGAACCTGTGTAATTAATATGTGTCCGGAATTAAAGGGACTAGGTGGTAACCCTAAGAAGGACACTGGGGCTTTAAGGCTGTAGAAGGACACTGCGGCTTTAAGGCTGTAGAAGGACACTGCGGCTTTAAGGCTGTAGAAGGACACTGCGGCTTTAAGGCTGTAGAAGGACACTGCGGCTTTAAGGCTGTAGAAGGACACTGCGGCTTTAAGGCTGTAGAAGGACACTGCGGCTTTAAGGCTGTAGAAGGACACTGTGGATTTAACCGGAGAATGACCAGAACGCTGGTGGAATACAGCAGACAGTGGGATGAAGCAGGCAGTGGAGCATGGACATTCTGCCGAATCTCCTTGCGTCATGCGAGAGGATGTAAGTGAACACATCGGCCGAAGAGGACAGAAATCATTTGATGGTTTCCGACCACTGAATGATTTCTCTCCCCCAATAATAGACACTAAATCTGCCCCCTGGGCGGTCCCGGAGCAGCAGCCACTGATACAGACGGACGGTGCCGCGAGGACGGAGGCGCGGCCCGGCCGAGGTAGACCAATGGTAGGCGCTTGATGTGTGTAGCGGTGTGAGACTATAAGTATATTAAAGAATGCCTGCTCCCCTGCCACTGCCCACTAAACCCACGCAAGGACTGTGGGCCTTATTCTGCTTAGGTCGGTGAAATGTACGTACGGTCTGTCTCACCGTGCTTTTCCCGTACTCTCGCGGTAAGCGAAAGTCCGCCCACAGAACAGCCGCAGACGGACGGTCACCAACACGACAATGGGGAGTGGCGTACACTTAAGTGTACGCCACCGTGTATGGACGGATCTCCCTCTTAGCCACCGATACCTGGCGTACATCAGAGCGTACGCCAAAGTGCACGGACGGATCTCGTCCGTTTTCACACCGACACCTTCCGTATATCTGAGCGTACGCCACAGTGCAAGTAGAAATTGAGTCCAAAAACATCCTTGTTGCTCTTAGATGTGGTTTATGTGTATTTTTCCTAAGAAAAAACTGGCATGTTTGTGTTACAGTAAAAAAGTTGACACATGTCGACTTCTGTGAATTGAGTGTCCTGCTTTTTAAAGTATACAAAAACACTTTCTGATTGGGTGTAGATGGTTATAAAATAACTACCTTGACATATATAAGCAGGTCTTAGAATGAATATTACCTAAAATGAAACCAACCTTTACATGTAGAGAAGTGTAGAAAGATAAGGTTCCAATGTGTTTGAGGGCTGTGTGTGGCTTGCAGGTAGTGAAATAATGGTTTTCACTTAATAGGCTGCAGCATTGCTTATTACATTCAGGTGTAGTAATCAGCGTGGTACTTGTGAGTTATCCGGGCGCCCGATTTTTTGATTGTATGCCTTAAGTTAAGGCATACAATCAGATGCGATGCGATATCGCATCGCATCGCATCGCATGCGACCATCGGATGCGATGACCCGATTTTTCCATAGGAATCAATGTTAAAATTGACTGAGTCCATTTTAACATGGAATCCAATGGGAAAAAGGGGTCCTTTTCATACCCCTACTATCCAAGTGGGCATGGAGTTGGATATAAACCTGTGGCGAGCGTAGCGAGCCACCGAGCCCGAAGCGTGGCGAGCGAACGGTATTCTGTGTCCCCTCGCGGGGCTCGCTACGCTCGCCACGCTTCGGGCTCGGTGGCTCGCTACGCTCGCCACAGGTTTATATCCAACTCCATGCCCACTTGGATAGTAGGGGTATGAAAAGGACCCCTTTTTCCCATTGGATTCCATGTTAAAATGGACTCAGTCAATTTTAACATTGATTCCTATGGAAAAATCGGGTCATCGCATCGCATCCGATGGTCGCATGCGATGCGATGCGATGTGCCCGATCCGACCCGATTTAGAAATCGGGCGCCCAGATAACTCACAAGTACCATCAGCGTTAATTAGCAGACCCAGGCGTCCACTCTCATACGGTGGGTGACATTCTATGGGATGAGATAATTAGACTTTGGCGAGTTGTTTCGCAAAAACGTCCGAAATCGAATTTTTTTCCATTTTCGCATATTTAATGAGCTGAGAAAATGTGAAAAAAGTGCGATTTTGGCCAACAAGTTAGACACACTGGAAATGCGATGGCTGCTTTTCGCAGCACATCGCATCCAGATGTTTTCACATGAAAAAGTATACAAATCGCATATTTAATGGTATGCGATTTGTATAAAGTGTGTCTATAATTCGCCCAAAAATCAGACCAGGTTCTTCTGATGGGCGAATTAGCCAGAACCCTGCACAGATCGCAATGATCTGTGCAGGGTTCTGGTGTAAAAAAAAGTTAAAACAGTTAAAATAAAAAAAAAACAGCGCGGGGTCCCCCGCCAGAGCATAACCAGCCCCGGGCTCATTGAGCCGGTGCTGGTGACATAAAATCAGGGTCCCCGACAAATAGGGGTCCCCTTGATTTAATGAAACCAGCACCAGGCTCAAGGTCCGGCGCTGGTTCCCAAAATACGGGGGACAAAATGACTAGGGGTCCCCCGTATTTTAAGAACCAGCACCAGACCCAACCAGCCAGCAGGGTAATGCCACAGCCGGGGGACACTTATTATATAAGGTCCCGCGGCCAAAGCATTATCCCCGTGGCTGGTCAGCATGGGCAGGGGTCCTGGGGAAGTGGGGACCCCCCCAATGAAGGGTTCCCCCCTCTCCAGGACTTACCAGCCCATGCTAAAAGTTCGGGGCTGTCCCCAATGCCCCTGGGCGGTGGGCATCGGGCTGATGGAAAGTGTAAAAAATAGAATCAAAACTATTGTTTTCTACTGTAGAACTATGAGTCCCAGCAAGCCTACCCCGCATGCTGGGACTTGGAGAACCACAAGTCCCAGCATGCGGGGCATTAAAGGGCCCGCTGGCACTTGTAGTTCTACAGTTAAAAAAATAGTTAAATAAAACACACTGACACCCTGAAAAATAAAAGTTTAATACACACATAACACACACACTGATACTTACCTACCTTGAGCCCGTAGTTCGGTCCCTGGATCCTGGGTCCGGGGCTCCTGGACAGAAGAGTCCGGTTCCGGGGCCTTGGTCCTGGTTCCGGGGCTGGTCCGGGGTCCTGGGTTTCAGGGCTGATGTCTCCAGGGTCCAGGATCCGAAGTAGTCCAAAAGGGGTTCCTAAGGAAGGAAATCCTACTCACCTGGTCCCCGGCGACGACCTCGGCATCCTCTCCGGCAGACGCGCTGCTCCCGGCTGGTACCCGCTCACGGACTGGAGAGGCGCAGAGATGTTTATCTTCTGCGCCTTTGCTCCGAATGATTCTATTGGCCGCCTAGCCGCCAATCAGGAGCCGAGAAAGTCGGCCCTTGGATGGGGTACCCTGGCTTTCCCCCCCCAGGCTTCACCCGTCCATGGCTGAAACCCGGGGCTGTCACCGGCGTCTGTGGCCAGTGGACGCCGGCCTGATAGTGTTAAATTTCACATACGTAACATTGCTTTATGCAGTGGAACTACAAGTGCCAGCAGACCTCCCCAGCAAGTCCCAGCATGCAGGCATTAATGGGCCCGCTGGGACTTGTAGTACACCTGTAAAAAGAATATTAAAAGAAAACACACTGGTTATGGTTATGCTCAGGAGGGGGGACCTCATGCTGTTTAAAAAAAAAAAAATAAACACAAAATCGCACATTACTGTACCTCAAATTCGCACATTTTCATGCCTAAAAATCGCCCATTATCGCACCTTATCGCATTAAATATGAGAATTCAAGGCAAAAAATGCGATTTTAAAAACGTGCGATAATGGGCGATTTTAAAAGTGCGAAAAAATCGCTTTCTATTAAATGTCACCCATGGTTTCTGTATTCTATGAAAATGTAAACTTCTGTATTATGGCCACAATATGACACCCTTGAGTCTTATTCGGGAAAAGCACTACTTCAATTATTATAACTATTACTATTAAAGAGGTACAAGCACCCCTCATGTAATTAGATGTCAGTTGGAAAAAAAATAAGGGGAAGTTGGACATATAGAAGATTCAATAATAGAATACTACAAAGCAGACTTAACAAATGAATGTAACTTTTGACCATGAGCTTTTATAAGACATTTTGCACCAGCCTCAGTGTATTATTTTTATCTAGCTGCAGGTAACTTTCCATTTTACTACTTGAGATTTTAAGTCTCTTTGTAAAGGAATCCATGCAGTGATATTATCCAGCAGCTCAGCCTACACAGGCTAAAAAGGTAAATCCATCATTTCCATTCTCTTCAAACAGCAGTTAGAAAATCCAAAAAATAAATCCAAATCCTGCCCATTACATTACAAGTACTTGTGATTTCATTGTACAGAGATTATTGGTGTTACACGCAGAACACAGTGTTCAGTTCCATTGAGGCTCTGCTAGATAGAAATACAGTAATTGTGTATGGAACATTTTTGCCATGCAGATGCTGTTCTGCTCAGACGGCTGTGTATAAACAGGCAGCAAATATATTAAAGCTGTGTTTAATTTTATACTAGCGAAAGATGGCAAATTCATATGGAGGTGAAAAGTCTTAGATTACACAACACCAGTCTCTGGTAAGAAAGGACTTTGCTGTGACTTGCCTAAACGAAATTGTAATAATGTAATGCATCCAACAAAATATCTTGTAAAAACGCAAAATTTGCATACACTTCGGGGTGATTCAACACCACTTGTTAAGCAGCTTAATGCAGCCCCAACCCCCCCCCCCCCAGCGCCGAATATCCTCGGTACCATAAGAGGGGTGTGTTTACTAACACATGGGGACGCCCATGAAACGCTGGTCCAACCCCATCTCCGCCCCCGTCCGGCCAGACCTCCCTCCCCGCAACAAACAACCCAGTAAGTGTGTAACTCGCCAAAGTCATTCCTTGCCAGGGTCGGCACATGTACAAATATGCGCAGACCCCAAATATTGGAACAGGGCCGAATTTGCCCGTTCCGAGTGTTTGTAGACATTTCCTGTGCAAGAATTGCTTCAGACAGGGAATGGTTAAAGGGAGATATTAGGTACCAGGTGATATTAGGTACCAGGAGATATTAGGTACCAGGAGATATTAGGTACCAGGTGATATTAGGTACCAGGAGATAGATATTAGGTACCAGGAGATATTAGGTACCAGGAGATATTAGGTACCAGGAGATATTAGGTACCAGGAGATATTAGGAACCAGGAGATATTAGGTACTAGGAGATATTAGGTACCAGGAGATATTAGGTAGCAGGAGATATTAGGTAGCAGGAGATATTAGGTAGCAGGAGATATTAGGTACCAGGCGATATTAGGTACCAGGAGATATTAGGAACCAGGAGATATTAGGTACCAGGAGATATTAGGTACCAGGAGATATTAGGTACCAGGAGATATTAGGGACCAGGTGATATTAGGTACCAGGAGATATTAGGTACCAGGAGATATTAGGTACTAGGAGATATTAGGTACCAGGAGATATTAGGTACCAGGTGATATTAGGTACCAGGTGATATTAGGTACCAGGAGATATTAGGTACCAGGAGATATTAGGTACCAGGAGATATTAGGTACCAGGAGATATTAGGTACCAGGAGATATTAGGTACCAGGTGATATTAGGTACCAGGAGATATTAGGTACCAGGAGATATTAGGTACCAGGAGATATTAGGTACCAGGACATATTAGGTACCAGGACATATTAGGTACCAGGACATATTAGGTACTAGGACATATTAGGTACTAGGAGATATTAGGTACTAGGAGATATTAGGTACCAGGAGATATTAGGTACCAGGCGATATTAGGTACCAGGAGATATTAGGTACTAGGACATATTAGGTACTAGGAGATATTAGGTACCAGGAGATATTAGGTACC
The DNA here is from genome assembly GCF_055691185.1 of Crinia signifera. Lineage (NCBI taxonomy): Eukaryota > Metazoa > Chordata > Amphibia > Anura > Myobatrachidae > Crinia > Crinia signifera. Next base: position 76,551,197 of record NC_139228.1, read on the forward strand.
AGGTGATATTAGGTACCAGGAGAGATTAGGTACCAGGCGATATTAGGTACAAGGAGATATAAGGTACCAGGAGATATTAGGTACTAGGAGATATTAGGTACTAGGACATATTAGGTACTAGGAGATATTAGGTGCTAGGAGATATTAGGTACTAGGAGATATTAGGAAGGTATAATATTGGCATGTCCATGAACAAATGCAAATGTTCTAGAGGAGTGTTTCTAAATGCCCCATACACCTTAAGTTTCTGGGTGGCAGTATCGCATGCAATGTATCCCATTCTGTCCTTTTGAATACAATATATCACATACGATCCCAGCCAAGCCTACCCAGATGCAGAAGCAATCCAAGAGATTGCTTCTGCAGCTGGAGCGACTCGAAGGTTTGGACCTGCTGTCATTCACTTGCAATTTGTTTTTTTTCCTGCAATTGCAGCGATCAATCGCAGGAAAAGAGTCCAAATTGCATTGTGAATTGCATATTTGCACATCCCTATGTAATGTGAGTAAGTCTGACACTTCTACAACTCCACGATAGAGACAGGCTGATCCAGATGGGTGCCGTCTCTTTTTTTTCTGACTCTCCCTAAAAATTTCAGGTTGCCACTGCCAAAATGCAGGGGGATTGCTTTTTGAAACTTTCAATATTTTTGTCATTATTTTGGCTCGTTCACTACAATCCGTAAGCAGTCATTCCGTAATGGAACGGATTTCAAATTCGCACAACAGTGATCAACAGTTAATCAGTTCCATAATTGGTACTTATGTACTTTAGAAAAAAAACACCTCACAGGTTATTTTTACACTCTCATCAATGTTCTTATTCTTCTTTAATAAAAAGGTATGCAAATGATAGTCAGACCAGGAGTGGTAACGAATGATTAATGATCTTGGGAGACTATTATACAGGAATGGATGTGGCAGCTACAGTTTAATGCCAATAAATGCTAAAACATGCACTTGGGTCTTAAAAACCAAAAGGCTAAATATAGTATAAACTGCAATTTAATGGAAACTATTGAGAAGAAAAGGGATCTAGGAGTCTATTGCAGGTGATTTAAAAGCAGATAAGCAATGTAACAAAGCAATGAGAAAGGCAAGTCAGGTGTTTGGTGGCACAGGGGGTGACATTTATTGAGATGCGAAAATGTGATTTGTGCGATTTTTAGTCAAAAAATGCCCGAAATCGCACTTTTTCAAATACAGGGGACCCCCAGATTTTTTGTACCCTGCATTTTTGGAACCAGGACCAGTCCAAGAGTCCAGGGCTGGTTTCAGAAATATGGGGGGCCCCTACGATTTTCCCCCCAATATTTTTGGAACCAGGTCCGACATTGGAGGTTATTCTGATCGGTGCGGCCAAACGTGCGTACGTTCCATATTAGCGTACGCTCTCCGTACGCGGCCGTTGGGGTTAAGTCCACCCACAAATCAGCCGCATACGTATGGCCAGAAACAACGTCGAAGGGGAGTGGTGTACAATTGAGCGTACGCCAACGTACACGGACGGACCAGCCCTTACACTCCGACAACTAGCGTACAACAGAGCGTACGCCACCGTTTACGGACGTCTCTCGTCCGTCTTCCCACCGACTTCTTGCGGCTATCTGAGCGTACGCCAGCTTGCACGGACGGGTCCCTATTGTTTTCAATAGAAAACTCAGCTTATGTCACCGCTCGTGAGAGTGAGCGTACGTCCGTGCACGCTGGCATACCCTTCACATATATGGACCTGCAAATCTTGCCTTTCAACTACAATTCTGACAATTAATTAATTATTCTAATTGTTATTCAATTATTGTTTTCTATTAACTCAATTGAGGATTGTGTGCAAAATAGTGGGCATGGGCTTAAAACATTGCTGAAACATCCTTTGTAGGTGTTAGATGTGGTTTATGTTATTGTATCATAAATACAAAACCTATGTTTGTATTAGAGTGAACACGTTGACACATGTCGACTTGTGTAGATTGAGTGTGCTACTGTGTAAAGTCTATGAAAGCACGTAGTGAATGTGTATAACTGTTTAACAAATACCTACCTTAGCATATATAAGCAGGTCTTAAAAAGATTCGTACCTTAAATTAAACAAACCTTTAAATGTAGAGAAGTATAGAAAGATAAGCTTCCAATGTGTTTGAGTGCTGTGTGTGGCTTGCAGGTAGTGAAATCATGGTTTTGACTTAATAGACTGCAGCATTGCTTATTACATTCAGGTGTATGTGTTTGAGTAGTAATCAGCGTAAATTAGCAAACCCAGGCGCACGCTGGCATGCGGTATCTGTAGGGGTGGTCTGAGGTGGCGGTTGGCGGCCGCCTGTTTTGTGTCCGAAGTGAACGGTGCTTTAGGCGATCGTGCGGTAGTAGCACCGTTCATTTTTGGTGCACACCCCCGTGTACGCCCATATTTACGCCCATTTTCCCTCATTATTTCGGCCGCTCCCCTCAACACGCCCCTATGCCGCCCCCAATGCCCGTACTCTCGTGTACAGGTTTTTTCGCACGGAGAGACCCGTCCGTAAGCGTTGTGGGGTGTTCGCGCCTGCGCATTGGCGATTGTACGCATGCGCAGATCATGAAAAACCCCGGAACGTACGCGTACGGCCCGGCCGCACCAACCAGAATAAGGCCCTTAATGAGCCCGGGGCTATTTATGCTCAGGAGGAGGGACTTCACGCCATTTTTTAAATACAAATTCACACATTTCCACAAATTTGCACATTTTTATGACTAAATATTATCGCACTTAATTTTTTCGGGAGCAGTCCTGCAGGCCATGTCATAGGCATGACGGAGGATCCTTGAGTGCTATGTCTACTACTGCTGCTGTTGTTGTTGTTGCTGTTGGGAGTCGATCGTCATCACAGTCCGAAGACCACATCTACTACATTAACTAAGCAACTGACTGTCCAACAATCCATTGCGAGGAAGATGCAATATTAAAGCAGTCATCTAGGTGCAAAGTGGATTTCCAAGGCCATAACAGCTATGCTGGTGTTAGACGTGCAGCCAGAATCCACCATTGGTGCAGTGGGATTTAGACAGTTTGTGAAGGTACTGTGTCCCCAGTATCAACTCCCGTCTAGATTCCACTTCACTAGGCAAGCGATTCCTAGACTGTACAGGGACATTAAGAAAAGTGTCGTTAGAGTCCTGAAAAATGCTGTTGTACCCATTGTCCACTTAACCACGGACATGTGGACAAGTGGAACAGGAAAAACAAATGACTGTGACAACCCAGTGGGTCGATTTATTGCCTTCTGCAGCAACAACAGCAGCAGCACCAGCAACAGCATCCCACAAATGCTAAATCCTTCCTAGGCATTCTATGCTGTGTATAATTGGCTTCCGTAAGATGCACACCACTGAGAACCTCTTAGAGAAACTGCAGGACCTCATCAAAAACTTGCTAACCCTACTAAGACTCTCCTAAGGGATTTGTGCTATCTGACAACACCACCAATACTGGGCAAATTCCCACACATCCCATGTTTTGCTCACGCAATAAATGTGGTGGTGCAAATCTTTTTTTTAAATGACAGAGGCATGCAGTAGTTACTTTCGGTGGCCCACAAAAATGTTGTCGACTTTCAACATTCAGCCACTGCTTGCCAAAGACTGGAGTGCAGGCAAACATCATGAACCTGCCCTGTCATCACCTGACGCAAGAGGTGGTAACGAGTAGAGATGTGCACCGGCCACTTTTCGGGTTTTGGGTTTTGGGTTTTGGGTTCTGATTACATTGAGGTTTTGGGTTCTAATGAGTTTTGCCAAAACACCTCCTAAGTGTTTTGTGTTTGGATTTCTTGGGTTTTGGGTTCTGATTTTTTTGTTAAAAAAGCATAAAAACTGCTAAAATCGCAGAATTGTGTTGTTTTTTTTGCTCCTATGCTATATTAACCTCAATAACATTCATTTTCACTCATTTACAGTCTATTCTGAACAGCTCACACCTTACAATATTGTTTTTAGGGCAAAAGGTTGCACCGAGGTAGCTGGATAACTATGATAAGCCACACAAGTGTGCGGCACAAACACTAGACTGATATGGCACACTTAGCATCCCCTCTAGGCTGATACTGCACACCTAGAATTACCCCTGGACTGATATGGCACACCTAGCATCACCCCTGGACTGATATGGCACACTTAGCATCCCCCCTAGTCTGATACGGCACACCTAGCATCACCCCTGGACTGATATGGCACAGGTAGCATCACCCCTGGACTGATACGGCACATTAAGCATCACCCCTGGACTAATATGGCACACTTAGCATCCCCCCTAGTCTGATACGGCACACCTAGCAACACCCCTGGACTGATATGGCACGCTTAGCATCACCCCTGGACTAATACAGCACACTTGGCAGCACCCCATGAATTATACGGCAGACTTGGCTTACCCCAGGAATTATACGGCACAGATGGTGGCACCCCTGACCTGATACAGCACACATGGAATTATACGGCACAGATGGCGGCACCCCTGGACTGTTACGGCACACATGGCGACAGGCATTGAATTATACGGCAGACAAATTCCTGCAGTAAAAATAAAAATGTGTATTCTTTTAATTATAAAAAAGAGCAGCACACCTTACTTAGCAACACCCCATGAATATTACAGCACTCTTGGCTCACCCCTGGACTACAGCGCATTTAACAGCCCTTGCAGTAAAAAAAAAAACAACCTTAATTTTATTTTCATTAAAAAAAAGGGCAGCTCCCCTGGTCTGATATGGGACACATGGGGCACCCCTGGAATTATACGGCACACATGCGGGCACCCCAGGACTGATACAGGACACATGGGGGCACCCCTGGACAAATACAGCACACATGTGGGCACCCCTGGACTGATATTACTGATAGCCAGTGGAAACAGCAGATTGGAATTATATACTGCAATAAATACTGGTAGCCAGTGGCAACAGACTGGAATTATATACTGCGATAAATACTGGTAGCCAGTGAAAACAGCAGACTGGATTTATATACTGTGATAAATAATACTGGTAGCCAGCGGCAACAGCAGACTGGAATTATATACTGCGATAAATACTGGTAGCCAGTGGCAACAGCAGACTAGAATTATATACTGCAATAAATAAAATACTGGTAGCCACTGCCAGTGGCAACAGCAAACTGGAATTATATACTGTGATAGGTACTGGTAGCCAGGGGCAACAGCACACTGGAATTATATACTGTGATAGGTACTGTTAGCCAGGGGCAACAGCACACTGGAATTATATACTGCAATAGGTACTGGTAGGCACTAGCCAGTGGCAACAGCAGAGAGCAGACTGCAGCAGACACTAGGCAGTGCAGGGCAGGCAGTGGCACTAGCAGCACCAGTGGACTATCACACTGTGACTGACTATACAGGAGCAGACTCAGCAGAGGCAGGCCCCAGCACAAAGGAGAGACAGAACACAGCACCAGTCATCCTTGCAATGGTGATGTCTTGATCACTGAGCAGAGACACAGTACACAGCAGCACAGGCCCCAGCAGAGACCACACACACAGCAGCAGCACACCCTTCCCTACCCTTCTCCGAGATTGGAGTGAAGATGGCGGCGCGAGGTTGCGGAATTTAAGGGTTCCGTGATCTCGCGAGAATCCGACGCCGGGTGATGACGTTTTGCCCGTGCGCCCGGATTCTAGTAAGGCGGGAAGCGCCGAGCGCTGCTCGTATCCGGGCCCGGATTGATGACGTCCGTGCTGGCTCGGATCTGAGGAATCCGAGCCCGCACATCTCTAGTAACGAGGTGAAATTCAACCCTCTATATGCTTCAGAGGATGGAGGACCAGCAAAAGGCCACTCAAGCTTATACATCTACCTACTTTATGACATAGGCAAAGGAGGGGGAATGCATCTGACTAAAGCGCAGTGGAGAATGATTTCCGTGTTGTGCAAGGTTCTCCAACCATACAAACTTGCCACACATGAAGTCAGTTCAAAAGCTACCAGCTTAAGTCTGGTTATTACACTTCACAACTTTAATTTATGTTATGTCCTGGGGTGATTTTGCTGGACTGATTTGGTGGTGCTCTGCATCCCAGATGTGAACCCCATAGGTTGTATGTATGGTAACAAACTCATAATTTAATATTAAAAGGAATACATGTTGGCAGTTATGATTGCATAGTGCACCTGAAAACCCCCTCGTTTTGTGTGTTGTACTCTGGTCTGTCTTCACCAGCTACAGGCCTTTTTTTTTTTTTAAGAAACAGCTTTGTCAAAAAATCATCTTTTTCAAAAAATCTTCCTCTTGCTGCTTCTCAGAATGTGAAAAGTCATCAAAAATAAAGGTTGTATGATTCTGAGAACTTGGCCAGCTTTTTCCAGAGGGACCATCCCTCGCTGAAATGATGGGTTTATTAAAAGAAATTCCTTGGGGCCTAGTATTTAAAACTGCCATACTGTCTGCCACTGCAGTGCCACTGCTAAATGGGTGCCAGGGTAAATCAGAGCCAGGGTAAAGTGATCAGCAAGTTTACCACAGCTGATGGTCTGCAGTGCGTTGGTCATGGCAGGGTGGGGAGTTGGACAGGGATACAGGCAGCTGCTAATGTTGTGGGGAAGAAGTGCGGTTGCTGGCTGCTTCTTCCTCCACAGGGAGGGTGCTGGTGCCGGCAGGGTCGGTGCAAATAACTTCTGATTGTGTGTGTCATCAAGGTGGTTTTCCTGCTGTGGTGCTTCTCTGGGGCAGCAGAGATATACAGTGAAGGTCCGGGACAGCATCAGGTTCCATAAGAAAAGTAGCATTGATCACCAGGAACAGTCAAAATGATGGGGTAAGAGGGGTTGGGGGATGTTGGTTCAGAAGGCAAATTTTGAACCTAGTTTGGGAGCTCCTGACCCTCCAAGCCCCTCTGAACCTAAGGGTCTGGTACTGATATATCCATTGTCCTCTTTCAGATACAGGGGTAGACGTAAAGGTTCTGTGAGCTCTTGATGGCCCTGCAGAAGTGCAGGGAGGACCTACTTGTCTGCCAAATTGAGGTACAGGGAGAGGAGGCACACATACACTGCTGGCAAGAGTGGAGGCCCCCCCTGTCTTAAGTGCCCCAGGCCCCCCTTATGTCTAGTCCAGCTATAGGCCACATGTTTGTGCCACCCACTTATGTCACTTAGCATAGCCAGCTAACTACCTCAGTGCAGCCTTTTGGTCTAAAAACAATATTGTGAGGTGTTCAGAATAGACTGGAAATGAGTGGAATTAATGTTATTGAGGTTAATAATACTGTAGGGAAAAATTGTGTGATTTTAGCTGTTTTTATGAGTTTTTTTCTTTTTCAAAAGAATAACAGATCCAAAACTAATACAGATTCGAAACACGAAGGGAGATCCATAGCCAAAACCAATTCGCACGCAGTAACGATGTTGTGCGTCTGCGCATGCGCAGGTGGGTATCTGCGTATGTGCAGGCGTATGGTGCGTGCACCCATGGCGACCTTTCGGCGTGGGGGGGGGGGCGGAGATGGGCGGGAGGCGCCGGGCTGCACCACTACCATATGGGAACGCCCAGCGTTCCATGGGCGTTCCCATGAGAACGCTGGGCGTTCTCATGGAAATGAGGCAGTGACGCGGGTGTGGGGGGCGGGTGGCTGACATCACCGGATGTCAGCTGCCTGGCCGTATCCACGCCAGCGTGCACGCATATATACGCAACTGAAAAGTCACTTATATATGCGTGCACGCTAAATATCATTCGATGGTCGGTGACCATCGAAAGATGTGGGCGGTTACCCGAGCCATGCGAATGGATTGTTTATGCAAAACATCCATTCGCAGCTGTTCGGGCAAAGCTGCACTTTGAGGGGGCGGCAGGGGGGCGGTTGTTCGCCGGGCGGGGTTTGGTGGACTCGCAAGGCTGCGAATTCGCAGCCTTGCGAATCAACCTGAATAACCCCCAATGGGCCTGGAGCTAAAAATATACACAGACCTATTATTAAAAGTGAAGGAGGTGAGGCTAACACATGTAGGCATGTAGAACCCATACATTATACGCCCCAATGCCGCTAAGTATATATCAGTACACAAATTGTATATAGGAATGCAATGTTAACACTTACGATTTATGGCCAACCACGTGGTCAGCTGGTGTTTGTCTGGTGATCATCCTGCTGTCATGATCATGGGCCTATTTTTATATGGAGCTGCAGCTTCATCTACTGACCCTGTCCAAGAGGACATACATACCTTAGAGACTGTAAAGGAGACAACACAAATGGTACATGTACTACACTACGGAATGTAACCAAATAGACTAAATTATCTTATCGGGCCTCATTCAGATCCAGTCGCAAATTGTCTGAAGTACACAAATCGGTCGATGTTTTTACATCTAAGCCGCACTGTGCACATGCAGCAATTGAATTGCAATGACAGTTGAAAGGAGGGATTAGTTGCAAAATGAGTGAAAGGTAGACAGTATTTGGTGGTAATGAGAAGTTGTCAGGTGCATCATGGCTGTTCAGATGGCATTTTCTGTGCATAAATTAACTATTGTGATCTAGCTTGCTACTGGAGAAACCTCTGCTTTCCGGGAGAGACACTCATCAGATGCACTCAGAATCCACACGATGAGCTGATCTGCATGGTTGTACCAATGGTTCTGCAGTTGTATGTTCTCGATAGTAAATGTGGAGACAGCTGTGGGTGTCCATATTTTCAGGTAAGATTCTTCCCGAATTAGCATACAGTCACAACTGCATCAACATCTACATCTGAATGAAGCCCAAAACGTATACTTTTGAGCAGAGAATGGGAAGTGGTAAATTATGGTATCCGGATAATCGGTTGACAATCAATTTGCTGGCATCCAAAAATGCTCCACTCAAGCAATTGGTTGACAAGCAGTGGTCGCAACATAAAAAAGTTGACGTGTTTTTCACTTAGTTTTTTCTTTATTTGGACTTATTCAAGTTTTACATTCCATATGCATTATGATTGGGAATAGTAAAGTGTGATTAGTGGTGCAGTGATAGCAGAGCACGGCATCATGAACAAAGCATGAGGAGTGAGCCATGGAGAGCGAGCCTTGGAGAATGAGTCACGGTAGTGAGTCATGTGAGTGAGTCATGCGGAGCGAGCCATGTTGACCTTGTGCCTGTCAACCATTCATGGTCAACCTACTGACTTGGATTTAGACACTGTAGATCCTTTGAGCCACACCTGTACATGATAGGAACTTTCACTAGGCAAACTTTCACAAAGGTTTTACCAAAGTACAGGATGGAAATAGTCCTCAAAAACAGAGAAGTTGAGGACATACAGAGTCACACGGAGATCACACGTTATGTATAATGGAATTTGTATTGCATGGAGATTAGATGTACAGTATGTGGACACATCTGTATACAGTATGCTACTCTACCAGTGTTTCTCATTAACAGTCCTCAGAGAACCCTAATAATTCTAATTGCTCTCTAGTTTCTCTGTGAATATGAGTGCCCAATCAGGCCACCAGACCATACAACAGACCTGGTAGGAGTAGCTTCTATCACTGGTCATGCCCACACAGCAGCTCTGCTCTGTCCCTTATACTGCATGGTGTGGCCGCAGCTCATGTAATATCCTATTATATACAATACTGCTGCTATTGTGATCATGATTCCATCCACTGTCTGGGTCAAAGGAGTTTACAGGCAACTGGACCCACCACCATGCAGTTTCGGGCATCCTTTAATACTTCTAAGCAACAGCCATCAGACTCGGCTGATAAAACTCAGAGGAAGCGGGTCATCCTTCTCTACAACCTGGACGAGAATAGAGGAGTGCAAGCTCCACGCATTGAGTATACATGGACCAACCACAGATATAAAGTAGGAGTATCTGAAAGTGGAAACCTTTTAGCACCAGAACACTGAAAGTGAGAGATTTTGGGAGACTTTGTCCATTTTTTTTTTTTTAAAGCGGCAATCAATTACAAAAATCAACCTGGTTTTGCAGTGCAAATGATTGCCGCTTTAAAAAGATGGGAAAACTTTACCAAAATCTCTTTTTTAGTTAAGCGCTCACCTAGTGGGTTAATGTTGGTGAAAAGGAAAATGCGTAGTGTATTGTAGGTGGAGTATTGTAGGCGGAGAGAAGTGAGAAAGAATGGTGTTTATTGTTATTTAACTACAAATGGGAATAAACATGTAAAAACATTTTGTCTCTTGTGGTGGTCGTAGTACCCTTGTGGGTCTGTTTGCGATGATACGTCTCTGCAGTATCCCTGGGAGCCCGGTATGGGGATGAGGGTGTCAATTGACCCCTTTTTACCATAAGCTCACTGGAGAGCTTATATCACACTTGGGATGGTGCAGTGTATAACTGGTGGCAGGGCCGGTGCAAGCCCTGTTAGCGCCCAAGGCGACCCCCCCCCACCCGCCCCCCTCCCCAATGGGCACTGATAGCCTGGGGGGGCAGTGGATTGCCGATAGACTAGCTCCGGCAGGAAGGGGGGGTAGGTGGTGTGCGGCCGCTACAGGGGAGGGGAGACTGTGGGTGCTGTCCAGCCAGGGGGGAGGGGGGGACTGCGAGCGCTGTCCAGCCGGGGGGGAGGGGGGACTGCGAACGCTGTCCAGCCAGGGGGGAGGGGGGGGACTGCGAGCGCTGTCCAGCCAGTGGGGAGGGGGGGACTGCGAGCGCTGTCCAGCCGGGGGGGAGGGGGGGACTGTGAGCGCCTGCAGCTCACTACCACCCTCTAGTGGCCGGCCCTGACTGGTGGACAGGTGATGGTAACAAGTTCCTGTTGGGGGTGTGGGGGTAGGGTGTATGGTCAAGGAGCGGCATTCCACTGCTCATTTAAGTAAACAAAAGCGAAAGCATTGAAGGGTGTCAGATCCGACTTTTTTCATGTCAGATCTGCTTTGTCGGAAATGTCCGTGGATTGTTGAATTCAAAGCTTTTCTCCAACAATCCGGGGCTGTTTCAGACAATTTGCGGAATTTCGACAATCAACAGCAAGTATATTTAATACTGATTTTCAATGTACTGTCGGATGAAACAAAAAACAGACAGGATTCTTAGATGGACAAAACCATGTGCACTGCAGGTGGGGTAGATGTTACTTGTGCAGAGAGAGTTAGATTTGGGTGGGGTTTTACTTCAAAGTGAGATCTATACTGCAGTGTAAAAATAAAGCAGTCAGTATTTACCCTGCACAGAAACAAAATAACTCACCCAAATCTAATTCTCTCTGCACATTTTACATCTGCCTCCCTGCAGTGCACATGGTTTTGTCCATCTGAGAAGGAATTTGCCTCTAAGAGTGAACTAGAATAAGGCCCTATGTTTTGTCTATAGAAATCCTAAATCTACTAGAACATTATTGTTATATGCATTATGTACCCAATTCATATTAATTGGTTTTGCTATTGTGTTATATCCACTTGGCATGGCCTTATTTTACCCTTACATATCATCCACCCTTATTCTCACTTTCTCTGTCCTGGAAATGCAATAAACACATCATATTGAGTCTTCATTAACACTTGTGTAAAACCGTAATTGGTCTTGAGAGATGGAGGAAGGGGATTACCGGAAGTACATAGGGCAGTGGTTCCCAAACTGTGTGCCTAGGCTCCCTGGGGTGCCTCGGAGCACTTGAAGGGGTGCCTCAGGTTGGTGGTTCAGAATAAATTCAAGTTATTTATGGCCAATGAAATAGGCAAAATCAGTGCTTGTGGCTTCCAATTAAAAATATGTGGGTAAACAGAAGTGAATCGTGTTCCTCACCACGTAAGTGGACCTAAGGAAAACATTTAAATCACAATATTTTTCCTGAAATTAGTAACCAACTTTTGGCCTAGGGGTGCCGTGAAAAAAATTCTGATACTTCAGGGTGCCGTGATTCAAAAAGTTTGGGAACCACTGACATAGGGGGTTATTTTGGTTCACTCTTTCTGACAAATTCATTCTTAGATGGACAAAACCATTTGCACTGCAGGTGGGGCAGATGTTACTTGTGCAGACAGAATTAGATTTGGGTGGGGTTTTACTTCAAAGTGAGATCTATACTGCAGTGTAAAAATAAAGCAGTCAGTATTTACCCTGCTCAGAAACAAAATAACTCACCCAAATCTAATTCTTTCTGCACATTTTACATCTGCCCTCCTGCAGTGCACATGGTTTTGTCCATCTAAGAAGGATTTTGTCAGAAAGAGTGAACTAGAATAAGGCCCATAGTTACATAGTTACATAGTAGATAAGGCTGAATAAAGACTTGCATCCATCAAGTTCAACCTAGGTTTTGTTAGCTTATCCCTTGTTATATGTAGTGTATTCTGATATTTTTAAAGACAGGTTATGATTCTTATTTGTACCCCTGGGTGTTTTTAACCATTAAATGTTTGTCCAACCTTATTTAAAACGTATTTATTGTGTCTGCCGACACCACTTCTCCAGGAAGAGAGTTCCACGGTTTGACTGCTCTGACCGTGAACATTTTTTTCATTCTAAGGGAACGAAATCTTCTTTCTTCTAATCTAAACTCGTGCCCACGCGTCCTAGAGTCCTTCCTTGCGGTAAAAAGGGCGTCTGACAGTTCCTTATATTGGATATTTGGATTTTTCCCAGTTCTATGATGTCCTTTTTATAGTGTGGGGCCCAGAATTGTAATCCATTTTCTAGATGCGGTCTAACCAAAGATTTGTACAGAGGCATAATTAGTTTTGAGTCCCTAGTTACCATCTCCCTTTTTATAAAAGTCAGTATTCTATTTGTTTGTTGCTATATTACATTGAGCACTACACCCCAGTTTGTTGTCTATTTGGACTCCCCGCTTAGGTTATAACTAGCACACTGGTTATGTCTCCCAAGGTGCATAACCTTGCATTTATCTACATTGAACCTAATTTTCAACTTTTTTGCCCAATCATCTAGTTTATTAAGATAATTCTAAAGCCAGAGACATCCTCGGTTGATCTAATTACTCTGCTCAGTTTTGTGTCATCAGCAAAGATGGATACATTGCTGAGTAATCCCAGCCCAATATCGTTAATAAATATGTTAAATAAAATAGGCCCTAGTATCGAACCCTGTGGCACTCCACTTAGTACTGGTGTCATATTTGATACGGCGCTGTCCACAACCACTCTCTGCTCTCTATTACACAGCCAGTTCCCTACCCATCTACAAATTCTTATACCTAATCCCAGGTCCTCCATTTTATTTATCAACCTTGTGTGTGGTACTGTATCAAAAGCTTTACCAAAATCTATGAAGACCACGTCTACAGCGTTTCCATTATCAAGGTTTTTGCTGACATCCTCATAGAAGCCTAGTAAAGCCTGGTTTGGCATAATCGATTTTTCACCAACCCATGCTGGTTGATACTAAGTAAACTATGAAGGTCTAAGAATTTCTGGATACCATCTCTTAAAAATCCTTCAAATAATTTACCCACTATTGATGTTAAACTCACAGGTCTGTAATCAGCTGGGTCATCCCTTTTTACTTTTTTGAACATTGGCACTACCTCTGCTATTCTCCAGTCTTTTGGTACCTTACCTGATGCAAGTGAGTTATCAAAAACGTAATAGAGAGGGGTCGCTAATTCCTCTCTTAATTCCATTAGTACCCTAGGATGAATCCCATTTGGGCCTGGTGATTTGTTTTTTTTTTATTTTGCTGAGCCGCAATATTAATATATTAATATATAATATCAGTTGTGAAAGCAATATTAAGATCTGGCTTGTTCGCCCATTTTGTGGTACCTGTACCTTCCACTATCTGCTCTCTCCTAGTAAACACTGTTGAGAAGAATTAATTTAACAGTTCTGCTTTTCCCTTATCCTCTGTAAAGCTTTTACCATTGATATTGGTTAATGGGCCTATGTGTTCTTTAATTATTCGTTTACTATTGATGTATTAGGATTGGTTTTGCTCTCAGTGGCTATGCGCTCTTCACTATCCCTTTTAGCTTCTTTGATTACCCCTTTACAAATTACCCCTTTACAAAACACCTTTGTACTTGCTGAACGCCTGCTCATTCACGCTATCCTTATAAAATGTAAATGCTCTTGTTGTATTGTTGATTGCTGTCCTTACTTTTTTGTCCAACCATGATGGCTATTTCTTATTGAATTTACCCTTATTGACTTTTGGGATGTATTTAATAGTTAATGATTTGAGCACATTTTTTAGTGTTTCCCACATTTCCTCTGCATTCTTCCCCTCAAATACCGCTTCCCACTCAATTTCTTTTGAAGATTCCCTTAATTAGAAGTAAGCTTTTCTGAAATTTTATATTTTAGCCGATCATGTATGTTGTAGTTTACAGAAGTTGATTTCCAGTGAGACAATGTTGCGGTCACTGAAACTAAATCTATGTTATTTGTTAATAATAAATCCAATAATGCCTTGTTATGAGTTAAAGTTTCTACCGTTTGTGTGATAAACTGATCCTTGAGTAAGTTTAGGAACCCACTGCTTTTTGCTGACTTACATGTCTCATTTATCCAATTAATGTCTGGAAAGTTAAAATCCCCCATAATTAGTACCTGCCCCTGATCTGATGTTTTTTTTTATTTGGTTCAAAAGTAGAAACTCATCTTTATCATACACGTTCGGCAGTCTCTAGCATACCCCTATTAAAATTTTATTAGGTTTTTCTGTTATTTTCAGTTATCTCTGCCCACATGGCCTCCATATTATCTTCATCTATCCCTGAGCTCATTTCTTACATAAAGGCACACACCCCCGCCCCTTATATTTTCCCTGTCTTTTCTGAAGAGGGTATATTTCTCCATGTCTAATGCCCAATTGTACGACTCATTGCACCATGTTTCTGTTATACCAATAAAATCATAATCGTCCCTTGTGACCACAGTTTCCAGTTCCCCAATTTTTCCTGCCAAGCTTCTTGCATTAGCCAGCAAGCATTTCAGTTTACGTTTATTTATTTTTTCCCTTAAGGTTTGATTGTGTTCTCTACTAATGTCTTACTGAATCTAGTTTTTCTCCCCAACCCCCCTTTCTTCAACCTCAAATCTCTTGCTTACCCATTCCTCACTATTCTGTATTACAGGCCCATAGTTTCTATTTGTATCCCCCCTATGCCCAGGTTAGTACAGGATGTATTAAGGTAAAAGGAGTTAATTCTCATCCGAAATGTATGTGCTGGTGTGCATAGATGTGTGTACATTGAGTGTAAAGTGTGCACCGGCACTCCCTTATGCTGTGCACTCCCTGCTCCCACCAATACCATTTACCAAAGTCCTTTGCTTTTTAGAGCTGTATTCCATTAATATAAGCACCCATTAATCAATGATGCGTGTTTTGCATTATTAATTGTACTAGAGTATTTACATACCTGTGTTATTTGCATGAACTGTTACACAGAGTTATTAGAAGATTAAAACTGAAATAGGCAGGAGATTATGGTGCGGCTGAGAGACGTTTTATATTGTAGCGAGTGCCAATAGATGATGGTAGACACACCTGATTGGTGATGTTAGACATGCCCAATAGGTGGTGCTAGACACGCCCAATAGGTGGTGCTAGACACACCCCTTTCACAGTGCACCACCTAATAAAATGTGCTGCGCACGCCTATGCTGGTATGGGACTTCCCCTCCACATGTTACTTAAAGTATACAGAACTGCGATGTCAAAAGCCACCTGTTCATGACAATATAATTTATTGTATGTATCGTGTCTGATATTTTGAAGAGGACAGAGGAGATAATAACATGATAACCTCACAATGCAGACAATTCCAGAACAATAAGGCTTTTTAAACACTTATACAAATTGTCTCATGAAAAAATCAGACTGCAACTACAGTACACCTACAGTATCTCTGGTAAAGTACACATACTGTACTAAGGGTGATTTTACTAAAGCTTTTCAAATTTTAAAGAGGCGATGTTGAGCCTAAAAATGATGGACATAATGTAATTGGCTGCTATGGCAACATCACCTCTTTTCATTCCTAGAAGTTTTAGTAAATTTACCCCATCGACAACCTTTTTAATGAATCCACTAAAATGGAAAGCTATGAGTGTGTTATGATCAAGATTGTAAAATGAATACAGATTGTAAAAGTAATACAATCTCCTTAAAATGTATTTGAGTCTATGGTTTTGAAACAATACCAACGTTTCCCTTTATTTAAACATTTATTAATTAAATACATAGATGTTCTGCATACACAATACTTAAATATACAAACATGTAAATGATGAACTCTCAGTCACGGGAAACTATCTCGTTATAGTATCCAAGTCCCTGAGTAAAATCCATTGGTTTTGTTGTGAAGAGAATTAGCTTATAAGTAAAATGTACAGTATATTGATTGTACTGTATAACGTGATCATGTTGACCAATTGAGTGAGCATCAAGATTAAAGCATCATTTTTTCAAGCAATAATTATGAGTCACTTGACTTTATAAAGAAATGTAAGCAGCAATGAACATGTGAATGAAAACACAAAGCTAAATGTTTCTAGTTAAAAGAGCATCTCCCTGTAAATGTCATCTTATCTGAGAGGACCATGGGAACATCAGCCAGTGTTGAACAAGTATTGAGTCTTGAGTTCTTGCTTGACATGGTTCTGGCTCTCTTCTTTTGGTGGTAGAAGTAATTTCGGAGATGAAAGCGGAATTTATCATGCAAAGAAGCATATATAAATGGGTTATAGCATGCGGAACTCATGGCGATAAGATGGCAGGTAACTTGAATAACATTGATGTAATTCTTATCCAAGATAAAAAACTCTTCATCGATATCTCGAATGAGGTTGACCACTTGAAGAGGCAGCCAGCATATAGCAAAAGCCATGACTGAAATAATGAGCATACGGAAAGTTTTTTGCTTCTTTTTAGACCACCTATCTTGATTATGGGATGTGGCCCCTGGAACATTCCTCCTCCTAAGGTGATAGGCAATGGCACAATAGGATATAGTGACAGCAGAAAGTGGTAGCATGTAAGACAATAGAAGCATTGTGCAAGAGTAGAGAAGTCTCTGTTTTTCTTGGTGCTTCCAGAATTCCTCACAAATGATCATATCATGGCCAACACTTTTGAGATCAAGATAGTGAGTACGCATGGATGTTGGTAAGGAAACTCCAATGGACACCATCCAGATGGCAGTTACAATATAAAAGCATGACTTACATCCGATTCTCCTTCTGATAGGGTACACAACTACAACATACCGATCTATTGCAATGGCAGTCAGGGACAGTACAGACACAAACACAGTTGCAGCTTGCATTAAAGTGACAAAGTGACACATGAATTTCCCAAACAACCATCCACGGATTTCAAAAGCATAGGATGCTGTCAATGGAACGCAGAAAATACACATGACCAAATCGGCTGCTGCCAGGTTCCCAATAAGGAAATTGGTGGTGTTGTGAAGCTTCTTGGTAAAGGCAATGAGAAGTATGAGAACAGAGTTTCCCAGGCATGCTACTGTCACCAACAATGCGTATAAGGGAATGAAAAGAGGTTTCATGTCAAAAAGGAGATCCAGACCTGAGAACACCTGGGATGCATTCTCTGTGGACTCATTCGTCAACTTGCCGTTCATCATCTTCAAAATTCTGCATTTCTGAAATGGAAATAATACATTAAGAATACAATCAAGATTCTTAGTAAAAGAACAATAAAATAAACAGTAACATTCAGAATGATTATAGTCTGCTTTTCATTGCAATTTAGTGTCATTAATTATAAGCATAAACTTTATAATTTTCCATTTAAATGAAAGTTTTATTGTTACAAATTGTAAAAAAACTGTCTATTAAACACATCTTGGAATATTAGCTTGAGAAAACCCAGTTTATGAGAGGTTATCACTCAATTGTCTTGTCTTCCGGAGAGGGCTGAGGATGGTTGCATGCACGTGGAGCTCGCATCCTCAGCCCCCGGAGAGGAGACGCTCCAGCGGGTAGTGAACGGCCATCCACTCTGGAGGCCCCATGGCTGCAGTGGCGATGAGGATGCCACCATGCCCCCAGCGACGGACGCGGTCCCTCAGGCTTGGAGATGGGCGCAGCACCAGCCTATGGGATCCCTGCTGTGGCACCCAGCGGTGGATGCGGGGAGTCTCGCAGCCTGGAGGATCCACTGGCCTGGTGGGGTGAGAAATCTGCTGACGGAGAACCCAGATGCACAAACACAGCAGCGGCCCATGGGCCACACCTCCCTCCCAGCACTCTGGCCCACCCCTCAGCCGTGGCCCAAACCAAGGTCCTTGGACACACAGGATCCCAGCCCACAGAGGAGGATCCTGGCCTACAGGAGAGGACCACGCTGGCCTATACAGCAGAGAAGACTCCCGGCATGCAGGCTCCGGCTGAAAGCCCTCAGGTGGACTGTGAAGCCAGTGAACACAGCAGCCCGGGAGGACCCCCAAGGATGAGGTATGGTTCCAGAAATCGGGGGCATCTGCGGTAGACCTACTTCGGCCCGAGGCCTCACTGACTCTCCTAGGCCTCACTGACTCTCTCCCCCCACACCACCACCCACACTGGCTTTCACTCCACTGCTGCCTGTGAGTAGCAACCTCAAGATGGCGCCGCTGATGACTGCCTAAGATCTGTGCCGCTACCCAAAATAAGTACACTGAGTCTTTTTACTTGTCTATCTACCTGGCTGTTGCAGTCACCAATTGGTGGCGCTGAATGGCTGCCTGCGTGATGTCCCCCATGTCCGTGTCCCTCAGTAGGATACACCTAGAGCATATCTGTTCTTTTGATATATATCTGTACTGTCACTGTTTACTTGTTCGCGTCCTGGCTGCTGCACAGCAATCCAAATCCAATTCCTAGTATACACAAGTATATCTGGCCAATAAAGCTGATTCTGATTCTGATTGATGTCCGTTTAACAAATGTGCAACATGTTGATGTGTTTCTACGTTATCTATATATAAATAGCAGGACACCGTTGATGGGTGACATATTTATATGCTGTTGTCATGCAGGGCACATCGTACTGTATACCAAACAAAAGGACTTGATCCATAGACTTGCAGAAAAATATTGGTAATGTAATGTGGCTTGCCATTTACAATGCATCACCTACGTGCTCTGGAAATTTTGACAGTTGACTTGCTGGGTAATCTGGAAACTATGACAGTTATTTGCATCTACCCACTAAACAACTTGTAGTTACGACCCTGAGCACACCCCTTCCTTAAACATTACCCCCCAGTCAGTGTATGCCCCCCCCCTACAGTCCAGTAATTCAGTTTATGCTAAGCCAAGAGTCACTCCATCTGTGACCCCCCCCCCCGCTTTCCACCTGTAGCAGATGAGATGTCACATAAATGAATCTAGTTGTGTTCTTTCTATATACTATAATTATTTAGCATTTCTAGCTCAGCCCAAGACACTGCTAGAGATAAAGCAGAATGTCCTTAAAGACGAACAGAAAAGTGTTGGCACTGGTAGAGACTGAGAACAAATATTATTCTATTATAACTGGAGACAAAGCAAATGTCAGATTTTGAGTTTGCCACTCACATCTGGGTGAAGCTGATGGGCACTAATGGAATTGCTAATGAGTGAAAGCAGTGTGGCAGAGCCCAACGATCATGCCCAAAGTCTGCCAGTGCCAACCAGGCAGTGGGGAAAACAGTGTCCATGAACCCTGAAGAGATGTACAAAGCCCTAAAAGCAATAAATAAGAGAGTGATAATGCACCAGCCAATCAGCTCCTAGCTGCCATGTTACAGTGTGAGTTAGAAAAATGACAGTTGGGAGCTGATTTGTTGGTCATGTATCACTCTCCATTCTATCACTTTTCAAAGCTAAATACATACGGCCTGAGGGGAGTGGCCCCTGTAACTCTCCTCGAGTCCCTTTTTTCCTTGCACACTGACTGTGTAGCAAACATCTAGGCCTTGATGACACCACCAGGATTCCCACACAGAGCAGCCAGGGTGCCTTTCTGCAAGCATCAGGTGTCTATTATTGGGGAAGAGCATACCGAGTATGGGTATTTACCCAGATATAAAAAAAATTACGATGATAGAGTCTGCAGATCAAAGTGGCAATATGCCATTCCGCTGTAATACCACCGCACTTCAAGCTCTGTTCCGTAGAAAAAAAAAACATCTTACAATTACACATGACCCATTAAAGCTTCTGAGATACCTTACGTAATAGGATGTGAGAATCAAAAAGTGAGAGATTTTGGGGAAATTTAACTCCTTTTTTTTTTTATTAAAACAGCAATCATTTACACTGAAAAACCGGGTTGATTTTGCCATGTAATTGATTGCTGCTTTTAAAAATCTCTTACATTTGGCCTATGATCTGATAGTTTCACTCAAACTTTAAAAAAGCAATGAAGTTACTATGATAAAGCCAGAGCCTATTGATGTTATTGGCGCTGATTACAAGAACCCGCAGCCATCAGTACTATTCCCTATTTTTTTTTGTAAACAATTTCTGATTTGATTTGTGTAACAGTCAAACTGTAACAGTAGATGAAACACTAAATATTTTAATTTAATAAAAAATATGTATGGTTAAACCCCTTCAGTGGTGTGTTTTTTTTTAGGTAGAGCTCCCCACTTTGTGAGTTTTTTTAGAGGGAACACTACCTAAGAAAACCCCACCACGCTGTCTCCCAGGGCCAGGCAGCGCCGCTGAGCACTATGTCAGCCGCTGCCCAGCCCTGCCCATCGGTACCCCAGCCCTGCCCCCAGCAACCCAGCGTGACATCACATGTCGCACACTGTGCGACGTCTTGGGCATGGGGGAGGGGGCATGGGGGAAGGGGTTGTGCCGCCGAGCTGCCTGAACCGGGCAGCATTGAAGCTGAGTTCAGCCTTTAGCTCAGCGGCGTGGCCTAGTACTAACCAGCGGCAATCCCGAGAATTTTCCGAACTTGCCAGTCTGGGCACTGAAGCACAGCCAAGAAAGATCTCAGGACTACCACTGCAGGGGTTAAACTTGTCTTAAATAAAATATACTATAAGCTAACCGAAAAAATTGGCAAACTTTCTAATCACCTCTAATCCACCATAGATCATCTTAATCATATAAAAAAATTTAAAACTATATACAGTAAGCTATAGGTAGTTGGGACGGACCGGCACTCTCACAAATGAAGTCAGCTGCCTGCGTGCCAGAATATAGTAGAATAGAGGCTCTGGGTTCCACTGGCGTGGTTCCAAAAATGGCACTGCAAGGACTTCTTAAAAGGTAGTAGATTTTATTACCTCAACGTTTCGGGGATCGGTCTCCCCTTCGTCAGGACCTCCTGACGAAGGGGAGACCGATCCCCGAAACGTTGAGGTAATAAAATCTACTACCTTTTAAGAAGTCCTTGCAGTGCCGTTTTTGGAACCACGCCAGTGGAACCCAGAGCCTCTACAGTAAGCTATATAAATAAATGTATAATAACGCCATCTCCTGAAAACAATAAGAACCTCGCATATTAATATTAATTATATTATGGTACTACCCAATTGATTCGATTTATAGATTAATTTTAGCGCTCCACCACACCCTTTTCTTTTTCTCTAGTACTTTTTTGGGGGGACTAGACACCCCCTAGTGTGAAAAAATAAGAAATAGAAACCCTGCGCTTCCTATTGGGGTAGATGGGATAACTAATCGATCGTAGTTTTCTTTTGGTGATCTCCTTCTCTAGTAGTATGGCAAAAATTCACAATGGCAGGCCGCCATGTACACGATAGTTAATACCCATACATACTGCGCTACAGAGAACGTTTTTTCAGAGAACTTTTTTTTCGCAAAATACAGTAGATTTAGCTTTTCAGGTAAAAGTCCTTGCTTTGAGGACTGTGTTTCGGGATTAAATTCGCTTCTCCAGCTTTTCAAGGCTACACATGTCCCTGGTTCAGAGTGCTACTGTGTGAACATAGAAGCCATGCTAACCTTTGCTAAGCAGCCACGACTTTACACTACGGATTTTGTCCTTACTTTACGGACAGAGTTTTTGTATTTTATTCGCAGAAGCAGCTACGTAAGGTCATTTATGTAATTGGTATAGAAGCCATGCTAACCTTTGCTATTGCTGGATGACTACTTAAAACATTATTTGAGGACCTACAGTATCATACTTTACACTACGGATTTTGTCCTTACTTTACGGACAGAGTTCTTTTATTTTATTCGCAGCCGCAGTGACGTACGGTAATTTATGTAATAGGTGCAGAAGCCATGCTGACCTTTGCTATTGCTGGATGACTACTTCAAACATTATTTGAGGACCTACAGTATCATACGGAGCATGTCATACAGTACGTACTGTACTTTATGGGGCATGTCTTGTATTGGACGTTGCTGTATATCACACACCAAGGGAGCAAAGATAATCACAGGTAACAGTGGCCTAGCGGGTAGAGGCACAGCTTCACTATGTCAGTATCAGTGGTTCGATCCTCAGTTGGTTACAATATATTTTCATTTTTTAAAGGTACTTTTTCTTTTTTTTTAAATCAATAGTTACAGTATTTGGTGCTTATCAAATTCCTTCGGACTTTTTCACAAACAAAAATTCACAATGGCAGGCTGCCATGTACACGATAGTTAATACCCATACATACTGCGCTACAGAGAACGGTTTTTTTTCGCAACAACAGATTTCTCAAAACTCAGACACAGACCGACACCTCAGACAATAAGATGTTGATTGCAGTCATACAAAATACAGTATGGTAATTGCAGTCTGCCTTCCTTTTGTTTCATTGCTATTGTACATAATTCAAATGCACCTATCAGCATTTAGCCGTGAAGGTTTTCCTTTGTCTCTGCCAGCATAAATTCAGCTACAGACTCTAAAATTGTCAAACTATCCAGTTTGTTTTTCTGCATCTAAACCGTGTAGAATTGCTACGGATCGTCTCTTCATCTCTTGCCTGTATACAAGCACGAGATTGTACCTGTACACCTGGACTATTCATTCTGCTGAATCCAAAGTCAAGTTGTTGCTGCGTTCCTCTTTCTACCAAGCTTTACCATCATACTGCCTTCTGCAAGAACAGTACAGTATCTTCTCGCTGGAGAAGTAAGTATAGTACAGTCATTTGTACATTTTGACTGATTGCTGCATTACAGTATACAGTAAGCAGCAAGGCTCCTACGAGGACAAAATGGTCCCTGCACGGAAGCGCTCGGTTCCCACCTTGTCCCTGAATGAACCTGTTCCCCTTATTTCCCTACTGTTCAAATGCACCCGGTGCAGAATACTGTATACCTGTACAATCGCCTGCTCTGTATACTGTATTCAGATACTGCAGGCTGCCGCTATGGGTATTGTCCGTAAATACTAGAGTCTGTTTCGCAGGCTCATTTCGCAGACTGAGGAGCAGATTTATTAAGCTCGGTGAAGTGATAAAGTGTCTGTTTTTTATCACCGGCCAATCAGCTCCTAACTGTGAAGTTACAGGCTTGCTTTGAAAAATGACAGGTAGGAGCTGATTGGCCGGTGATAAAAACCAGACACTTTTTCACTTCACCGAGCTTAATAAATCTACCCCTCAGTTACTGTATACAGTAGAGATATTGTGATTTTTGATGGCTTCCACTTTCAGTGCAGTGCAGTAGAGATAGCGCCATTTAGAATATTATACAGTGTGTTAAAATCGCCTGGTGTGTATGGGCCGCAGATCCCCGACTAGCGATGACAGTAACTGATGGGTAGATTTATTAAGCTAGGTGAAGTGAAAAAGTGTCTGGTTTTTATCACCGGCCAATCAGCTCCTACCTGTCATTTTTCAAAGCAAGCCTGTAACTTCACAGTTAGGAGCTGATTGGCCGGTGATAAAAAACAGACACTTTATCACTTCACCAAGCTTAATAAATCTGCTCCTCAGTCTGCGAAATGAGTCTGCGAAACAGACTCTAGTATTTACGGACAATACCCATAGCGGCAGCCTGCAGTATCTGAATACAGTATACACAGCAGGCGATTGTATACAGTATTCTGCACCGGGTGCATTTGAACAGTAGGGAAAGAAGGGAAACAGGTTCATTCAGGGACAAGGTGGGAACCGAGCGCTTCCGCGCAGGGACCATTTTGTCCTCGTAGGAGCCTGGCTGCTTACTGTATACTGTAATGCAGCAATCAGTCAAAATGTACAAATGACTGTACTATACTTACTGCTCCAGCGAGAAGATACTGTACTGTTCTTGCGGAAGGCAGTATGATGGTAAAGCTTGGTAGAAAGAGGAACGCAGCAACAACTTGACTTTGGATTCAGCAGAATGAATAGTCCAGGTGTACAGGTACAATCTCGTGCTTGTATACAGGCAAGAGATTAAGAGACGATCCGTAGCAATTCTACACGGTTTAGATGCAGAAAAACATACTGTATTTTGTATGACTGCAATCAACATCTTATTGTCTGAGGTGTCGGTCTGTGTCTGAGTTTTGAGAAATCTATTGTTGCGAAAAAAAAACGTTCTCTGTAGCGCAGTATGTATGGGTATTAACTATCGTGTACATAGCGGCCTGCCATTGTGAAAAAAAAAAAAGTATGTTTAAAAGATGAAAATATATTGTAACCAACTAAGGATCGAACTACTGATACTGACATAGTGAAGCTGTGCCTCTACCCGCTAGGCCACTGTTACCTGTGAGTACCTTCGCTCCCTTGGTGTGTGATATACAGCAACGTCCAATACAAGACATGCCCCATAAAGTACAGTACGTACTGTATGACATGCTCTGTATGATACTGTAGGTCCTCAAATAATGTTTGAAGTAGTCATCCAGCAATAGCAAAGGTTAGCATGGCTTCTGCACCAATTACATAAATTACCGTACGTCACTGCGGCTGCGAATAAAATAAAAGAACTCTGTCCGTAAAGTAAGGACAAAATCCGTAGTGTAAAGTATGATACTATAGGTCCTCAAATAATGTTTTAAGTAGTCATCCAGCAATAGCAAAGGTTAGCATGGCTTCTATACCAATTACATAAATGACCGTACGTAGCTGCTTCTGCGAATAAAATACAAAAACTCTGTCCGTAAAGTAAGGACAAAATTCGTAGTGTAAAGTCGTGGCTGTTTAGCAAAGGTTAGCATGGCTTCTATGTTCACACAGTAGCACTCTGAACCAGGGACATGTGTAGCCTTGAAAAGCTGGAGAAGCGAATTTAATCCCGAAACACGGTCCTCAAAGCAAGGACTTTTACCTGAAAAGCTAAATCTATTTTGTGAAAAAAAACGTTATCTGAAAAACCGTTCTCTGTACCGCAGTATGTATGGGTATTAACTATCGTGTACATGGCGGCCTGCCATTGTGAATTTTTGTTTGTGGAAAAGTCCGAAGGAATTTGATAAGCACCAAATACTGTAACTATTGATTTAAATTAAAAAAAAAAGTATGTTTAAAAAATGAAAATATATTGTAACCAACTGAGGATCGAACTACTGATACTGACATAGTGAAGCAGTGCCTCTACCCGCTAGGCCACTGTTACCTGTGATTATCTTCTCTCCCTTGGTGTGTGATATACAGCAACGTCCAATATAAGACATGCCCCATAAAGTACAGTACGTACTGTATGACATGCTCCGTATGATACTGTAGGTCCTCAAATAATGTTTGAAGTAGTCATCCAGCAATAGCAAAGGTTAGCATGGCTTCTGCACCAATTACATACATGACCATATGTCACTGCGGCTGCGAATAAAATACAAAAACTCTGTCCGTAAAGTAAGGACAAAATCCGTAGTGTAAAGTATGATACTGTAGGTCCTCAAATAATGTTTTAAGTAGTCATCCAGCAATAGCAAAGGTTAGCATGGCTTCTATACCAA
Organism: Crinia signifera; assembly: GCF_055691185.1. NCBI lineage: Eukaryota > Metazoa > Chordata > Amphibia > Anura > Myobatrachidae > Crinia > Crinia signifera. The sequence goes on from NC_139228.1 coordinate 76,576,956, forward strand.
TTACATAAATGACCGTACGTAGCTGCTTCTGCGAATAAAATACAAAAACTGCCCGTAAAGTAAGGACAAAATCCGTAGTGTAAAGTCGTGGCAGCCACTGTTTTGTAGAAGAGATTTTTACGCATGCGCTGTACTGTTTGGGAAAAGTGACATCTGGTGGTCAATGAGTGTAACTGCAGGTTACATTTACAAGATTACGTTACATTTATAACGCGATCTATAATGGGACTATAGCGCAAGAAGCAGGCGCGATCCATACGCGATTTGCATAGCGCACTTTATGCGCAACGCAGCCACGATGTACTTGGCCATATCTGTATGTGGTCACCGTGTATTTATGCTTTGCATATATCACCAACGCCTCGTAATTATGAACCTTGTAAAGCGAATATACGCTTCTTGGTTGCTAATAGTAGCCGCATTCTCTGATAGTAGGTCTTACATTATAACACAAACAAGGAAAGAAAGTATAATGTAGGTGCACTGAAGGTCCTTTAATGTTATATAAAATTTAACTTTTAATAATTTTGCAATAAAATTCGGTGAAATATTAAAAATTAGAAAGAAATAAAGAGCAGAAATAAGATTAAAATAATATGGCCACTGCTCAACTCCGTTCTATATTCGCAGGGTTAGAATCTCCCTGTATGTTCCTTTTTTATCCTGTTAGGATACTAATAGTGTGTACACACGGTTCGATATGGCTTCCGATGTTGACGATATCGTCAACATCGGAAGCCATATCGCATGCATATCGCATACTGATTGTATGCATTGTAAGGGCTTCCTAGCCCGATGCGCGCTCCCGTTTAAGGACAGATCGGAGGGGAGAGAGAGTGGGCAGCACACTCTATCTAGCACAAATCGCAAGCATATCGCATGCATCGTATGTGCCTTGCGATATGCTTAAGATGCGATGTGCTATACGATTTCCAGGGCCCTGTCAGTCATCCTGTTGTTAAGTCAAAATCGCTTAGTCAAAATCTTAAGCAAATCTTAAGGCACATAGGAAATCGCATAGTAAATCAAATAGGAAATCGCATAGCAAATTGTATGGTAAAAAGTCAAAATCTTAAGCATATCTTAAGGCATATCTTAAGGAGTAGAGAAAAAAATAAAAAAAGGGAAAAGTAAAAATCGGACAAAACATCGAATCGTACATCGGATCGCACAGAACATCGAACCGTGTGTACACACTCTAATAGTGTGTACACACGGTTCGATGTTCTGTGCGATCCGATGTACGATTCGATGTTTTGTCCGATTTTTACTTTTCCCTTTTTTTTTTTTTTTCTCTACTCCTTAAGATATGCCTTAAGATATGCTTAAGATTTTGACTTTTTACCATACAATTTGCTATGCGATTTCCTATTTGATTTACTATGCGATTTCCTATGTGCCTTAAGATTTGCTTAAGATTTTGACTAAGCGATTTTGACTTAACAACAGGATAACTGACAGGGCCCTGGAAATCGTATAGCACATCGCATCTTAAGCATATCGCAAGGCACATACGATGCATGCGATATGCTTGCGATTTGTGCTAGATAGAGTGTGCTGCCCACTCTATCTCCCCTCCGATCTCTCCTTAAACGGGAGCGCGCATCGGGCTAGGAAGCCCTTACAATGCATACAATCAGTATGCGATATGTATGCGATATGGCTTCCGATGTTGACGATATCGTCAACATCAGAAGCCATATCGAACCGTGTGTACACACTATAAGTCTCAGATTATTTGTCTAAGATATGTGTTATTTTGTAGTGTATTGTTGCAAAAAACGGGTGACAGTATTTACAGTTTCTGGCAACTGTCAATATTTACGGTAGACAGGTGATAGTGCCAATAGTTTCCAATAACTGTCACTTTCAGAAGTGTTATCACTTTTATTATATAACCGTGATATTTCACTAGTGTTGTATAGGTATATGCAGATATAGTTTGGCAGAGCGGTTCAGCGAGAAGACATCTGTCAATATATGTACATTTCGTACTGTCTGAGGATTGGACAGTGTGTACTGGTACCATCAATCGTCCGATTGCTGATTTCAATAAAGCATATGAATACGTATACACACCCCCCTATGTTTTAGATTATAAGAGAACAAGGTATTCTGACTTATACCAAGGAGAGAACTGTTTTAAATAAGGGAGATTAGGTTTGTCTGCTGCTTAGTACTTTTCAGCAATTACCCCACTTCAAACAGTGTTCTCATATGTATCTGTCACTGATTATAGGACAGTGCTTTTTTTATGTCCTCTATTTTAAGGAGCTATTCAGGTTCCACATTAATGACTACTGCTGAATTAGGGGATATCAATTTGTCAGCCTATTAATCTTAATTAGCTGTTACCCCATTCAAACAGTATTAGAGTGTGTGAAAACTGTTATATAGCCTAGTTATTCAATGCTGTTGAGCTAAGGGACATATAATGTAGCGCTTTATATTTATCAGCCATTACCCCACTCAAAACAGCATATTTATGTAATTGTCACTCCTTTATTGGACAGTGTGTATGAAAACCTCCAATCTCTGTTTTTGTCAGAGTTTATACATACAAAATCAAGATGTTTTAATAGCTTAGATTGCACCTCAGTGTACTGTTATCAGGATTTGAACAGTTTATAGCCTCTTCACTTGTGCTGGGCTACTGTTCCATATATAACATTATCACTTTGTGCAATTATCGTGATTTATTGGATAGTGTGTACATATCTAATCTGCCAATCATCCAATCTATGCTATTCCCACATCTCTAGTGTATTTTAATTATGATACCTAGATACCGATTCACTGTGAGAAGTGATAGGTGTATTTTCTTAGCTGAACGAATGTTATAATAAACCTGCTGTAAGTGCGGTTTTTTATCTGAAATGCCGGCTTGCACCCCTGCTAGTTATAATGCTTTTAAATAACTGCCGTTTGAATATAAATAAGTTATTGTCCGTTAATACGGACTTGCAGCGGTTCTTATTGTCCGCACTGTGAGTTCTGAGTGGCGGCTATATGATATGCCGTTCACTCGCTCCAGGGATGCAGCGTGCTAGTCTTAGTAGCATTAGCCGGCTGTCAGATAGTTTAGTACGGGCAGCTATCCTCCCGTACTATACCTCCAGTCTCTGCCTGCCTATATATCACTGTCTATATCAGCATATTTTCTAACACAAATTTTGCAACAATCATTTTAGTACACATTATTACACATTCTAGAAACATATGAACGGAGGAGCTATGGTCATTGATAGCCATGCTTTTAAGTGGATAGCGGGGCATGGGCAAGTATAGCTGTACTATAATATTTCAATGCACTGGTTTGCCATCTTTATAAAAGAAAGGGGGAAGAATAAGACTTTCCCGGAGTTACTATTGGTAACTTCAATCCTTCTTGAAATGTTCTAATGTGCCAAGTTTCTTGCTAGAGAAAAAACTCCAGGGGTGATTGAGTTGAAATGTCGACTTATAGGAACGACACAAGAATATACGTGAAGATTACAAGTACAGATACTGCGATAGTCGATTTTCTCATATGGTTGCCGTTGGTAACTTTCATGCATGTAATGGGGTAGTCTTTTTTATGAATTTTCCTGCTTGGAGACAGTTGTGTCAAAGATCTTAAGGAGTAGAGAGATATATTCGAGTGTCGACTGGTATGTGATATGAGCAGCATGTAAGAAAATATATGTAAAAATTAAAAGTACATGGGTGAGGATATTGTGACTTACGCATATTGTTGCTATTGGTAACCTCCCCTTCTAGGAAGAATTATACCGGAGAATTTTTAAAAGGTAAAAAATATATTTCAGTGTCGACTGGTATGTGAGCGACACAAAGAACAGGGGTAAATTGATGCATCTGTAATGTATGCTGTCACTTTAGCCCAATCCAGCACGCACTCATTGTAACCACATAATGGCATCAATTAGTTGAGTAGATATATTCTATCTGTGTTATATTTGCTATATCCACATTTAGTAACCATAGCAAGACTTAAGAAAAAATAATTTATATGGATTCATAAACAAATATAGTAGTTTGGGCTAATTGTGCCCTAATAAGGGTATGGTGCTGCGACTAGTGAATATGTTAGTGACAGGTGAACATTTGTCGTGACACGGGGATATAGAAAATAATCTGATAACAGATGTAACTGTGTGTGGAATGTCTCAGCTTTGGAAATGTGATTACTTCATAAAGGTGCTTATGTGTGAAATTGTTGGTTAAACTTATGTGGGGGTATTAGTATCTAAGTGTGTCGTGCTTACATTATTATGGTAGTGGAGGAGGCATTTGTCGGAAAGTGTATGTGATGAAACGATAAAAACACAAAAAACTGGTGTGACACAAAACCAAAACGTGCATGGACCCTCCTCATCTGATATTGTTGGTGGTGAAGACATGAGGGAAAATAAATCATATTTAAAAAGTAGGGAAACACTTAGGGTGCACATGTAGTTGATACTAGATATAAATGTGGTATACACAAGGTAGTGTGGGTGTGAAGAATAGGAGAGTTGGCTTATAGGGGCGCTACCCAGTTGATATCATATATTTCCTTCTATTAGTCTTTAGGTAACCCTAAATTTAATCTTATGTGGTACTATTGGGGGGGTAGAAATAATTGATAAATTATTGGAGAAATTGCCATTGATGTCACATGTTACCTATACCACAAATCTTTTTGTATAAGACGAGGAAAAGAATGGACTGACTTGGGTATTTGAGGAGACTTGATGTATAGGTTCACGGGAAGACATAGATTCGAATAAATAGGGGTAACCGAGTGTGCCCTAAAAATGCGCAGAGGGCCAGATGAGGTTTACAGAAAGACGGTGTAATTATTTTCCTCATTCAGACCTTTAGGGGCTAGAGTTCCCATGAGAAATATCAACCTGGTTTCTTGTTTGAGAATTTCTCTGTCCCAATCCCCCTTGCGAATATTCATGATCACTTGTGTCATGCCATATGCTTTTAGACCATTGGGGTTCCCTTGGTGGCATTTAAAAAAATGTCTTGCCACTGGTGTAAGGGTCTTAATTTTTTTTGGTCTCGATTCGCGTTGCGAATACTGTGGAGATGTTCTGCCAACCTTTTCTTAAGGGGCCTTCGTGTTTTGCCAATATATTGTTTACCACAGGGGCATTCAAGATTGTGAACAACCCCTGCAGTGTCACACGTAATATATTGGTTCATTTTCCACCTTTTACCAAATCTGTCAATGTATGAATTTTGTGGTGTCATGTATGAACAGAATTTGCAGGTTCCACATTTGAAAAATCCCTTTTTGTTGATTTTTGGTTTTGTTTTCTTTTCAAAGTGGCTGTGCACTAACATATCTCAAAGATTGCTGCTACGTCGCCAACTGATTTCTACTTTGTCACTAGGGATTTCCTCCAGATCTTTATCTGTTTTGAGAATATTTAAATGTTTGTTCAACACATCTTGGATTTCTCTCCACTCTTGGCAGAATGTGCCAGTGAAGCAAACTTTGTCCTGGGGATCTGTGTGTTGGGTTATCTTGGGAACAAGTAACCTGTCTCTGTCTCTGTCAAGGTCTTGAGAAAGACCCAGTGAGGGTAGAAACGCGTTGGTGGCAGAAGCTTGGAGTTTTATGATCGGTTCACTGCATTCGCAGATAAGGAACTAAGGAGATAGCAGGAGAGGAGAGAAGGATCACTTGTACGCGGTGAGCTGAGCGACGCCTGTGGGACTTAGGTCAGACAGGTGTACAGACAGTCCCGCATAGACCACCCATCCGCAAGTAACCTGACTACCAGACGCGGGGGAAGCAGGAGGCGCATAGCTGATTACAGCCGGCTGAGACCTAGCGCACCAGAGTGAGATACGGGCTGGCATTATCCAGCTCCTGCGTTCAATACCGCAAGTGGAGTCAGAGTGCAGTCGCAGAGCAGTCTCTGAGAATAACATCTTCCTTGAGTAGATGGTATCCAGAGGAAAGGGGTCACACGGACAACCGCAGTGGCAGCGTGGGAGGCCGTGACGTCCCCAATCCAAGGAGAGGTCCCGTACTTATGTATTATCTGGGCTGCCAATTTTTTGATTGTATGCCTTAACTTAAGGCATACAATCATATCGCATGCGATGCGATGACCCGATTTTTCCATAGGATTCAATGTTAAAATGGACTGAGTCCATTTTAACATGAAATTCAATGGGAAAAAGGGGTCCTTTTCATACCCCTACTATCCAAGTGGGCATGGAGTTGGATATAAACCTGTGGCGAGCGTAGCGAGCTACCGAGCCCGAAGCGTGGCGAGCGGACGATATTCTGTGTTCGGGCTCGGTGGCTCGCTACGCTCGCCACAGGTTTATATCCAACTCCATGCCCACTTGGATAGTAGGGGTATGAAAAGGACCCCTTTTTCCCATTGAATTCCATGTTAAAATGGACTCAGTCCATTTTAACATTGATTCCTATGGAAAAATCGGGGCATCGCATCGCATCGCATCCGATGGTCGCATGCGATGCGATGCGATGTGCCCGATCTGTACCGGGAATTCCCTTCACAATATCTTTATAAGTAAGAGGTCTTGGGGGGCCCTCTGTGAAGTGCTGCCGAGAAGTACAGGATGTGGCTGCAGCTCTGACTGCTGGATATTCAGCTGCAGCAGACATAATGCTGTACTATTTTCCTGCTTTGTCTTGTCAAGAAGGGAGGAAATAATGTCTCCATTCAGTGGAGCATACACTTGAAAAGTCCAAATGGCTGCAAAGAAAGGATCATTTTAAGCCTAATATGAATTGTCAAATGTTTTTCATTCCTTTCTCTTTCTTTCTATAATTTCCAAATCCCTCCAGTTCTTCTTATCATTCACCTTTCCTTTCTTTTAGCATCTTCTTTCTTTCCTTATATTTTCTTTTTCTGTGTGAAAGTAAAGCCACAGGCCGAGGCTGTGATGTATGGGGTAAAGCTACAGCCTGTAACAGGTGAGAGTGCTAAGGGGGATTATCAGTCCTTACAATAGATGCAGGTGGTATGGGTGTCAGGTGCCCGAGTGCCATCATCAAGAGGCACTGTGGGACATAGGTGCTGATTTATGTTTTTGCTGGTGGGTGCTCAAGCCAAAAATATAGAGGAGTGGCTTTATGGGGAAGGCGTGTGGCCACAAAATAATACCAATTTATATTATTGAGCACAGTTGTCTCCAATATTCAAATTACGACAACAGAGTTCCACATACATAAATGCACCCACAGTGCAGGTACATAAATGCCCCCACAGTGCAGGTACATAAATGCCTCCACAGTGCAGGTACATAAATGCCCCCACAGTGCAGGTACATAAATGCCCCCACAGTGCAGGTACATAAATGCCCCCACAGTGCAGGTACATAAATTTCCCCCACAGTGCAGGTACATAAATGCCCCCACAGTGCAGGTACATAAATGCCCCCACAGTGCAGGAACATAAATGCCCCCACAGTGCAGGTACATAAATGCCCCCACAGTGCAGGTACATAAATGCCCCCACAGTGCAGGTACATAAATGCCCCCACAGTGCAGGTACATAAATTTCCCCCACAGTGCAGGTACATAAATGCCCCCACAGTGCAGGTACATAAATGCCCCCACAGTGCAGGAACATAAATGCCCCCACAGTGCAGGTACATAAATTTCCCCCACAGTGCAGGTACTCCGCGGACAGAATACACTCTTCCCGGCATACTGTTTCCCAGGTGGCGGGTCCGGCAATGTGGGTGCTGCAGCCGCAAATTAGCAAAGTTAATATGGCGGCCCAGCAGCGGGACTCGGGCCCGTGGGTGCTCATCAATTTCCGTGGGTGCTTGGGCCCTTGAGCACCCACAGAATCGGCACCTATGCTGTTGGGTACCAGCAACAAGCTTTCACTGACAGATCCCACCAGCTGCAGTGGAGCTGGGATGCTACGGCCCATTATTTTTGGTCATTCTTATGATGTACTGGGGCAAAAAAAGTAATACAACAGTGACTGCCAAGCCCCACACACACATACCACATGTACTGCTATATTTTATATCATATACCCTTTACCCTTGCATTAAATCGTGGCTTCGTGTTTTAAAATAATTGTCATTACTAATGTTAAACACTCATTTTCCACCTTTATAATGCTACATTACTGTCACGGATCACAGAGGAGGACACTATCTGTGTGAGAATTTGACTGTACCTGAGCAGAGGCGCGGAGTCTAACCGTGCCAGGGGTTTTCTGCCAGTGACCCCTCCAAGCGGGATTTGGGCTTTTGCGGCACCTGGCACGTCGGTCGCGGCCCTCTGCCCAGGCTTCTCGTACAGGTGCTGGTTACACTGGAAGTAGCAGTAGTCAGACAAGGGTTTAGCAGGTGCAGGTCACAGGTATAGCCGGGTCGGTAGCAAATAACAGATGGCTGGAGGTACACAGGGATTGAGCAGGTTCTTTGTCACAGGAATAGCCAGGTCAGTACCAGATATCAGGGAGCGTAGTGCAGACAAGGATTTAGCAGTTGCAGGTCACAGGGATAGCCAGGTCAGTACCAGATATCAGGGAGTGTAGTGCAGATAAGGATTTAGCAGTTGCAGGTCACAGGGATAGCCAGGTCGGTAACAGTAAATCAGAAGGCTGGATACACACAGGTATAATGCTGGAATGGTGTGAGTACCTGAGACACTGGACACTGATAATACTATGCAGCACTGGATGACTTCAGGTATGAGCTTGAAACCAACAAGCAGTGAACAGAGACTGAATGAGCAAACTGAGAGTGGATCTCCCCAGGTACTGTGCAGATGGTGATTGCAGTCAGCTGTATAGGCAGGTAACACTGGAGTTTGCAGGATGAGCTTGGTGAACAGGTATTTGCAGGATTGATTACTTGCAGACAAGTACTTAGCTGGAGTGCAGGGAATTACAGCAACTGCAATTCTGGGCCAGATAACAGAATCTTTCACTTGACATGGGAGACAAGGAACAGCATGTAGCTCAGGGAAATAACACCTTGCTTCTGGCACCAGTGGGAATTCTCACAGGGAGTATCACTCAGCTGTAGGGGTGTGATAGGCTGCTGAGATCAGCTGACAAGGTGATGTCAGAGTACCAGGTATTCACACAATATAACAGAGTGTGACATTACTCCCCCCTGAATGGGTGGCCTCCGGACACCCCTTGGACTGGTAGCAATTAATGCTTTCGACGACTCTTCTTCCCTCCTCGGGAACGTCTTGATCTACTTGGAAGAGGTGGAATCTCCGGTTCAACAAAAACTGCTTTCCGAAATATAGGACCACCAGGAAACGGTGCTTCATCCATTACGGGATCAAAATCAGAATCAGAGTCCTGGTCTAGTGTTAGAACCATGTTTTTCTTTTTGACAGTAGTATCAGAAATGGATGAAGAATCCAAAGAACCAGAATACCTAGAGGAGTCGTCATGAAGAGAGACCAAGGAAGCAACCCCGAGTCTCAAAATAGCAGACTGTGGACCTGGTACAGATCTTGATGCTCTTGGAGCAAACCTTTGTAGAACTGCTTCAGTAAAAGCTGAGAGATCTTCTAAAATAGGATCCTTGGTCTCTATGAGTGGGTTAGCCCAATCCAAAGCCTTACCCCTAAAGGCCAAAAGGAAATATTTCACAACCTTGGAAGAAGAAAGCGATGTCAGCAATCCCGAATCCACATCGGCAAGATATTGACGAACCAATGCATAAAACTGATCCAGATCTCCATAGAAATAAACGGATGGTCGACCATCCTCTAAACTTCTAGGCAGAGAATCAAATGAAGAGTCCACAACTGCTGGAATATTATTCATTTCAGAAAACTTTACTTCTTTTTTGGGACCCAGTATTGGGAGGTTTCCACTTGACTGTATAGACAGAACTGAACTAGGACTGGAGGCACTGGAGTCACTTCCTGAAACTGCCAACTCAGACATCTCCCCTGGCATTAGAAGCTCAGCTGCCCATCCTGGAGAAAAAAAATCATACACCCCTTCTGGAGTTACAAATTCAGATGCCCTTCCTAGGTCTACAAGACCAGATACCCTACTGGGACTGGAGATCACTCCTGGGGCATGGCATACTGTGACCCCTCCTGGTGCATGGCACACTGATCCATCTTGGAGCACGCCACACAATGATCCATCTTGGGGCATGCCACTCAATGATCCATCTTGGGACACCATACTCTGAGGGCGCTCTTGGGGTATGATGCTCTGAGGCCCCTCCTCGGGCTGGAAGGCCAGAACCCCCTCTTGGGGCTGGATTGGCAGAACCCCCTCTTGGGGCTGGATTGGCAGAACCCCCTCTTGGGGCTGGTTTGACAGAACCCCCTCTTGGGGCTGGATTGGCAGAACCCCCTCTTGGGGCTGGATTGGCAGAACCCCCTCTTGGGGCTGGATTGGCAGAACCCCCTCTTGGGGCTGGATTGGCGGAACCCCCTCTTGGGGCTGGTTTGGCGGAGCCCCCTCTTGGGGCTGGTTTGGCGGAGCCCCCTCTTGGGGCTGGATTGGCGGAGCCCCCTCTTGGGGCTGGATTAGCGGAGCCCCCTCTTGGGGCTGGATTGGCGGAGCCCCCTCTTGGGGCTGGATTGGCGGAGCCCCCTCTTGGGGCTGGATTGGCGGAGCCCCCTCCTGGGGCTGGATTGACGGAGCCCCCTCCTGGGGCTGGATTGACGGAGCCCCCTCCTGGGGCTGGATTGACGGAGCCCCCTCCTGGGGCTGGACTGACGGAGCCCCCTCTTGGGGCTGGACTGACGTAACACCCTTTTCAGGGTTTTCAGAATCGGGTTTTTGGCCTTGGAACCGATCATCGATAGAAACATCGGTCATTCCTCCTGATGTTGCAGGAACAGATTTCCCACTGACTTTAAGAGATTTGAAAACTCTCTTTTGAAGTCCAAACCTGTAATTGGGTGCTTTTGTCACAGGACCCCAATCTTGAACTTGAATTCCTCTTTGGACACTCTCCTTAACACCCATAGTCTGAATGGTGCAAACTGGAACTGATGAGGACCCTCGAGATGTTTTATCACTGATGCCATTACTCTGATTCCTGGATTTGCGCAGGGAGCAATTCTCAATGAAATGATCAGGACCCGCACAATAAAGACAAAGTTGCAATTCCTTGCGCCGTTGGCGTTCAGCTTCCGACAACTTGGGCCTTAGAAAGCTCTGATGCCTCTCTCTTTTCTGTCCAGAGAACGTTATCTCAGTTGTTAGGGCTCCTAAATCAACAGACTCCTTAAATGCAGTGCCTTGCGCTGGGGTTTTAATGGAATCAGGCATTTTTTCAAAAAGTTCTGGTAGAAACTGAATAATCCTGATTAATATCTTTTGCAGCTGCTCTAACATCTGCCCAAAAACTCTCAGTCTCACAGAAGTCTGGATACCTGGTGACTGGAAGGTCTGTGAATAATTGTGAGTGGTCCCTTTAACTGAGTCATCTGTTTTCAGATTACCAGCAAATTCATTGGAAAAGACTGGAGGAATGCAAGGATTAACTGAGTCAGCAAAAAGTCTTTGGGACTGAGAAGCCATGGTAAAACAATCAGCTAAATAATGCAACATGGATGCTTGCGACCTCTCACATATCTTCATTAAGTCCACATGAAGGTCTGTCACCTGGGTCTGACCAGCAGTGTCCATTTTTATTAGGCCAGAAGCAATCTGTCACGGATCACAGAGGAGGACACTACCTGTGTGAGAATTTGACTGTACCTGAGCAGAGGCGCGGAGTCTAACCGTGCCAGGGGTTTTCTGCCAGTGACCCCTCCAAGCGGGATTTGGGCTTTTGCGGCACCTGGCACGTCGGTCGCGGCCCTCTGCCCAGGCTTCTCGTACAGGTGCTGGTTACACTGGAAGTAGCAGTAGTCAGACAAGGGTTTAGCAGGTGCAGGTCACAGGTATAGCCGGGTCGGTAGCAAATAACAGATGGCTGGAGGTACACAGGGATTGAGCAGGTTCTTTGTCACAGGAATAGCCAGGTCAGTACCAGATATCAGGGAGCGTAGTGCAGACAAGGATTTAGCAGTTGCAGGTCACAGGGATAGCCAGGTCAGTACCAGATATCAGGGAGTGTAGTGCAGATAAGGATTTAGCAGTTGCAGGTCACAGGGATAGCCAGGTCGGTAACAGTAAATCAGAAGGCTGGATACACACAGGTATAATGCTGGAATGGTGTGAGTACCTGAGACACTGGACACTGATAATACTATGCAGCACTGGATGACTTCAGGTATGAGCTTGAAACCAACAAGCAGTGAACAGAGACTGAATGAGCAAACTGAGAGTGGATCTCCCCAGGTACTGTGCAGATGGTGATTGCAGTCAGCTGTATAGGCAGGTAACACTGGAGTTTGCAGGATGAGCTTGGTGAACAGGTATTTGCAGGATTGATTACTTGCAGACAAGTACTTAGCTGGAGTGCAGGGAATTACAGCAACTGCAATTCTGGGCCAGATTACAGAATCTTTCACTTGACATGGGAGACAAGGAACAGCATGTAGCTCAGGGAAATAACACCTTGCTTCTGGCACCAGTGGGAATTCTCACAGGGAGTATCACTCAGCTGTAGGGGTGTGATAGGCTGCTGAGATCAGCTGACAAGGTGATGTCAGAGTACCAGGTATTCACACAATATAACAGAGTGTGACAATTACACTCTGGACTGGCAGTCCTGCAGGGGGAGGAGTCCCACAGGGGGATTAGATCCCCTTTGATACTGTATCCCGGAGTAAGATTTGCGTGTTTGACGCTACTTCATACCTAACTCCATCTCACAAGGTCAGAACTCACAGAGAGACTGTCTTCTTCTCCTGGCTGTGACTGCCCTGCACTTTTAAAGTGGAGCAATCCTGTCCATGGTAGCCATGGAGGGAGAGGCACATGACTGGAGCCAGAGCTCATGAGATAGTAAAGAATCTGTAGTTTGGGGAACTGCAGTCCATGGGTAAACTCTACAATTAATTACAAGATTCTAGGTCTTTAAAATACGGATACCCTGCATAAAAATACAAAACAGGGACATGAAAAAGATGTGGTGGGTCTTAACTGATTTATGACAATAAATGTTTGCATATTTGGTTCGTGTATTCGTTGTGCTTGATTTACCAGAAGTGTAATTAACATTTTGCAGTGCACAGATTTAAAATGATCTTGCATAATACATAACACCAACAACAATGCTAAATTTATTTTCAGGTAGAATTCAAGGCCATCTATTATAAAACACAGGGGAAGGGGGATTATAACAATCTTGCAGCCAAATTAAGACCTCAAGCAACAATTTTCCTACATTTAAAAAATGTTATTTTAATGCACTTATATAATGCACTTATACAGCCTCCAAAATGTGCAGCAATTCATTTATACATTTCTTAATGACCCCAAAATACCCACATTTTTCTCAGCAAGCAGCTGATAAATTCCGCTAGAAAATCCAGCAAGGAGATGGAGCAGACTATAGAAAAGAGGTGTCAATATTTTAACACTGCATCTTCAATATTTGATAATATTTTACAATATTCTAGATTTACAAATACACATTAATTATCGTGGTAACCTAGTATTTCACTAATATCACACCTAAATAATTATATTCATTTGATGCTGAAAACATTTTTGAGGGAATATCTTGGAAATGTATTATTCCAACTTTAAATTCTTTACTGAAATCCTTTACTCAGGGCCGGCGCTACCCACTCAGCAGCTCCTGCAAAGCAGGGAGGCGCCATGCTGAAAAGGCTCTGTCTCCCTCCCTGCTCTGCTAAAGCTGCCTCAGCCCTCACTGTCACTGCCTCCTGCACGCCGCCCGCAACGCTTGTCTGACCGCGGGCGGCAGTATAAAGAGCTGCTCCCTGCACCGTGCACACACTGTCCTCCTCCTGCGACCTGCCCCCGCTTCCTCACGGACACTTGCTCTGAGGCATGTAGCGCTGTCTGTGAATGCCTGGATGACATGTCTGGATCCGCCCCCTACCCATTGCTTCCTGCGCCTGTCAGATGTCAAACAAATTACGCCTCCCCTTCCTTCCCTCTTCTCAGTGTGCTGTGCCAGTGCTGCTGCCAGTTCTCAACACTCCGCCCCCTCTATCTCCTCCCCTCTTCTTCCATCTCCTCCTTCTCTCCCCTCCTTTCCCTCTCAGTCACGAGTGCTGCACATACCTTTTGTACTGCTTTCGGATCGCATCGCACACACATTGCATGCATGCCGTGCGATGCAATGCGATCTAGCCCATACCGTATGCGATTCTCGCAGTGTATATGGGCACCTTTAGTGCCTGCAACATTTTGCGGACACAGCACTGAGATGGTGTATGCATACATGTACATGGATCCGAGATCCTCCATAGGATTGCATGTTGCATACACTCCCACAATCGGGCTGCAGCTTGTTGCAATGGCAATGTGAAAGGGCGCAAAATGTATTGTTTGCAGGAGGGCGCCGGACACCCAAGCACCGGCCCTGCCTTTACTTTATCTAGGACATTATTTGAAATTACATTTAAAAGTTTTGATTGTTTTGGACAACTACACCGAGTACCGACACAAGAGATTATGGTGCCCCGTGCCCTTGGTCATGTTATTCTAAACAGGAAAGCTGGTGCTGAGAAAAGGAAGTGGTCTCCTGGTAAAGGGGCATTGCATCACTCACCCACCCCTAGTTACTGCCCTGGCTAAACAGTTCTAGAGTACCATCTAGCTTTATATGCTGACTGGGATTGGAAAAAGTTGCTCAAAAATAGTTTTACCCAGGAATGTCCTAATGTTTTTCAAAATCCTTTTGATTTCTCAGACAGCAAATACTGGATTTCAATAGCATCTCTTCAACTATTCTACATTATTCAACTAGTTTATTTTGCGTATTTGCAGATCAAACACTCAGTGGCGTAGCTTTGTTTGGGGCGCCCCCCCGCCATTAATGGGGGGGCGCCCCCCTCTCCCCCCCCCCGGCTGCCCGTGTCCCCCATGCCCCCTCCCCCCATTGCCGCAGGCTTACCTGTCCGCCGCGCGTCCCGGCTCCCCTCCTGGCTTCGATTAATTCTATGCAGACGGACAACGATAAAATGGCCGCCCCCATACCGCAGACAGTTTCAGAGAACAGTCTGCTTTATGGGGCGGCCATTTTATCGTGGTCCATCTCCATAGCATTGATTGAAGCCAGGAGGGGAGCCGGGACACGTGGACAGGTAAGCCTGCGGGGGATGGGGGGCGGGGGGATTACTATAGCACCGCAGCCCCCCCGGCGCCCCCATATGCACAGCGCCCCCCCGCGAACGCGGGGGCTGCGGTGCTATAGCTACGCCACTGCAAACACTCCCTGTGGTCTCTCCTTCAAGTTGAAAAACATTGACCATTGGATGATTCATGTCCCCTTCAGTGAGGTAACATTTCTTCCGATCCGATCGCATCTTATAGTTCCTAAAGTGCCTTCTTTCAGCACCCGTCACATGCCATCTGCGATGCCACATTGGGTGCTGGAAAAGGGCGGGTGGCTGGGTAGCATAGCACTGTGAAGGAGCATTGGAGTCAGGGCCATCTTTACAGTAGTTAGGGCCCCTGGGCAAACTAATTCACTGGGCCCCCCGTGAATAAGTTTGCCCAGGAGCCCCCCTTCCGTGAATTAGTCTGCCCAGGAGCAACCCCCCGCCCAACCTGGGACACGTCATTATTATATTATGCATTTCTTAGGCCTGGGGGACCCCCAGCAGATGCAGGAGGTGGGAAGGGAAGCCCCGGGTTCCCGGCAGGCGCCGGGGGCAGGCTGCAGACACAGTGCGGGCATCACTGGAGTACCGGGGGCAGGCTGGAGCAGCAGTGCGGGAGACATTGCTCCACGTCCCACACCCAGCATCTCCCGCTCTCACGCGACTCGCCCAGCGCACAGAGCCTGGCTCCCGCTGTGGCAGGCTGCAGACACACATCCCACATCCCAAACCCAGCGTCTCCCGCGACCCTCCCAGCGCACAGAGCCTGGTTAGACTCCACCCAGAGAGAAGGATACTGTACCTGTTGCATCATCTGCATGGAGGTGTCCGGGGACTGGACTCTTTAAGCAGCCTGCCGGATTTTGGCACTGAGGCAGCGGCAAGATCTTACAGATGTCTGCTAACAGCGGGTAGGGTCTGATCCCTTCCGCCTGGATCCCTGCCGTCTTTCCCATTGGGGTGGGACCCTAGGTCCTAGGGCCCCTGGGCAAGTGCCCATTGTGCCCAATGGGAAAGATGGCCCTGGTTGGAGTAGCGGGGGTCAGCGGCAGTGACAGAATAAAAAAAAAAACTGTTTAAAACACTGGGCGGCTTTCATATTGGCTGAGAGAGAGCTCTTTCAACCAATCAGAGGCCTCATATTCAGGTGGTTTTACAGTGCCTAAATTGTTTTTCAAATTATGCCGCCGCTGACCCCCGTCACCTTCAGTGATGTGACGGACGCCTCCAGCAGATCCCTCTGGCCTCCTCTCCCATCTCCCACCAGCGCTCCTTTTCAGAGCTATGCTCCCAATGAAGCTGCCAGCACTTTCTCTGGCCCCCTCTCCCCGATCCCAATGCCCGCTGGATCAGAGGCCTCATATTCAGGTGGTTTTTACAGTGTTTTAAACTGTTTTTCCAATTCTGCCACCGCCGCTGACCAGCCACTCCCTCTGGCCCCCTCTTCCCGATCCCAATGCCCACTGGAACCGCTCCCTCTGTCTGCCACCCGCTGATTGCATATGAGTGATCACATGTGGTTAAAAATCACATGCGATCGCTCATGCAATTTGATAGGTAATATGAGCAGCACATATCTATCGACGTGAGATTCGAACAGCAGGCCCGCGCATCGCGTCACATTGTCACGACTGGTGATGTTGATGGAGTTATGTGGGGTTCAGGGACTGAGGATGGACCAGAAGATGGAGGTTTGAAATGTGCAGGTTTAATAAAATAACTCATATAGGGATAACATAAATATGTCAAATACTTATTTGACGAATAAATAATAATAATAACAATTAACGTAAAGGAGCAGTCTTTGCTTGAGAACCTGGAGGGAAGTGGATACAGTCTGTAACAAAAATAATGGCAAAGTCCTTGCGAGGTTTACTTGAAAAATATAAACAGACGGTGGTGAGAGAGGCACTGGGAGGAGATGGGAAGTTTTACCGGAGACAGAAGAATGCTGCCGGGTCCAACGAGGCCAGGAAGGCTGGAGGCAGGCGGTCAGACAGAATGGATGCTGGAGAGTGGAAGGGTGCTGCAGAACCGGACAGACAGGGCTGTGAGCTTAGGCACTATGATAGTCAGGAGGCTTCCAGGAAGTGAACAACCATAGGAACACTTTGCACTAACCCAGAAGGCCCTAAGCAGGCCCTCCTTATAGCAAGAGGGTTGCTGCCATAGGCCCACTGAACAGTGTGATAGGAAATCTCCACAACCTGGCCAATAACTGATTTGCCCTTATCCAAGATGGCAGCCCCGGCCTCGGCACATGCTTATCCGGCCCGCAGTTCACCCAGGTCTCCCAGCACTGTGTATGAGGCTGCCACACTGGACCAACACCTGCCGACCACCCCTGGACACCCGCAGAACGCATGCAAGCCAGTGGCGAACACGGACGGGTGAGTACCGTACCCGCCGCGGCCTGCCACGGTGCCATGTGACACACATGGTACACAAAATGTGCATAAAAATCATTTGATTTATCAAACAGATGTGGTCGAAATCAAATGATTGTATGCAATATCTCATAAGTGTTTGGGCACCATTAGCTGATTTTAGTGTTAGTTGTGTTTGTACAGTATGCTTGGGGTTGTGTATGGAAACAGCCAATCTAACCGTGTACTGTACATAAAAACCTACACTATACAGAAGTTTAAAAATTCCAGAGAATAATTGTAAATCATATAAGTATTTAAGAATTATCCAAGAATATTCTGTAAGCGTCAATATAGAACATCACAAACCTAGTAATGGTACCATAAAGAACTAAGATACAGATATGATAATGTAATACATCATCCTGCACGTACAAAATCTTTTTTATGGAAATATTGGGTTATGCCATTTCATTATTCATGGGTTTGTTTAATTCATTTCTTGCTTGGTCTGTAATAGTTTTACAGTACTCTTTGGCATTACCATCCTTCAGAGATCATAGGGAATGGGGTTTCTGTAGAACAAAGATATGGTGTAGCCTTTAATCTCACATACAGAAAACCAAGTATATGATTAACATTAATTCAGATCAACATACAAAGTATAGATGAATGCAATATAGAAAGTAAATAGACCTTTGAGAAACCTCTACGCAAGTTATCAGATCAGTTTCACTGCAAGAGGTGCAAGGGGTTAACTTTCAAACCATGGCTGTATTTATTACTCTTGCAATGCAGAGAACAGGATTAGTAACACACAGGCAAAAATTGATTTATACAAGAATGACAAGGAATGAAAGGCATCTAACCAGTTCTAATCCATATTTCCTGGGAGAATATATTGTTGGTTAATGTTGACTTTATCATTGACAATAAAGTAATATTACGATAATGAACTACTGGAAAAATGTTTTCTCAGCGGGAGCTTTAATAAGTCACCTTCCGGCTGGCTACAAGAGAGAGACGTCTCACCCTGACTCCGATTCATGGCCAGTTCTGTATGAAACTATCCTTTTTAATGTATAATCTTGCTCATTTGGACAGACTACATTTTAATTTTATAATAATAATAGATTTTACTAAACTGCTGACAGAAGATATGGATTGCTAGGATTTACCACTCTCAATTAAGAGTTGCATAGTTTCTGCCTTAAACATCATAAAAAGCCAACCATTATAATAACTATATAAGTATTTCTATCTCCTCATATTGTTCATTCAATTGGGTCTATTTTGGTAAAATTAGGAGCTAATGATTCATAGGAAATTGTAATTGCTAGGACAGAAAACAGGATATTCTAATGATCCTTAATTGTTAATAATTACAGTAATAATTGAGTTGGATTTATTTTTACACTTATTGGTACAGAGCAATTCCCTGGAGTTAGTACAGCTTGGAAAACATAAGCTGCCAGACTTCAGTTTAGAATGGTCTTTGTATGTTTATACTTTGTTTACAATCTCATATATAATTACAGAAGTTACGTACATCAGAGAGGAGAAATCTAAAACCAAAAGGATACAGGATCATTTCCAGAATTGATTTTTGATTCATCTTCATGTTTGGTATTCATTTTCAAGAACTGCAGTACCCTCAAGTATTTTGGTTAGATTTTTAGATTTCGGTTCGGTTTAAAATAATTTAAACATCAATAATCATTGAAACCAGAAAGTGAAATGTGGAGGGCGCTACAGAGATTTCCACCACCTTGTCAAGTGCTCAAATTAGGCAGATAGACAATTTAACATTCTTAATGGTAATTTATTAAAAATATATGGATAAAATATTGACAATTCGTGATCTTTGAAACCGCATAGATAGATCCAACGCGTTTCGTGTCCGAAGAGACTTCTTCAGGGGTACACTGTGGGTGGTACAGAATGCCAAATGAATAATTACATATACAATACCATAAAATTCAAAAACGATTTCATAAATAATTTCATGTAAAATAAATGATTTGATACATACCAAGAATGGGCGGTATGCTAGGTCTAAGACCAATAACAGACTTTCTTTGTTTTAAAAATATCGGAGAAATCTGTGAAAAACGTAAACCAGAGCATGTGTCATAGAATGATTTGAATGAGGAAGTGAGAAAAAAAGATTCGAATAAGAGAGGAAGGAGAATGCGAGGAGAAGGCAGGAGAATGCGAGGAATAATGTAAAGGGACATACCCAATGACGTGGAACCTTTATTGAAGGCCCTTATAAAAGAGGCAGGGCACTTCTGAAGAATTGGAGGAATATAATACCTGAAAGAGGGATAGTCGAGGGTACTTTCAATACTCGAGATGATGTGGTAACATATATCTCAGAATGGGTAAGTCCATTAGAAAACCCAAAAAGGACCACACCTAATAGGGTCTTTTAATATCACAAAAATATATAAGTCTTGACAACTACTTAGCCTCATAGCGTCTATAAAAATTGTATATGGGCCTTAATGGTGGTAGTATACCAAAATGGTAATCAGGTGTTTTACATAATTATGGTATTACATAGAATGGTATTACATATAATGGTGGTTTGCTGAAGCCGCACTTAATTAAAGATTGAACATGCCCATGGTGTCAGGAATACGGAACCATGCCTGACCCATGGAAAACCCATGTCATAAATCCATATATTCCTCTTCTATATTAGAAGGGGCAGTGTGAAAAAGGGGTACAATAAATAATGGAATAAACCGATGTGTAATAATTGGGACATAGAATAAGTTCAAAGTATAAGGTTATAGGGAAATGAAAAAATATATATATGTGGCTGTGGTATCAAATAAGCAACAAATACAATAATCCAATTGATATTAGATGTGGCTGTAGTATCAAAAATGCAACATATGTAGTAATCTAATTAACATTAGACTCCAGGTCAGAGACAATATGCACAAGATGCAGTAATATCATTAACATTAGACACCAAGTCAGAGACATCCCAGCGGCAAGCAGAAAAAAGTGAAAACATATTAGATATTTAACACAATTGGTAACAATTTAAAAATGTAGCAATGTGAGGGCCGAAAACGTCATATCCGGTCAGAAATGGACTAAATATAATGCATGGTCGATATATGGTCTAAATGAGGACTTTACATAGGAGCACACTAGCCCCCTCCTCACATACTAGGAGCGTGGACCTATATAATGTCCCTATGTGATGCTCCGTGATCAGAGCTGAAAGAACGATCCCGTCAGTGTGGGAAATAAATGGTGCGTTCCAACGTCGCTAAATGCGTTCCACCCGACTTCCGGGTGTCGCGCTCCTGGGTACCTGGGTAATCCCAGAGAGGAGAACCTAGTGCGCATGTATGGATGCGTCATGCAATCCACGGGCGCTTCGTGCGTTCCATAGACGCTAACTTCTATTTGTCAGTGTAAAAGCCCGCATCTGTGGCGGCCAGCGAATGAACTGCGAACATGTTTATTTACTAAAGCCTACCTGACACTATAGGTGGAAAATTTTAGATATAATGATGAGCCTATGGCATATGTCTAGAGATACTGTAAAATTCAAAGTGTATCTGGAGATAAACTAGTGTGTAGTGGTGAATATGTTTGAATGTGAAACAATACATTGTGTTCTGGTTAAACACAATGTTCATATGAGGTCCTGGTTTACAAGATCAATTGCTCTGACTTTACAAAAGCCTAAAGCCACTATATACAACAGTGTGGTGGTCATCAGTGCATATAAAGACATGAACAATAATCATAAAAAAAATATAGTAGGATTTATGCTAAAGATTTTTTTTTTTTTTTCTATTAAACATGAGTGCATAACTGTATGAACTTATATTAGAATACAGTCCTAAGATTATATACAAACATACAGTATCATTATGCGGTGGACAAAACACTGCCAGTGATTTCCAAATGAAAGCGTGGCTAAAAAGAAGCCGTGCTCTAATAGATCTTTACGTGCATATTGTGAGCTCGTATAATAAGAGTAGATGCTCATATCAAATAGAAACTATAATTAAGGAAAGGGAGGGAAGGGGGTGACCCAATTGTGCAATATAGAGAGATGAAAAAATGGTGGAATATGAAAAGGCAGCCAGCAATTATTTTGAGGTTCTGAAAAAGGTTCTTTAAATTGTTACCAATTGTGTTAAATATCTAATATGTTTCCACTTTTTTCTGCTTGCCGCTGGGATGTCTCTGACTTGGTGTCTAATGTTAATGATATTACTGCATCTTGTGCATATTGTCTCTGACCTGGAGTCTAATGTTAATTAGATTACTACATATGTTGCATTTTTGATACTACAGCCACATCTAATATCAATTGGATTATTGTATTTGTTGCTTATTTGATACCACAGCCACATATATATATTTTTTCATTTCCCTATAACCTTATACTTTGAACTTATTCTATGTCCCAATTATTACACATCGGTTTATTCCATTATTTATTGTACCCCTTTTTCACACTGCCCCTTCTAATATAGAAGAGGAATATATGGATTTATGACATGGGTTTTCCATGGGTCAGGCATGGTTCCGTATTCCTGACACCATGGGCATGTTTAATCTTTAATTAAGTGCGGCTTCAGCAAACCACCATTCTATGTAATACCATTCTATGTAATACCATAATTATGTAAAACACCTGATTACCATTTTGGTTTACTACCGCCATTAAGGCCCATATACAATTTTTATAGACGCTATGAGGCTAAGTAGTTGTCAAGACTTATATATTTTTGTGATATTAAAAGACCCTATTAGGTGTGGTCCTTTTTGGGTTTTCTAATGGACTTACCCATTCTGAGATATATGTTACCACATCATCTCGAGTATTGAAAGTACCCTCGACTATCCCTCTTTCAGGTATTATATTCCTCCAATTCTTCAGAAGTGCCCTGCCTCTTTTATAAGGGCCTTCAATAAAGGTTCCACGTCATTGGGTATGTCCCTTTACATTATTCCTCGCATTCTCCTGCCTTCTCCTCGCATTCTCCTTCCTCTCTTATTCGATTCTTTTTTTCTCACTTCCTCATTCAAATCATTCTATGACACATGCTCTGGTTTACGTTTTTCACAGATTTCTCCGATATTTTTAAAACAAAGAAAGTCTGTTATTGGTCTTAGACCTAACATACCGCCCATTCTTGGTATGTATCAAATCATTTATTTTACATGAAATTATTTATGAAATCGTTTTTTAATTTTAGGGTATTGTATATGTAATTATTCATTTGGCATTCTGTACCACCCACAGTGTACCCCTAAAAAAGTCTCTTCGGAGACGAAACGCGTTGCGGTTTCAAAGATCACGAATTGTCAATATTTTATCCATATATTTTTAATAAATTACCATTAAGAATGTTAAATTGTCTATCTGCCTAATTTGAGCACTTGACAAGGTGGTGGAAATCTCTGTAGCGCCCTCCACATTTCACTTTCTGGTTTCTGTCTTCATCTCCCACTAGCAGGGGAAATTTTGTGGAGGTAGTCACTTTGTATAATTGGAAGCGCTTTCAGGGTCAAACCCCCATTGCATAAATCAATAATCATTGATTTAAAAAAATTGACAAAAACAGCAAAAATCATATACATATTTCTCTTTGAGAAAGTCGTAAGATTACGACGAAACACGTTAGGCAGAACTTGCATCTTTTAATTGATTTTGGACTCTAAAGGCTGTACTGGATCCTCTGCTACAACAGATCTCCTTCCTCACCCCGGGGCTACAAATTTGGAACCCTTCCCAACACTTTACCAGCATATGGGACACCATCATTGTGGAATACAAATATCACACAAATCATGAGGACATCTCTCTTATTTGGCAACTGCTATCCATCCTCCAGCGTTATCCAAGTATCCTGCATGGTATATGGACTCTCCCAATCTGCACCTGGTAAATTCGCCCGGTGGGAAAATGAGCACACCATTTCCATAGGAGTCCAACACAAATAAGCAGAACTCCAGCATCCGCCTTTAGGTTGGAGATATCGAGGTTGGAGTCTTGGAGTAAGGAAAACGGTCTGGTCCTTAATGTAAGCAAGACCAAAGATATGATAGTTGACTTCAGGAAGTCTTCTAAAGCCCTAAGCTGCCCGCTGGTCTTGAATGATAAACAAGTGGAGTCAGTAGACTCGTTCAAATTCTTGGGCATAAATATTTCCAAAGATCTTCTGTGGAGTGCCCACATAAATGCTGCAACAAAAAGGGCCCACCAGCGTATGTTTTTCCTAAGGCTGGTATGAGCAGAAGAACCTTGGTGAATTTTTATACTGGTGTTATCGAGAGTGTAATCACCTTCGGTATTGTGGTGTTGTTCGGCTCTTGTTCCGCAGCTGATCGTAAAGCCCTCCAGAGAGTGGTGTCAGTGGCAAGCAAAATAGTGGGGGTTGCTCTGCCAAGTATTCACCATGTATTCAAATCCCGGCTTCTCAAGAAGACTAACAGTATTTTGAGGGATTCTTCCCATCCTAGTAGCGATCTGTTTTTCTTACTCCCCTCCAATAAGCGTTATCGTTCAGTCTTGTGTAAGTCCAAACGATACAGAGAGAGCTTCTTTCCAACAGCAATTCGTGTTTTAAATTCCTAGTCGGAATTTTTTCCGGGTATAGATCTTGATTTGCATATTGTTCTACTTTTATTGTCTTTTTCTCATCTTTTGTATTGTTCACAACTGAATTTCGCCTAATGTTCATGTATGTGAGCATTTTATGATAATAAAGATATTATTATTATTATAAGTATACAACCTTATTGTCTATTACTTACGTATCGGTACACGCACTGCAACTGATATTCTTATATATACTTGATATTTTAATTGTGTATTTTTGCTTATTTTTAATAAATACTGTTACTTATATTGTAACATCCAGCTAATCCGCTTACTTTTAGCGCTCCACATATATTTATTTTTGTTTCTACCTTTTTAGGGGTTGACACCCCTTCAGTTGGAGCAGCTTGACACAACACCCCACTAGACGCTTGTTCTACTCTGCGCCACATAATCTCAGGTATACCCCCCTTTTCTTCCAATCAAGCACTGTCCACAGGGTATGGCATGACATTGCAAAATGGATTGATAGCCTTCCTTATCCAAATTCCTTTTACCTTGTACAAATCTCCCACTTTACCAGCCCCAAAGCTGCCCCAGAACATAACATTACCTCCATCATGCTTGACAGATGGAAACAGGCACTCTTCCAGCATCTTTTCACTTCTCACAAATGTTTATCTGTGTCACCCAAACACCTCAAACACTGGCATTTTGCGGATATTATTTAATATCTAAGCTACCAGTTGAGGACCTGTAAGGCATTTATTTCTCAAAATAGAGACGTTAATGTATTTGTCTTCTTACTGAGCTGTTCACCAGGGCCTCCCACTTCTCTCTCTACTCTGGTTAGAGCCTGTTTGTGCTGTACTCTTAAGGGAGTAGTACACACCATTGTAGAAAATGTTAAATTTCTTGACAATTTCTTTCATGGAATAGCCTTCTTTTCGAAGAACAAGAATAGGCTGTCGAGTTTCACATGAAAGATCTCTTTTTCTGGCCATTTTGAAAGTATGATTGAACACACAAATGTGATGCTCGCCTCCAAATGCTCAAAGGAAGGCCAGTTGTATAACTTCCCTAAAAAGCAAACCCATTTTCAGCTGTGCTAACATAATTGCACAAGGGTTTTCAAGGGTATTCTAATAATCCATTCGTTTTTTTAACGCTATTATCAAACACACTGTATCATTAGAATGTATAATTAGAGTGATGGTTGGTGGAAATGGGCCTCTAAACACATATGTAGATATTCTTTAAAAAACAGATGATTGCAGCTAGTATAGTCATTTACCATATTAACAATATATAGAGTGTATTTATGATTCATTTTATGTTATCTTCATTAATAAAAAGAGTGCTTTTCTTAAAAAAATAAGGACATTTCCAAGTGACCCCAAACTTATAAAATTGAGTGTTACAAGCAATTGGCGGACACTAACGTTTACAGACGCCTTCCTAAAGATCCGACTGTTGACTTCAAGCAAGAATTGGACTCATTATTACAACTTGCGAACAGGGAGGGCTATGTGAGTAGTCATCTGTGTAATGCACTTAGGGTGGACTATCTGGTAGTACCGTTATACTATACACTACTGAAAGTCCATAAGGACTTTAGACACCCGCCGGGCCGTCCCATTATCTCAGGGCAAGGGTCCTTATTTCACCCTATAGCAGTATACCTTGACAGTATTCTTTACCCTTTGGTACAAAATATGCCAGGGTATTGAAAGATTTCGAAATATTACAATCTAGTGATACGTTGAAGTTATACCAATGTGTGTGTACAGCAGACTTTATTAGCCTCTACACCTGCATACCATATGATGCAGGTGTGGAGGCGGTATGTAATTTCATTGAATCCGCAAATGATTACACAGGGCCGCCAGTAAAGATTGTGCTGCAGCTGCTCAGTCTCATTTTGACCCGTAATTATTTTGTGTTTGACAGTAAATTTTATTTGCAAGTAGCTGGCTGTGCAATGGGGTCCTCAGTGGCCCCGGCGTATGCCAATATTTTCATGTACCATATTGAGCACTATTTATTTTTGCAACACAAATTTTTAAAACCTGAAGTATTATTTTATTGTCGTTATATTGACGATTTGTTAATTTTTTGGGGAGGTGAGCCTGAGAAGCTGAGCAACTTTCTCTCATTACATAATTTGTCTGCAAGTGTTGTAAAATTCACACATACACTAGATTTGAAAACCATACACTTTTTGGATGTAAAAATTGAGGTGTGTGTTCAACAGATCCAAACTTCTTTGTTTATTAAGGAGACGGATCGAAACACGGTGTTGAGAAATGAGAGTTTCCACCCTGCTTCAACACGTAAGAGATTACCTTTCGCTCAATTGTTGAGAGAAAAGAGGATAACATCAGATGCTGAACAAGTAGAACCTGCATTGGATGCTATGATTAGGAGATTCATGGATAGAGGGTTACCCCCGTAATGATTTATTGATTTTGAAGGATAAAGTTTCAAATATCCCACAATCACAATTATTAGAGAGGACTAAGAAACAGGACGGGCTAGTTACCAACAAAATCCCATGGCTGAATCAATATTCTACTAACTTGTCCCTGTGGCCTGACTTATATGGGGAAAACCCAACAAACCTTTAAGGAACGTATGGCCCTACATATGTCAGGCATCCATCAGGGTTTAATGTGCGGACACAGTGACCAGCCAGTGGCCCTCCATTGTATTAAATTTGCCCACAGTGTGGCTAGTATAAGATCTATGGTCATTGATGAAGTACCCCCTTCCTTTTGTGGGGGGCAACAGAAAAAAGGAATTGTTGCAAATAGAGTGAAAGTGGATATTCTCTTTGCAAACATTAGCCCCAAGGGGTCTTAATGAAAATTTGGGACGCCAGTATTTTCTTTAAATAATTTGCCCCTACACATGGATGTTTTGCTACATTATGCTGCTGCATACATTTGTCTAGTTTATTTCTTCTTTTACTTAATTTGTCTTCACTGTATTTGTCATATTTATGTAGTTTAGGACGGCCTTTGTCTCATTGGGTATTAGTTAATGTGTAACCCCTATAATATAACAACCAATGACTACAATATCTGTTTGTAATTGTGACTGTTTTTTATGAATGTATTATTTTGAAATCATATTTTCTTATCTTTATTTTTAAGGTATTCTGATGGTGCAGGGTGCTAGGCAACAACGCAGGATGCGCCAGGATGCTGTAGGGAGATGCGTGAGGTGGGTCAGCTGACCGGTAATGAGGTGATCCGGGTCCACGCTGCTTCCGGGTGACGGGCACACGCTGGCTGAGCATGCTACGTTGCTATGGTGCGGTGGGAGGAGGAGGACCCACTTCCGGATGCTGGTTACCGCTGCTATCCATCGCCGTGACTGTTCAATCCACGTGCTGCCTGATTAGCACGGTGGGCGGGTTGTGTCTGTTATTTTTATGTAATCATTTTATTGTGCACTTGTATGTCCTTGAGAACGGGGTAACTCCCTAAACTCCGTCGGATAATAAAGGCTATTTTAAATACTGCAAATAAGACTGGTGAGTGCCGCCTGCTCTATTTTACAATATATTGGAGCACTTGCTGCTTCCTGGGAAGGCACCTCAGCAGCAACTTTACTATTAGTGAGTGCCGGACCCTACTACTTTGGATCATATAGATAAATATATAAAACAGACAAAAAACTGTGCGCAGAATGTGGAACATCCAATCCGACAGTTCATAAAGTTTAATCCTTCTCAGAATGAATTCAGATTGCACTTAGGTAATTAAACCCAGCTGCTCTGTTCTCCAAATTTGGTTGTACCCGTATCCAACAGGTCAAAAATTTCTAGAGAAAAGAGATTGGGTGCTTGATAATGCATAAGACTGTTTAAAAACAAATATACTTTATTCCAACATCTGACAGACAAGGAAAGGTAGTGGGTAACGTACCAACGCTGGCGGCTCTTATCACCGCAATCTTACAGCATAGATTCAGTGCGCAGAACCATAGTGTTGGAGCCGGTTACACTTACTACTGCTCAGCTTTCCAATACGAATGATGATCCCGATGCTAGGCCACGCCCCTACGCATTTCATAATCAACTTCGTCAGAGGGCTGGCCTAGCGTCGGTCAGTAGCCTCCTTATATGGGACCGTAACCACTGCACAATGGTCGGGTACAAAGTCTGACCCTTTGCATATAGTTCATTTACATCCTTAAAATCTCAATTCATTGCATATAACTTAAAAGATCCTCTTTGGGACATAGATCTTCACGGTCATTCTACTTGGACAGAATATTCTCATATGCGTCCTATTTAAAATATCATTACATATACACTGCTTCCACAGAAGAATCCAATATGAAATTACAATATAAAATATTATACATACATTGATTTAGACAGAAAAACACACTAATACCCCTTTCACATCGCACTTTTAAAACGGTATATTGCCGTTTTTTTTTCCATTTTAAAACGTTTAAGGCAATGTGAAAGTGCCAAAGTTGATTTACCGGTTAAAGTTAACCGGTATTTCAACACGGTTAAAAAGCAGAGTCCTACGCGTTTTAAAGCCGTTTTTTGGCAGTTTGAACAGCTCTATTTCAATGGCTTGAAACGTGTCCCTTGGGGGTTAAACTGGTTGAATGTTTGAATGGTATTAAATGATTTTTAAAACGGTTTTCACCTGCAATGTGAAAGGTCTCAAGGCTCAGACCAGTTTTAAAGTCCCATTTAAGAATACCGTGTCATTACCCATTTCTGCAATGTGAAAGCAGTATCAAATTTACAGTACAGTCCAAACCATTAATAGCATAAATGTTACCACAAGTATCTAAAAGAAACAATACTACATTTCTGATATACAGTATGGATAGTAGCAATTACTGTGTGTCATAGATGGGGATATCTCTATCCCTTCATTTAAGCCAGCTGGGCTTAACGTGTTAATGGTATAGATCCAATACGACTGTTTGTCTCTATTTCCACCTCTCACGCTTAACTTAACTTGTTCTAATGCCATAAATTGTAAACCTGTTGGATCACTACGATGACATTCTTCATATTGTTCTTAATATTTCGGTAATGCTCTGGTATCCAAACCTTCAGCACTCGTTTTGTTTGACCTATATATTTTGCCACATGGGCAAATTAACAAATTTACAATATAGGTGGAATTACAGTTTAGTGTACCTTTAATCAGGATTTCTTTCCCGTTTCTATCTTTAATTGTTTTTGTGCCCTTCATACCATTTTGGCACACTGTACGCTTGCCACAACAAAAGAAACCATTTAAAGGAGACATATTATAATGAAGACCGGGTTTATCTATATATATATGGAAAGGGCACTCACCATTGTAGTAAAATTTCAACTGGATTTTATTCCATATTAGCAAATATAAGCTGACATACCATCGACGTGACGTTACGTTTCGGTCCCAAGTGGACCATCATCAGGATATAGTACAGCCATTTTTCAAGTCCATCAGACAACCAACCTGGCATCAATCCCAAACAGGAGACACACCTGTACTGCCTCACCGGGCCAGCTTAAGTACCTGTCTACAGGAAGTGACCTCATCACTCCCTGTTACCTAACACAGGCTATGCAATCACATCTAAACAGCTCCAGGACTACTCACAAGAGTCCTGTTCAAACTACCACATGGTATCTAAGTGAAACACAGTATACAGCAACCAAAATATATAACATGTCTAAGTTACCTAAGAAAGTGCAGAATCCATGCTGCGGCACTGCTCCGAACCCAGAAGTGCGTACAACAGGAAGTGCGTCATGCGTTCCATCTGTGCATTCCACAGTCTACAGGGAGCGCATAGAGCTAGCATAGGGGCGTGTCGAGCACGTCCAGATCATGCTGGTGGAGCCGTTCATACTGAAATCACTAGATTCATCTGCACAAGCTCTATCTGCTTGCGTGTCACAGTGGGCGCCATGTTAGGACATGCGTTCCACAGGTTGATATTGCAGGCTGTATGAATGTCCCAACAAGCATCATGGACATACTTTGTTCCACATGTCTAAAATAAGCATCCTAACGCTGTAGAGGGTGGATGTTGCATAGCCCGGGATGGTACAAAAAGCCAGCCCGAGTGGCAGCACTCACACTGGCGTAGGTCATATCAGAAAACATATACAAATAAACCGTGCTCAAAATAATATCAAGGTAAATAAATAAATAGATAAATAATCTTAACTAAAGCAATAATTAATGTCATCACTGGAGTAGCAACATGGGTTACATGTTAATCAGATTAACTGGAAAAAATATATATATTTTTTTTTTTTTTTGTAATGTTTTTAGAATTTTTTTATTTTATTTGTATGTATTTTTATGTATTTTTGTTTTTTGTTTTTATGTACATTAGTATGAATTTATTCTAAAGGATGACTTAATATACAATTACTTGAGGATTGTTCACAACCGCTGTGTACCAGTGACGTGCGGTGAGGTTTGTGGTTGGTGTGGCACTGGCTTGGTGGAGCCAGTGCTACCAGGCTCTGTGGGGAGCATTGGGTTCGGGCTGTTTCTGCACTGACAGGCAGGTGCGGTAGCTGCCCCCTGCATAAGCAGCAGAGACCTGGCAAAGCAGCTCCTGGACCCAGCACTCGGCACAGACCCGTCGTCGCTGGCTCCACCAAGCCTCCATGGGATATGCCCACATACCTTTTCACTTAAAAAAAAACCATGCAGCCAAATGTACTAACTAGCGCTAGCCTCTTAAGGGACAGACTTGGGTGCATTTTTTAGGGGAAACCTTAGATCAAACAAGAACAAACCGATAGACAATTCTAAAGGACCCACAAAAAGGGGAAAAAGGGCGGGTATTCATAAACGAAATAGAAAGCCCAAAAATACCAAAAGAAAAACCAAGAAAAAGGCACACACTAGAACGACAAAATCAAAAAATGTGGGAGATAGCCTGGAAACAGGACCAATTAAAAATTTTAATTTAAGTTCATATGTCCTAACCCCCTGTGAATTATCTGTCCTCAACAAGGGATTGAAATATGCCCCCACCTCCAATATAAACAAATTTGATACCTTTGTGGATATTCACAAATTTGTCCGCAAACTTTGTATAAAGAAGTTTTTCCTACAAAAAGGACCAGAGGAGACTCTTACTGATATGGTTATCGATAGATTTAAACCCAAATCGATTTTCTATCCTGCTCATATTAAGGGGAATTATATTGAAACCTTCTCCCAATTGGTCCAGGAGGATATCAGGAAAATTAATGTCCAAGGGGGCAAATATAATTTAACTTTGAAGGAACGGAATGCATTGAAGGCGCTGAAGGACAATAATGAGATCGTTATTAAACCAGCGGATAAGGGGGGGGGAATCGTCATTTTAGAAAGAGAATGGTACATAAAAGAAGTTTTAAACCAAATAGGGGATACTAATACCTATCAAAAAATCCGCATGGACCCCACAGAGAGGATACATAAAGACCTCTCTATTTTACTTACCAAATATAAGGAAAAAGGTATTTTAAAGGAAACCGAGGTCAAGTTTTTATTAAATGAAGAACCCACCATTCCGGTAATATACCTTCTCCCCAAGATTCACAAAAGTCTCACACATCCCCCGGGGAGACCAATTGTCTCGGGGACAAACTCCATTACGTCGAACTTATCGGAATTTATTGACTTTTATCTCCAGCCCCTTGTTTTAACTAATCGATCCCATCTAAAAGACACTAAAGATCTTCTTAACATTTTAACTACAATTCCATATGAAGAAGAGATGTGGATCGTTACAGCGGATGTAAAATCCCTGTACACTATCATTGATCATCGCATTGGTATACAGTCAGTAAAAGACTATCTCAGAAACAGCACTTTGGAAACTGACTTGCAAGAATTTTTAACTGAAGGGGTGGATTTTATTCTTCAGAATAACTATTTTACTTTTGAATCAAGCTTTTACATTCAAAAGGTGGGTACCGCCATGGGCACCAGGTTCGCCCCCAGCTATGCCAACATCTTCATGGGTAAGTGGGAGCAGACCCATGTTTGGTGTTGGTCGGGGCTCGGGGCGAACCTGGTGTCATGGGTACGTTATATTGACGACATTTTATTTTTCTGGAGGGGCACTGAGGAGGTTCTTAATAATTTTTGTACGTTTTTAAATAATAACGAGTGCAATATTGAACTGACCTTTAATAAAAGCCAGACATCGGTGGACTTTCTCGACATAACTATTGAGAAAGGGGAAGACAAATGGGATACCAAAACATTCTCAAAACCCACAGATACCCATTCCTACATCCACAAGTCCAGTTGTCACCACCAAAACTGGCTTGATGCCATCCCGGGGGGACAACTCAAGCGTCTGAGACGAAACTGTACAAAAAAGGAAACGTTTAAAGAACAGGCCGATGCAATGGCAGGAAAATTTATTTCAAGTGGGTATAACCCCTCCAAAATCAACTCAATAGTCTCGGAGGTTGAGTCAATAGAGAGGGACGAATTATTAGGGACCAAGGCCCATGAAGATACTCAACAAAAAAAAGACTTCAAAATGTCCTTCATCACCGGCTATAACGCTCAATACAAAATCGTTGAACACTCTTTTAGAAAAAATTGGGACATTTTAAAACATGACCCCATTTTGGGCGAATATCTACCTCCTCGTCCCAGTTTTATTTACAGACGTGCTCCAAGCATAAAAAATAAAGTGGTCAGTAGTTCCCTCCCTATGGTGAAACGTCCAGGGAGAATACTTACCAAGGGCTTCCACAGGTGTGGTATGTGCAAAGCATGTAGAGAGGTCAATAGCAATGGCACCAGCAAAATCTCTGATGTAACCATTAACGGAATCAAATGCACTTTAAATGATTTTATCACGTGTAACACTAGGAATATAGTGTATGGAATTGAGTGTTCTTGCCACAAATTTTATATTGGACGCACTTCCCGCCCTTTTAAAATCAGACTTAGTGAACACCTCAACAATATCAAAAAAGGGCTAGAAACTCATTCCCTCTCCCAGCATTTTAAAATCGTACACAAATCCTCCACCACCGGTATCCTGAGATTTTTTGGTATAAAAATTGCCCAGACTGGCCCCAGAAACAAAAACATAGGGACGTGTCTTGCTAGAGAGGAGATGAGACAAATATATAAATTTGACACTCTTAAACCCAAAGGTCTGAACGCAGATTTTGAAGTCAAATGGTTTTTATAAAAATGTGATCTTAATTTGTATCCCCTTATTATCTATTTACCATTCTTTTATCCAATTTTTAATTGATCCAACTTTTAACTGATCTTATATATATTTATTGTGTCCACATGTTGAAAAGGACTTTATATACATTGTGTGTTTATTTTATTCTAATTTATATCATTTCCACCGTTGTAGTGATATACATAAGGGCCATGATCCTATTGTGAACATAAATGGACTGACCGGCCTGATGCTTGAAGTGAAATGAACCATATATAGTATGGAAGCATCACACACAACCCGTTGTCAGAGTTACCATGGAGATGTAAACAAACTCTTGATGATATACGTGGGATCTGCCAATTGGTCGATATGGTCTGACACACTCGTTTCCGGAAGTGGGGCATACCCGTGTCATACTGAATAGCGGAAGTCACTGCCCGATTCCGGAAGTGGGGCATACGTGGATGTACACGGAGCCGCGACCGGAAGTGGGGCATACTAACGCCTAACTGGAAACCGGAAGTTACTGTCCGATTCCGGAAGTGGGGCGCGTGTGTACATACACGTGGCCGCGACCGGAAGTCGCCGGCCGTTACCGGAAGTCTGCACAAGGAGGAATGGCAGCTTCCGCTGATTGGACATTTGGGAACTGTTTCCACTATAAAAAGGGTGGAATTATGGATGCAGCTACACTCCTTGAAAAAGGACACATTGGTGTCCGAAACGCGTCGGAGCAGCTGCACTTTCTGGACTGGTTGTTTTGGAGAAGGAGTCATCTCTTGCCTGGACTGACGCAGTGACCACCCGGGTTTACATCTGTCACCTGCTTATGCCCATTAAGAGAACTTTTTGCCAGGTTCTCCACCATCTCTGGTAAAAACTCCACTGCTTCTCCTTTACTCCTGGATTTTGTTTTATATCATTGATTTGTATGTTTGATGTGCTTAAATAAAATAAGTGGTATTGCACTATATACTTCTCCCTTCCTCCTATGTGATACATCGCCTATGGGATTGGACGGGTGAGAATTGGAGTGCGATACAGGATCCTTTGATCACCATTCTCTGGTATATTCTAATTCGGAGAAGAGGATCGCCACTTCATCCTAAGGGAGGTGTGGTAGATACAATCTAGAGAGCGCTGGTAGTGAAGTCTGTTTCCATCTGTACCCTCGTGGTACTCACCTCTATTGTTCTACATCGACCGTCATCTGGGAAGGCGGTTCCTGGAGACCGGACTTTATAACCAGCAGCCCATTTCATTGTTTTTGCGCAGTACCATTTTGCTTCAGTTGTCTGTCTACACCCCACTGTGAATTGTTCTGCTTCCCGTTTTCAACTGGGGCTCCTGTGGTTTTGCTGCATAACATGTTCTCATATAGAGACCGTAGGAATACCCTCTTAGAAAATATATTCAAAGATGAAGAAAGAATTGACATTTTAGATGTCAGCCTAGATACTGTCATGAGGAATCTAGAACAGACCCTCATAAAAGAAACCAAAATATGGTGGGAGACAGTGACCTTGGAGAGGTACCTCTCCTACCATATTATCCCAAAGGGCCTAAGAATAAATAAAACGGCGTCTTTTGAGAGTGCAAGTGACGAATTTAGGGACAAATGGGATAAAATCATTGAGGAATGTTCTTTCAGATTGATAGAATTAATTATTTCTGAGCGAAAAAAAGAATTAAAAAGATTGGAGTTAGAAATAACCAAGTTCAAAGATCTTGTACAACCTTTTATTGATAATCAGGAATTTAAGGATGCAGAAACAAGAACCTTAGGGAATGTACGTAAAATAGAGAACACCCTCATCGATAGAAAAGTGAAAAAATTTCTACGAGACATGAGAGAGTCCAGAGGAACAGGAGAAGAAGAGAAATCCCCCCCTCCCCTCCGTAATACCCCTAAAAACCCTAGAAAACCATTCTTAAAAAAGGATAGATACCACCGGAGAGAAATCTCACCCAGACGGCACAAAAGCCCCCAAAGAGAGTCTCGATACAGGCCGAACCAATATAGGGACGACAGATCCCAAGACCATAGAACTAATAATGATAATTGGAGAACTGTTACAACGGAGAGACAAAGGAGATACAGAAGAGAAGAAAGAGTGGATAGAAGACCTCACCGAGATAATGACCACAGAAATGAGAGAATTTCGGAAGAGAGAGAGAGATACCAGCATGAATTACCCCGATCAACCAATCGTAGGATTCGTGAAGAGATAGATCACTCTAGTAACAACCGTGAGAGTCCTCTACCCACACATAATAAATATCTGCCCCTAAGAAGGGACCTCAACAGGGTGCATTTTTTAGGGGAAACCTTAGATCAAACAAGAACAAACCGATAGACAATTCTAAAGGACCCACAAAAAGGGGAAAAAGGGCGGGTATTCATAAACGAAATAGAAAGCCCAAAAATACCAAAAGAAAAACCAAGAAAAAGGCACACACTAGAACGACAAAATCAAAAAATGTGGGAGATAGCCTGGAAACAGGACCAATTAAAATTTTTAATTTAAGTTCATATGTCCTAACCCCCTGTGAATTATCTGTCCTCAACAAGGGATTGAAATATGCCCCCACCTCCAATATAAACAAATTTGATACCTTTGTGGATATTCACAAATTTGTCCGCAAACTTTGTATAAAGAAGTTTTTCCTACAAAAAGGACCAGAGGAGACTCTTACTGATATGGTTATCGATAGATTTAAACCCAAATCGATTTTCTATCCTGCTCATATTAAGGGGAATTATATTGAAACCTTCTCCCAATTGGTCCAGGAGGATATCAGGAAAATTAATGTCCAAGGGGGCAAATATAATTTAACTTTGAAGGAACGGAATGCATTGAAGGCGCTGAAGGACAATAATGAGATCGTTATTAAACCAGCGGATAAGGGGGGGGGAATCGTCATTTTAGAAAGAGAATGGTACATAAAAGAAGTTTTAAACCAAATAGGGGATACTAATACCTATCAAAAAATCCGCATGGACCCCACAGAGAGGATACATAAAGACCTCTCTATTTTACTTACCAAATATAAGGAAAAAGGTATTTTAAAGGAAACCGAGGTCAAGTTTTTATTAAATGAAGAACCCACCATTCCGGTAATATACCTTCTCCCCAAGATTCACAAAAGTCTCACACATCCCCCGGGGAGACCAATTGTCTCGGGGACAAACTCCATTACGTCGAACTTATCGGAATTTATTGACTTTTATCTCCAGCCCCTTGTTTTAACTAATCGATCCCATCTAAAAGACACTAAAGATCTTCTTAACATTTTAACTACAATTCCATATGAAGAAGAGATGTGGATCGTTACAGCGGATGTAAAATCCCTGTACACTATCATTGATCATCGCATTGGTATACAGTCAGTAAAAGACTATCTCAGAAACAGCACTTTGGAAACTGACTTGCAAGAATTTTTAACTGAAGGGGTGGATTTTATTCTTCAGAATAACTATTTTACTTTTGAATCAAGCTTTTACATTCAAAAGGTGGGTACCGCCATGGGCACCAGGTTCGCCCCCAGCTATGCCAACATCTTCATGGGTAAGTGGGAGCAGACCCATGTTTGGTGTTGGTCGGGGCTCGGGGCGAACCTGGTGTCATGGGTACGTTATATTGACGACATTTTATTTTTCTGGAGGGGCACTGAGGAGGTTCTTAATAATTTTTGTACGTTTTTAAATAATAACGAGTGCAATATTGAACTGACCTTTAATAAAAGCCAGACATCGGTGGACTTTCTCGACATAACTATTGAGAAAGGGGAAGACAAATGGGATACCAAAACATTCTCAAAACCCACAGATACCCATTCCTACATCCACAAGTCCAGTTGTCACCACCAAAACTGGCTTGATGCCATCCCGGGGGGACAACTCAAGCGTCTGAGACGAAACTGTACAAAAAAGGAAACGTTTAAAGAACAGGCCGATGCAATGGCAGGAAAATTTATTTCAAGTGGGTATAACCCCTCCAAAATCAACTCAATAGTCTCGGAGGTTGAGTCAATAGAGAGGGACGAATTATTAGGGACCAAGGCCCATGAAGATACTCAACAAAAAAAAGACTTCAAAATGTCCTTCATCACCGGCTATAACGCTCAATACAAAATCGTTGAACACTCTTTTAGAAAAAATTGGGACATTTTAAAACATGACCCCATTTTGGGCGAATATCTACCTCCTCGTCCCAGTTTTATTTACAGACGTGCTCCAAGCATAAAAAATAAAGTGGTCAGTAGTTCCCTCCCTATGGTGAAACGTCCAGGGAGAATACTTACCAAGGGCTTCCACAGGTGTGGTATGTGCAAAGCATGTAGAGAGGTCAATAGCAATGGCACCAGCAAAATCTCTGATGTAACCATTAACGGAATCAAATGCACTTTAAATGATTTTATCACGTGTAACACTAGGAATATAGTGTATGGAATTGAGTGTTCTTGCCACAAATTTTATATTGGACGCACTTCCCGCCCTTTTAAAATCAGACTTAGTGAACACCTCAACAATATCAAAAAAGGGCTAGAAACTCATTCCCTCTCCCAGCATTTTAAAATCGTACACAAATCCTCCACCACCGGTATCCTGAGATTTTTTGGTATAAAAATTGCCCAGACTGGCCCCAGAAACAAAAACATAGGGACGTGTCTTGCTAGAGAGGAGATGAGACAAATATATAAATTTGACACTCTTAAACCCAAAGGTCTGAACGCAGATTTTGAAGTCAAATGGTTTTTATAAAAATGTGATCTTAATTTGTATCCCCTTATTATCTATTTACCATTCTTTTATCCAATTTTTAATTGATCCAACTTTTAACTGATCTTATATATATTTATTGTGTCCACATGTTGAAAAGGACTTTATATACATTGTGTGTTTATTTTATTCTAATTTATATCATTTCCACCGTTGTAGTGATATACATAAGGGCCATGATCCTATTGTGAACATAAATGGACTGACCCGCCTGATGCTTGAAGTGAAATGAACCATATATAGTATGGAAGCATCACACACAACCCGTTGTCAGAGTTACCATGGAGATGTAAACAAACTCTTGATGATATACGTGGGATCTGCCAATTGGTCGATATGGTCTGACACACTCGTTTCCGGAAGTGGGGCATACCCGTGTCATACTGAATAGCGGAAGTCACTGCCCGATTCCGGAAGTGGGGCATACGTGGATGTACACGGAGCCGCGACCGGAAGTGGGGCATACTAACGCCTAACTGGAAACCGGAAGTTACTGTCCGATTCCGGAAGTGGGGCGCGTGTGTACATACACGTGGCCGCGACCGGAAGTCGCCGGCCGTTACCGGAAGTCTGCACAAGGAGGAATGGCAGCTTCCGCTGATTGGACATTTGGGAACTGTTTCCACTATAAAAAGGGTGGAATTATGGATGCAGCTACACTCCTTGAAAAAGGACACATTGGTGTCCGAAACGCGTCGGAGCAGCTGCACTTTCTGGACTGGTTGTTTTGGAGAAGGAGTCATCTCTTGCCTGGACTGACGCAGTGACCACCCGGGTTTACATCTGTCACCTGCTTATGCCCATTAAGAGAACTTTTTGCCAGGTTCTCCACCATCTCTGGTAAAAACTCCACTGCTTCTCCTTTACTCCTGGATTTTGTTTTATATCATTGATTTGTATGTTTGATGTGCTTAAATAAAATAAGTGGTATTGCACTATATACTTCTCCCTTCCTCCTATGTGATACATCGCCTATGGGATTGGACGGGTGAGAATTGGAGTGCGATACAGGATCCTTTGATCACCATTCTCTGGTATATTCTAATTCGGAGAAGAGGATCGCCACTTCATCCTAAGGGAGGTGTGGTAGATACAATCTAGAGAGCGCTGGTAGTGAAGTCTGTTTCCATCTGTACCCTCGTGGTACTCACCTCTATTGTTCTACATCGACCGTCATCTGGGAAGGCGGTTCCTGGAGACCGGACTTTATAACCAGCAGCCCATTTCATTGTTTTTGCGCAGTACCATTTTGCTTCAGTTGTCTGTCTACACCCCACTGAGACTTGTGTGTGTTTGTGTTGTGACAGAGGTGTGTGTTTGTGTAAAGTGACAGCGGTGTGTATGGTTTCTGTGTGTTTGTGTAAAATAAGTATATTTTTAAATAAAGTACTAGCGTCTGAGTTCAGTGGCTGTGCGGGGTGATGGCCGAACTCTGAGGTTTTATTTAAAAGGTCAATCAATGCATGGATTTGCCTTGTAAATGTCTGCCTTTTTAATAGAACCTCGGAGTTCAGCCAGCACCCCGCACAGCCAATAAACTCAGAGGCCAGTACATTGGGCCAATATACTTAATTTAAAAAACACACAGAAACAGTGCACACCTCTGTCACTTAACACAAACACACACCTGTCACTTTACACAAATACATACAGATACACACCTCTGTCACCACACAAACACACATGTCTGTCTCATAACACAAACACAAATAAACCTACAGTATGCCACTTAAAAAAAAAAAAACACAGCCCCCACCCTCCTAACACAAATAAACCTACAGTATGCCACTTTAGAAAAAAAACACAGCCCCCACCCTTCATACGCAAACACAAATTACCGTTTAGCGGCAGCCCAGGAACCGCTTATGGATACCCAGGCAGGCAGCAGACTGCACGGCAGCTGAGACGGCAGCGTCCCGTCCTGGGACAGGCACCCAGGCACAGGACCGAGCGCCGGGCAGTGAGTCCCTGGACGGACAGTAATGGAGAGCAGAGCGGGTGCCGGTGCTGGCTGGTGGCCAGATAACAGCGGGAGCTGGCAGCTCGGCTCAGCCCAGCTCCGCCCCCCACACCCGGCAATACAAGGCAGCAGACTGCACAGCAGCTGTGACGGCAGCGTCCCGTCCTGGGACAGGCACCCAGGCACAGGACCGAGCGCCGGGCAGTGAGTCCCCGGACGGACGGTAATGGGGAGCAGAGCGGGTGCCGGTGCCAGATAACAGCGGGAGCTGGCAGCTCGGCTCAGCCCAGTTCCGCCCCCCCACACCCGGCAATAGAAGGCAGCAGACGAGCTGTGCAGCGGTTGCACGGCTCGTCCACCTTTAAAAACACTGCTATAAGCGGCACCTCACCTATAGGAGCCATGGTCAGGGGCTGGCTGGCAACTTTCAGCCTGGGGGGCAACACAAGCAAGTGGCCTAACACCACCGCCGCCGTTCTGCCTTCCGCCCTCGTATGCAGCAACGATTAAACAGCAGCTGGTGCTGCACTTACAGTATTTATAGATGGGGTGCTGTTACGTATGGTATACATCCATATATACTGTAGGGTACTGTATATACTAATATATATGGCGCATTGCACAGACCACCAGGCAGCTGCCATAGCACATTGCAAGGATGCCCAAATAGCAGGTGAATTGCCCTAGCCTTAAGTCTGCTGCAGTGCCACTTTTTACCTATTGAATTCATATCTGCTTAATGTTATATACAGGATAATCCAATAAACAGGCACTCTGATCTCCAGGAACAAAAGCAGTGCACAGCTCATGCAAGTATGTATCCAATAGGTAAAGAGCAGCATTTCAGCACTTCTAGAGAAAGTATAAAGCGCTGTACATACTGACCAATAAAATGACCAATATTGCTCATTTTAGCCATTAGCACATCTGGCTTTGTGTGCAGCATACACACTGGGTGATAAAATGAGTATTATCACCCAGTGTGTATGCTGTACACGAAGGCAGATGTGCGCACCTGTGGGTTGGTAATGACCCCTCTGTCGTCTGCACAGATGAAGGAGTGGATCGTTAAAGAGGGCCATGCTGCATGGCCCCCACTCCCTCCACAACCATTGCTCGTCAGCATTGGCAAATATGTATGCACTGCGTCCCTGTCGCAGCTGATATTGGTGTGTGTGCACACCTTTAGGCACAGCGCAGATGGTCAGTCAATGCTTCTGACCACATACTGTACATGGATGGGACTCCAGGACACTCACATCATTGCCTATATACAGTATGTTACAGTTTGGAAGAAAGGCATTGTAACAATTTTTAACAGTTGTTACACTCTAAGTGCTGGACATTACATTATATATTTAATGTGTTTAATTACCGGTATATAGCTTTGTATATAAAATGTTGATGCTACCTCTTTGCCAACGTCGGTCATCTGGACAGTGGACATAGGACGGCTATGAGGAGGAGGCTGCCGATGTCATCAAGGAATGGGATTCTGGCTCCGCTCTTTACAGGGACATAAGACCTTCTGACATGATCCGGGAGGCTGTCAAATCTCACACTCAGGCTCTGACAAGCCCTCTACCCAGGAGCTGGAGCGGTAGCAGAAGCTTGTATCGATGTCCCTGCATCCCTGCTATAGCATGGCTAGCCCACAACTGATAAACTTCCGCCACCCCCTTACGGACAGAACTAAGGGGCTATGCACGGCAGCACAGGGTTCCAATAAGAATAATGACACCGCCGATCTGCCTGATCAGTGGCGCAGATTTTCCATGTAATACAACCTGAGCGGCAGGGTAACATCCTCTGTATGTTTTCCGGCCGCTAGACACATACCACCAGCCCAAGGACACTGAAATCTTAGTGGCCCAGGAGGCATATGCTACCCTGCCCCCCCCCCGGCCCAGCCCGCCACTGGCCATGGTTCAGGGACGCGCTTTCTGCCTTTATGAAAGCTGCCCCTGTCACTGAGACAGCGCCACTGTGTCCAATCACTTCTGCCTCAGTGACAGGGGTGTGCTTTCATATAGGCAGAATGCACGTCCCTGTCACCGAGGCACTGCTATAGGTGCCGCCTATGCATCTTTTTTAAACGAGCTTTTAACTGAGCTCGGTTCTCAGCCCTGCCCACTGCCCGCCCCTGTGTTTGTTACTTTAATATGTACAGCGGGAGGCACCGCTCTTGGTGCCTCCTAAGCTAATATTTTTTTTTTTTTAAACAGTAAAAATGATTGTAATAATACAAAGCATATACTTATGACACATAATATGTGTCATAAGTATTTTCTTTGTATTGTATTATTATATTAAACATTAATGACAGGGGAGGCTCTGCCTCCCCTGCCTCCCCTGACTGCACGTCCCTGCGGTGTACAGGGGATCCAAGTCCCTGTCAACATCGGTAGTAGGGAACAAAACGATGTTTATACCATCGGTATTGTGCCAATGATGACAAAAATGATCATTAAACCATACATAACATCTCAATGACAATTTCATAAATACAAAACAAGAAAAAAAGAAAAAAAAGAAAGAACAGCCCAGAGACACCCACTCTAGCTTCAAAAATCAAAAAAATCTAAAAGGAAACAAGGCAAAAATTTATCATAAAACTTAAAAAAAACACACACAGATCTTGGAAGACCACAAGGTTACTTAGGTTATCTCAAAAAAATTGAGAGTGGATTATATTCGTTGAGTCCTCGAGGGGATATCGTATCTAGGTTGAAAATCCAACGAGCTTCTCTCTTCTTGAGCATCAAATATCGATCACCTCCCCTGGTGGGTTTAGGAAAAAAATCGATGATCATACAACGAAGACTTGCCACACTGTGTCCCATGTTAGCGAAATGTTTAGCAACTGGTTTGTCAGAAAATTTGAACTCTAGGGCTGCTCGAATCGAAGTGCGATGATTCGCCATTCTCTCGCAAAAGTCTCTCTTCGTTAGACCAACATAATAAAGTCCGCATGGACAGATGAGAATGTATATTACATGGTCCATGCGGCAATGTAAGCGATATCTGATGCTAATCTTTCGTCCACTGTGTGGGTGGGTGAAGGTGGGACCGATGCTGAGTGATCTGCATGTAGTGCAGTCACTACACTTGTAACACCCTTTCTTGGATAATGATGTTAGCCAGGTGTCTGATTTGTTACTAGGCTGTACTAGCGGCCGCATTAGTAGGTCCTTAAGATTTCTTCCACGCCGGTACGCACACATTGGTGGCACTGGGCTTATACCGGAGAAGGCTTAATCTGTAGAAATAATAGGCCAATGTTTAGCCAATTTATTTTTTCTGTGATGTGCCCTGGTATCAAATGTATTGGCATAGATTAGCCTGGGACGTGCGTCAGCTGCTGGCAGTGGAGTGCTGTTGTAGAATCTTTGTTTGGCTTTCAACAGGCACCGAGAGAGTGTCATCTCTGGGTACCCCCATTCGACAAACCTAGAGTGCATTTCCTTGAGTTGATCTTCAGTGGTGCTGAGGGAGGAATTGTTCCTCAGAACACGTAAAAACTGGGAAACAGGGAGATTCTCCTTTAGATGGGGCGGGTTAAAGCTTGTTGCATGTAACAAAGAGTTCCTGTCGGT
The DNA here is from genome assembly GCF_055691185.1 of Crinia signifera. Lineage (NCBI taxonomy): Eukaryota > Metazoa > Chordata > Amphibia > Anura > Myobatrachidae > Crinia > Crinia signifera. The sequence goes on from NC_139228.1 coordinate 76,620,614, forward strand.
ATCCTTGCGATAAAATCTTGAACCTAAACCATGTGCTTCACGGAATAGGGTTACATCCAAAAAATTAATTTCAACACAACTAAAAGAAAAAGTGAAGCGAATGGGTGTCTCTAGGCTGTTTAAAGAAAAAAGCATGTCCTTCAGGTCCCCATCGGTACCTAACCATATCAAAAAGACATTGTCTATATAACGACGGTAGTAAAAGATCTTAGATGCGTAATTGGGAAAAATATGTTCATGTTCATATCTGGCCATGTACAAATTGGCATAGGCTGCGGCCAAATTAGACCCCAAAACCGTGCCTGTTGATTGTAAAAAGAATTCATCTTTGTACAAAAAATTATTTTGGGTCAGGACCAGTGAAGTCAGTTCAACCAGGAACTCAGTGGGTGTGCCAGAGCAATTGGGATCACTTAGTGTCTGTCTCACAACCTCCAACCCCTCGACATGTGGAATTACGGTATATAGCGAAGCTACATCCATTGTGGCTAAAATCGCATGTGCTGGAATCGGTGGGAGGGTTTTGAGGCTGTCCAACAGATCACCAGTGTCTCTCAGGTAGCTTGGAGTAAGTAGCACATAAGGCTGTAAATGGTGATCCACATACTGTGCAAGAGGTTGCAGGACAGATCCCCTGGCCGAAATAATAGGTCGGCCAGGAGGATCCGTCATGCTCTTGTGGATTTTCGGTGGATTATATATATATTTTGTGACATACATTACCTATCAGAGGAAGTATCAGTTAAGATGATTTGGAACACCTCTTGTGAAAAATAGCAGTCGCAGTAAATAAATGGCTGTTGCGGATAGGTGTCCACATTTTGTCTGCCTGGCAATTATCAGTTCAGTCAGTGCAGGTCCCGTTATCAGCTATGCCATTCAAGCTGTCAGGCCTCGGTCTCACTGTGCTATTAGGAACAGAACTTGGTGCTAACCATTCATTATTGTGGAGAGTAGATGGAATGGGGTGATAGCTGGGGGTCTCTTGACCTGGCCAGGAGATAGGGTGTTGGGGAGGAGGAGGTGGTTGGGCAGACAAAGAGAATGGGGGTAGGATCTGCAATGATCCCTCTCCTCATCCTCCCTACCTGGCATAGCCAAAAAGAATAAGAGAGGGATCTGCAGAATTCGCACTCCTTAGTTTCCCCTGCCTGACACAGCAAACAGGAGAATGGAGGGGGCATTTGCAAAGATCATGCTCCCATCTGAAGAATGGATAAAAGTCTGAAGATGGTGTAAAGCTGGCCATACATCTACAGATCGATTGTCCTACCTGGGTGGAAGGAAAAAAACCTGGTAATGGATGAGAGCAAATGACAGTTGACCATTTGCTTGGAAATGCTGGAAAACTTCCAAACTGTCATTCAGATAACACCAGGTTTTTGTTCCAACCAGCCCAATCTGACAATCGATCTGTAGATCCAGCTTAAATTTTGGCCAGCTTAAATTTTGTGAATTTATCTAACAATTGAATATTTGTGAATCTGACCTAAATTTTCGATTAGAGGTATGGGAAATATGATCAGCAGGTGAATGAGATATTCCTTTTAGGATATGGAGCGACCAGCGACCATCCAATGATTTCTCCTCCATTCAACCATATGCAAGGGTATGTGTTCGCGTACACTTTTTCTTGCACGGTAGCAGAGGGTGGGCAGGCAATGATCAGTGTTCACCTGTTCGCTAGGCTGTGAACAGGTCTGAATCAGACCCCATGTTTTTAGATGTTTGAAGCACAATATTTATTTTAGCTTGACCGCTATGCCATCTTCAGGCAGAATGCACAGATAAGGAGAGGGATCTTTAGAGATCTATCTGTTGTTTGTCTGCTGCTACTTTTGTGTAAAAAACACACCAGATTATCGTACAGATGTGGGCATAGTGGGTGGAAGAGGAATGGCCAGGAAGCGAGGTTAAATCTTCAGGAACCAAAAGTCACAGTTAGAAAAATCGAATGTGCAGAAAACAGCATTCGATCGCATACAATTCAATAAATATTATGCGCAGAACAATACATCATGAGGTGCGAGATTCAAGCGGTGTGACCCCCCATTGCGTTGAATGGTACACAAAATGTGAATACAATAATTAGATTTATCAAAAGGATGTGGTCGAAATCGAAGGATTGCATGCGATAGTTATGGGCAGCATTACTGTGCACATGAGAAGACTTCACAAATGCAAAATACTGATACAACAATCATTAGCGTCTCTTTGTTGGGACAGTGGTTTTCTGAAAGTCATACCCAGCTATGCAACATTAATAGATGGCTGTTATAACATTTCTCTTCAGGTCCTGATAAGCAGTGGTACAGTAATTGACAAAGATATTCAGGCCTAATTGCTGGTGATTGATACATTTGCCGAAGGACATTTTAATAGAGGAGACCCCTGTGCAGCCTCCTCTGGCTAGGCTCCCTCCTCTCTGCCGGCAGCAGCGCAGTGCGCAGTAGGGTCTGAGCACTAGAGCGATCAGCACATGTGCAGCCTCCTCTGGCCAGGCTCCCTCCTTTCTGCCAGGAGCAGCGCAGTGCGCAGTAGGGTCTGAGCACTAGAGCAATAAGCACATGTGCAGCCTCCTCTGGCAAGGCTCCCTCCTCTCTGCTGCGAGCAGCGCAGTGCGCAGTAGGGTCTGAGCACTAGCAGTGGCGTAAGTTCGTCCCAGGCGCCCAGAGGCAAAATTAATGATGGTGCCCCCCCCCCCCCCCCAAAAAAATATATATATACATATGGAGAAACAGAGGGAGTGACTGCAGGGACAGGAATAGTGACAGTAAGGACGGACAGAGAGTGACAGCGGGACATAGGGATTTACAGCAGGGACAAAGAGATAGGGAGAGTGACAGCAGTGAAAGAGACAGGAAGAGTGACAGTAGGGTCCCAGTGATGGTTCTGAACATTAAAAATCACAAGCAACTACTGTATATTAATAAATTATAAACATTAAACCACTGGGTGGTAGGGGCACAGATAAGAGCAATGCACTATAGCATGCATATCAAGTTTTAACCCCATATTTTGAGGGGAGTCAGGGACATTAAACTATAAGCTGCATTCCACTAACCTACTTGATGGGTGCGTGGTGGAGATTCAGCGGCGAAAGGGAGGAGAGGTCCGGCAAGGATTCCACTGCAGCAGGGAAGAGCCAGCTGCAAAACATGTGGCCCCTCATCAGGGATCCGGCATCACAGGGGAGAGACGACAGCTGGCAGGGAACCGGGGGTAGCAGGGGAGAGCTGGGCGCACCACATGTGGACGCCCAGCAAGGATCTGGCAGCAGGGGGGAAGAGCCGACAGTATGCAGGGACCCGGTGGTAGCAGGGGAAAGCCGGGCGCACCACATGTGGACGCCCGGCAGGGATCCAGCAGCAGGGGGGAGAGCCGACAACTAGCAGGCACCTGGCGGCAGTAGGGGAGATCCGGGCACACCACCTGTGGATGCCCGGTGGTGTGAGCCGACAGCGGACAGGAACCCGGCGGTAGCAGGGGAGAATCTGGCAGCTAAGCCAACTCCCGGCTCCTCGTCACCGGCTCTCACTTGCTTATGCCGCAAACGGATGTCAGGTGACTTCCGCAGAGCAGTGAGTAGCAAATAAGGTGACAGGGAGCAGTGGTGAGGGAGGGCGCTGCGCCACTGCACATACCGTAATAAGGATACCGGGGGGGCCCGCTGCTGCTGCATAACATTAGGCAATACTCCTGGGAGGCAATGGAGCCAGTGCCCCCTGTAAATGCTGGCGCCCGGCGGCAGATGACTCCATTGCCTCCGGGAGTTCCGCCACTGAGCACTAGAGCAATCAGCACATGCGCAGCCACCTCTGGCTAAGCTCCCTCCTTTCTGCCAGGAGCAGCGCAGTGTGCAGTAGGGTCTGAGCTCTAGAGCGATCAGCACATGTGCAGCCTCCTCTGGCCAGGCTCCCTCCTCTCTGCCAGGAGCAGTGCAGTGTGCAGTAGGGTCTGAGCACTAGAGCAATCAGCACATGTGCAGCCTCCTCTGGCCAGGCTCCCCCTTTGCCGGGAGCAGCACAGTGTGCAGTAGGGTCTGAGCACTAGAGCGATCAGCACATGTGCAGCCTCCTCTGGCCAGGCTTTCTCCTCTCTGCCGGGAGCAGCGCAGTGTGCAGTAGCATCTGAGCACTAGAGCAATCAGCACATGTGCAGCCTCCTCTGGCCAGGCTCCCTCCTCTCTGCTGGCAGCAGTGCAGTGTGCAGTAGCATCTGAGCACTAGAGCGATCAGCACATGTGCAGCCTCCTCTGGCCAGGCTCCCTCCTCTCTGCCGGCAGCAGTGCAGTGTGCAGTAGCGTCTGAGCACTAGATCAATCAGCACATGTGCAGACTCCTCTGGCCAGGCTCCCTCCTCTCTGCTGGCAGCAGTGCAGTGTGCAGTAGCGTCTGAGCACTAGAGCAATCAGCACATGTGCAGCCACCTCTGGCCAGGCTCCCTCCTCTCTACCGGCAGCAGCACAGTGTGCAGTAGCGTCTGAGCACTAGATCAATCAGCACATGTGCAGCCACCTCTGGCCAGGCTCCCTCCTCTCTGTCGGGAGCATCGCAGTGCACAGTAGGGTCTGAGCACTAGAGCAATCAGCACATGTGCAGCCTCCTCTGGCCAGGCTCCCTCCTCTCTACCGGCAGCAGCACAGTGTGCAGTAGCGTCTGAGCACTAGATCAATCAGCACATGTGCAGCCACCTCTGGCCAGGCTCCCTCCTCTCTGTCGGGAGCATCGCAGTGCACAGTAGGGTCTGAGCACTAGAGCGATCAGCACATGTGCAGCCACCTCTGGCCAGGCTCCCTCCTCTCTGTCGGGAGCAGCGCATTGTGCAGTAGCGTCTGAGCTCTAGAGCAATCAGCACATGCGCGGATCTCCGGAAAGATGGTGCGGCAGACATTTTTCTGTCACTTTTCTCATTGCTGCCAGTGTTGGTTTGTTCTTTTTATCTCATGTTTACATTCTTAGAACTTTTGATTTTCTAATGTTGCAGAATTTTGGAAAGAAATGATTACTTCTCACTGGCCTATTTGGGAACAAGTAGTAGAAATGGGGCAGATCTGTTACCCAAAGGGGGACCTGGGCTTCCTTGCCAATAAATGGTGGCGGTACCTATTAATTTTCTCAGGATATAATTGAGGAACACTGAAGGTAAATGATTTGGTTGTGCCAAGACTAATAATTCTCCATAGAAGAGTAACAAAAGGATCTCCCCATGAGGAACCTCCCTCAGACTGTAAATGAATGAGATGATCCTTTAGAACAGCTAGAGAGAATACAGATATTCTTTACAAGTTTTCTTTTACTCCTATTTTCCTCTGGATATTCACAGGAGATAAATTCTTTAAAGTGAATAAAAGCCGCAAACTCTAAATCTCCCATACTGTATGTCATAAGATATCCTAGAAAGTTGTGACACAGGGCATGCCATTTCTATTGTTATATCACAGGGGAAGTCCAATTAGTACTGGCTACCCTTTGCAGGTGATGGAAGGCCACAGTTGCTTCATATATAATGACAATGATGACTAACAGGAGCACTATCTAGCTGCTTCCCTCCTCAATCACTGTATAGCAAGATCATATCAATTCTATTCACATTGGGTAACAAACATTTGCATTTGGACTACTACTGAAAAGACGATCATCGTACATTTAACTGAAGTTTATTAAATGTAATTTTTTTTTTGAGACCGAATAATTCGTATTTTACATTACAATTTGTACTTAACATTGGCGTAACTTCATATATTGCGCCCCCCCCCCCCCCCCCCCCGCCAAAGGGTTCTGGTGCCCCCCATCCCACCCACCCGCCAGCCTGCCTGCCAGCCAGCCACAAATATACTTACATACCAGGACGGAGTCCGCCTGTCAGCGATGCGGGCAGCGGGTGGGAGCTGGGATGCCTGTCAGTGCTGCGGTGGTCCCGGCTCCCGTCCTGGCTTCATTCTGATATGAAGAACGGACCATCACAAAATGTCCGCCCCCATACAGCAGACAGTTTCAGAGAACTGTCTGCTATATGGGGGCGGACATTTTATGATGGTCCGTCTCCATAGGCTCAGAATGAAGCCAGGACGGGAGCCGGGACCACCGCAGCGCTGACAGGTAAAGCTGCGGGGGCATTACAATAGCACCGCAGCCACCCGGCGCCCGCACTTACACTGCGCCTCCCCACGACCGCGGGGGCTGTGGTGCTATTGTTTCGCCACTGGTACTTAAATACATTTTGTATGGGAAATATTTTTACATTTATGGGGCTATGAAATCAATGGTAATTTTTTTCATAGACTATGAGAAAAAAAGAGATCAGGGGCTAAATGTAATAGGGTGTAAGACCCAAAAAGTGAGAGATTTGGGGAGAGTTTTCCCATTTGTTTTTTAAAGCAGCAATCATTTACACTGAATAACCAGGTGGATTTTACCATGTAAATGATTGCCGGTTAAAAAAAAAAGGGAAAATCTCCCCCAAACTCCCACTTTCTGATTCTTACACCCTATTACATTTGGCCCCAGATGTTGACCCGTAGATCCCTTATTAGACTATAATTGGACTACAGTATTTCTTTTAGCAATCTAAATAATTGTTTCAACACTGGGATATGGGAAAAACATACCTCAGTAAATCTCTCATTATCCAGAGAGGGTACTTGTGTATTATCTGGGCGCCCGATTTTATCATTGCATGCCACTACTTTCATTGTAAAGACCAGATTTTTTATTGTATAGTCACCCATGGGTGATTTCATACCCCCACTATCCAACTACGCATGGAGTTGATTTTATATAGTGTGGCGAGCACAACAATGAAAAATCGCATGAATTGTATGCCACTATATTGCATGCAATGCGATGCGATGTGATTAAAAAATCGGGCGCCCATATATTACACAAGTACCACAGAGAGTTATTGGTATCACACATTTACATAGTTATAATATGGGATTATGTAACAAAAGCATCTATAAAAATGGGCTATATACAGTATATGTAGACATTATGCAAAAACATTTTATTATTAACAGCACTTAATCTATTTGTATCTATAATCACAGCATTAGTGCATGATACTTCCATATGGAATTGGACTGAAATTTGTAAATCGTACATAAATGCTATTCAAGAGACTGAGATTTACCTTCAGCTAAATAGCACATACATCCTTGCATTGGCTTTACTGAGTGCAACCCTAAAATGTCAGCAATTGGTGATCCTATTTGTTATTAGACTCATTTGTATGGTTTCCCTTATCATCTGTCACAAAATCCAGAGACCTCAGACCCTGTTCCTTAACATGCCGGAGGCTGTCTGGTTCGTCCCGTGTAAAGCCGGGCAGGGTGTTTGCTTTCAGCTGGAATTTTCTGCTTCTGTTTCTGCATCTGGATCCCTGTCTTCCTGGTTGTTTCTGCTTGAGTTGAGGAAAGCTCTGGTGTCTTACTTGGAGAATCTCCCAATGGCACCTTTGAATGGGCACCAACGTGTTTGTTTGGGTAACCTGACCCAACATCTGCCAGTAGAGAATTGACTCCAGTGTCTCTGTCCAGTCAACCTCAGGGACTCCTATTACCCCTTCAGTGGTAATCCCGACAATTTTCCGGGTAATGCCTTAAGTGCCCAGACTTGCAAGTAAATTCTCGTCATTGCCGCTGGTTAGAGCCAGGCAGCTCCGCTGAGCTGATGTCTGAACTTAGGTTCAGTGCTGCCCGGCTGCTCGGTGGCACGTCCCCTTCCACCCCCCATCCCCGGCTGTGTGGCAGCTTCACGTAACGTAACTTAACACATTACAGTACAATCAGTACTTCTGACTGACTACGCTGGATCTGACAGGGAGGCTTAAGCAGCTGCGGGAACACTACGCTACTTCTGACTGACTACGCTAACAATGCTGGCCGCAGGAACACTACGCTACGCTACTTCTGACTGACTACGCTACTTCTGACTGACTAAACTAACTACGCTGGCCGCAGGAACACTACGCTACGCTACTTCTGACTGACTACGCTACTTCTGACTGACTAAACTAACTACGCTGGCCGCAGGAACACTACGCTACGCTACTTCTGACTGACTACGCTAACAATGCTGGCCGCAGGAACACTACGCTACGCTACTTCTGACTGACTACTCTACTTCTGACTGACTACACTAACTACGCTGGCCGCAGGAACACTACGCTACGCTACTTCTGACTGACTATGCTACTTCTGACTGACTACACTAACTACGCTGGCCGTGGGAACACTACACTGATTCTGAAGGACGCTACGCTGACGGTGTAACTGCTGCCGTGAAACCACAAAAGTACCCCCAAAAATCTTATTGCTAATTTTAATATTGAATTACATTATGCTGCAGTAATAGTTCTATATGATTTGACAATTTGCAGACTAGCAGGACAAGTACAGTACCTCTGTCCTAAGATTAATCATTGAAATGTGGTTATCTACTGCAAGGATAACATTTCTGTATTAATAAAGGTACAATGTGCAAAAAATAATTGAAAAATTATCTGGTTTTTTTTTGGCCAAGTAATTTAGAGTTATTCATTTTGTAATAAAACCATAGTTTCCCATAATAATACGGTGATTTGCTAATTGTCGTAAAGTCTATAGTCAAATGGTCAAGTAGGGTTAGGTACTGTGTATCTAGAATAGGTGCAGGGTGTGTTGAGTATGAGCTCCTGGGTCCAGGGAGGCCCACACCGCATACCCATGTTCTGCAATTTCTAAATCTCCAGAATCCTGTATTGGCAGCAGCAGAGAAGCACAAATCACTGAGATAATGTTGCAGAGGCCGTTGGCCACATGTGCAGTAAAGTCTATACAGTCTGCCATTTTCCCAGAGACTTGCACATGGACAGTATACTCTGCATCGCCAACTACACAAGAAGGGACCCCGACATAGACTGTTCATGGGCCCCCTCCTCTCTTCATACAACCAGGAGATTAGAATGTAACGTCATTATAAAAAAAAATCTATTTTCTTTATTTTATGATTCTCCTAATCCTATTTGGTTGTTGGAGGATATATCGAATAAACGTCATTTTGGATCAGATCAAGAAAAAAAGTGGTTTTGCAAAACACATTAAATTAACCTACAGTAACTGCAAAATGTTTTTGGAATTGGGAAACAGATTACATCTTGAGCCACCATACCAAAAATATCAGCAACAGACCACCAGCGATGTTTAATCAACATTCTAATCATGTCCATGTTTCATCAGTGTCAACATAATAAATGTCAATTTGGTGAATTACAGTATGACCATGTCAACATTCTCATGTCCAGGGCCGTCCCGAGCCTCGGTTTTTTTGGTAAGCAAACATAGATTTTAGCGCCCCTCACTGTGGCTATTGTGGGTGGAATTTCAACTGATACAAAAAAAAAGTGATGGCATAACCACATAATAGTACAAATTCAAATTATGCCAAAAGTAGTGCCCCTTAGACACACTGCACCAGCTACAGCACTTTAGACACACTGTGCCAGCTAGCGCCCCTCAAACACACTGTGCCAGCTAGCGTGCCTTAGACAGACTGTGCTGCTAGAGCCCCTTAATGCCCATTACACATTGTGCCACAAACCATGATGCACATTACATATTATACAACTTATTATGCAACTTACCTACATGCTCATTGCTAGGGGTTTCTTGCTCAATACCAGGCACTTCATGCTCAATGACAGGAGTGTTATGCTCATTACCAGTGGTAATAGGGGTTTCATGCTCGTTGGCAAGAGAGATTACATTACAGTTCAATTACCTTTTCCCGCAGATCCTTTGACAATTCTTTTGCTTTCCGCATGACTCAGAGACACGTCAGTGCAGCACTGGATGAAAGATGCCAGGGTCTATCAGGAGACCAGAAACTCACTGACCTTGTAAGCAAAGCAAACAGATCACAGGTGAGGATGGTTACCTTCAGTAGCCATTCGAACCCGTTTGTGTCAACTTGTGTGCATGTTATGAGGCCAAAATATCCAGGGTATGTAAACTTTTGATCAGGGTCATTTGGGTAGTTTCTGTTGTCATTATGATTTAAAAAAAAGAGTAAACACAGTTGTTTGACAATAAATGGCTTCACCCAACCACTGACCATGAGTGAAAGAAACTTTGTGTGTGATCATTCATATTCTCTGACAAATGGGCAGAAAATCACAAATTCTGCTAGGAAATGTAAACGTTTGAGCACAACTGTATAACATATGCAAAGAGATTTAGATTGCAGTGTAATAATAAAGTGATCCAGCATTTGTGAGCTAAATGCCAAAGCAACCAGTATTAACCCTGCATGCGAAAGAGTAAATGCAAAGTAATGTGGGATACACATCTACAGCCCCAATTCACCATTCTGCTGGAGATCCGAGTTGCTGATCAGCGGCATCGATGATAGGGAATCCATCTGGAAATCGGGGGGGGGGGGGGGATTCAACAGTACAATGTCATTGCTGACCAATCCCGAACATTTTTTCCTGCAATTGGCAAATCGGGGAAATCCAACATATTGGCTTATCTCTCTGATCAGTCACTGCCAGAATGGGGAATTGCAGCAATCAGTCACAGATGTACTGTACTAGCCAATTACTTTCAGATTACACAAAAAACCTGGGTAATTGCCAGGTTGCTGCAAGGTTGAGGTGCGGTGTGAAAGCACACCTTATAACCTGGATCGACGGGTTAAACCCAAGTTGCCCCTCTGCACAATGGGCGTCCCGGGTTTAGTGTGAAAGTGCCGAACCCAGGTTGTAGCCATGTTGGACCTGGGATCAACATCCCAGGTCTGACCCGTCATTGTGATCTGGAAGCAGTATTAGTGTAGTACAGATGTAGCAGGCTACATCTTTGCCCGGAACCTGCCAGATCCCTTTTACTGTCGATCGCCGGCGATAGGGACTGGGAAGCGCGTGCGTCTCACGCACATCCCAGTATCACGGCGGCTGGGCAGCGTCTCCCTGCCCATCTTCGCTTCAGGGAGACACTGCCCAGTTCGGGGGGGAGGTCGGGGCGGCAAGGGGCACCGGCAGTGACGGCGGGGAAGGCGGAGGGGACCCCTGGCAGGCTCCGTAGCCATGGGGCGCATGAGCGTCTCGTAAGCTTGCCCCTGGCGGTAGCCGGGTGCTGGCGGGGGCTGGCTACCGCCGGGCGCTGGTGGTATCTGTATATGGGCACACTCTAATGAAAAACATTTTGGAGATGTTTTTTGGTATTTAATATTGCTAAGTTTAATACCAGCACTTTTTTATTGACATTTTAACGGATGCATCCTTGTTTCTAAATCCCATGTCCAAATAAAAAGCCAAAGAGAATCGCACGCACTTCAAAGGCTAGTACTGTAATTATATTTTACTGATGTGCTTGTTGCATGCACTGTGCTCACTGAATGTCATTTGAATCTCCGAGGTGACTATTTAATTTTCAGTGAATACAGCCTCTCCCGGGAATACAATATTATTTCTAGCTATTTAGAGTAAATGCGGTGTGTGTATGAATAATGAGTGTGAATAATGAATGCTATAGATGCTTACACTACTTCCAGAGACTTTAAGAGCCTGATACTTGCACTGCCCTATGAATGGATTCAAGGTGCATTATATATCGCTTGCTATGATTGGTGTATTTCAACGAATAAAAAAAAGAATTTCCATTTTGTATTACGTGTTACAGGTCATTCATTTGTTTTCTCTCAAGACATGGCTAGTTAATCATCTAGATGTACAAACAATTAACAAGACAACCTAAAACAAATTAACACTCTAAGCACTCTAGCCCATTTATATCAATTTATGAGGCTAGCTTAGCAACCTGTAAAATCTATTAAGTTAATGAAAATACATTATCTCTTATACATTGAAAATTGCACAAATGAAACGGTTGTTGTATGTTTTGAAAATTCATTTTTACTCCATGTATTTTTAATTACTTTACTGAATATACTTTTCTGTTTAATTGTTGCTACAGATGGAGCTGGGCTCCCTCTTGCTGGCGAATCGCAAGACTGTCTCCGCTGGCGATCCGCCAGCAGCCCGGCATCCATCTGACTGAGACGCGCGTGCGTCTTACGCGCACGCGCGTCTCAGTTTCCTGGCGGCGAGGCGATGGGAACCCTGTCCATCTCCGCTTCAGGGAGACGGACAGGGTTAGGGGAGGCGGTGGGGGGGGTGCGGGGAGGTGGTGGGGACCCCGGGTGACCGCCGGCAAGCCAGCAGGAACCCGGGGAAAATCGCCGTCGGAAGTGGACGCGCGCGCATCTCGTGTGCGCGCGTCCCCTTTCGCAGAGCATATGGCGGCTGGCGGGGGATGGCGGCTGGCGATTCTGCCGCCATCCCCTGCAAAGACAACGCCGCCTCCATCTGTATCTCTAGCTCATTAAATATTACTCATTCAAGCCTTGATCAGTACGTACATCAAAAGCTACAAATTCCAGATAAACAGACACAGTATGTCCGGTGTGCACATTCTATACAGACCTTCAATACTTAGCTATCTGTAATCAATCATAGATAGATAGATAGATAGAGAGAGAGAGAGAGAGAGAGAGAGAGAGAGATAGAGAGAGAGAGAGAGAGAGAGAGAGAGAGAGAGATAGATAGATAGATAGATAGATAGATAGATAGATAGATAGATAGATAGATACTTTATTTTTATTGCAACATTTTTATATTTAAGCAACTAGTATATAATCTGTTCTTATCATTAATTGTAACAACCTCTTCCAACAGTAAGTTTATATTGTAGAAGAACCGGAGACAGCTACTGAACCTTCGAGATAGAAACAACATAGAAAAGAAAAACACCTGTTGGTGCCATACTTACATAGTAAGCAGAAGCAGTGTTGTGTGATTGTGTCTTCTCTAAGATAAGTTCAGAAAATATAGGTGGTAAATCTGTCACTTGAAACTTGATGCCTGAAAGATGTGGTCACTGTGACAGCATCCACCACAATGCTTCAGATCAGCTCTTCACAGACTTTGAGCAACACAGCTTTGCTTGTAGAGACAGAGATTCCTTCTTTTCTTACAGAACAATCCTTTTGGTGTGAAAGCTGCCTGTCCATTCAGGGCTACATATAGTCTAATTAAACTCCAGTCCTGTGTGCCTGCGATGTATATAATGCTGCAGACATTAGAGGTACAAGATCCTGTACTCAGCCTTCACAGTACTGGAAATGCACACATTAGAAAGGGAGAGAGAGTATTGTCAACTGAGCTGTCCAGAGCTTTGGTGCTGATTGCAGTAGTCTTTGTCCTCATCCATCTCCGCTTTAATCGAACTGCATTTAGTTTTAATTAAACCTTATTTTTTTTAAATTCAAAAAAGTCAACACATATTATTTCTTCTATACTGTGCGATTCAGAATTTGAATGCATAAAAGCTCAGTTAATTCATATACACAAAAATAGATATCCCCTAAATGTTTCCTAATTCTTACTGATCATGTATTTGCAGGGAATATTGTTTTAATACTTAGCAAGCCAAAGGAGTTTTATATTTTGTGATGTCCTTTATTAAGTACATTTTTGGTCATTATTAGAGGAGCTAAAATAATGTGTTTTATTTTAGTTTGCATTGCTAAAGTATGTACAGTAATATGAAGGGACAAACGCTTCTAATGCTACCAGCTTAGAACAGTGTTATTTATAGCAATCCTGCAACAGTGTTGTTGTTCCTGTTGTTGTTAATTGATTCCTGTGTATTATCTAATGTAATTCTCAATTCAAGTAGGTTGATGCAGGTGTGTGTTTTGGGGACTGAATTACTTCTAGCAATTTCCCAGCTTTGAAAAACAAGCTGATATAATCCCTTATAAATATACATATTGTGGTAAAGGGGCAGTGAGCTACAGAGGAAGTCATACAGTCATAGATTTGAGGGATTTATTAACTGCTGCTTGTTTTCACTGTGCCTCTCCCTGCAGTGTGGCAACCAAATGTACTGTGAACAGGGGCATTGCGAGGACAGCTCCAGTGGTGTGTGAGGTCTAGGAGCAGAAGAGGACAGAAGGAGCGCGGCCAACCTTCTCTCCTCACTCATCTGCTGTGCCTGCTTGGGAACAGGATATGGGACACATGGGCCGAGCAACGTGCCAGGAGGGTTCAGAGTCTTTGTCAGCATGCAGAGAGAGAACCTGTGCCCCCCAAAGATGGTCTCCCCCTTGTTGGAGACAGATGCTAGAGGTCCTCCTGCACCTCTAGCGTCCTTCAGAGCACCCAGCACTAACCAATGTTAACATTACCCCCCCCCCGGCAAAGAGAATGTAACACACACAACCCTTTCAATAAGCAAAAAAAAACCCTGTCAGGGCATAACTGTGTGTGCATAATATGTAGCAAGCATTAAGGAGTATGTGGCATAAAGTGTCATGGGCATTACGATGTATAGCACAATGTGTAATGGGCATTTCAGTTTGTGGCATAATCTCCTATATATTTGGCTACATCTGTCACTCAAAGTGGGTGTCTGTGTCTATAACGCTCTGTTCCTGGACTTTCCTCTTAATGTGTGATTGCCTTCATCTGTGCTGAACACCTTTCTGAGAAATTAACCTGTTTAAAACAGGTGATGGCAATCATACATTAAGGGGAAGTCTAGAAACAGAGCATTGTGTCCCTCCTGAAGAGGGTCATGTTGGGAGGTATGTGACAGAGAACCAGCCCAGTGAGCCCACAGACAGTGCCAGACACCCACTGCCTTCCCATGTTGCCCAGCACTGCTACTCCACAGCCACCAGGTGAGCGCCCCCCTCCCGCGATTTGCGGCAAAACCTCCCCCCCCCCGCGCGCCCCTCCCGCAATTCGCGGCAAAAACACCCGCTCCCCCGCGACCCCCCCTACCGCGATTCGCAGCAAAAACACCCCCGCGACCCCCCCTCCCGCGATTCGCTGCAAAAAGAACCCCCCCACGACCCCTCCCGCAATTCGCGGCATAACCACCACCCGCGACCCCCCCCCTCCCGCGAATCGCGGCAAACCCTCCCCCGTGACCCCCCCCCCCCCGATTCGCGGAAAAAACACCCCCCCCCGCGACCTCCCTCCCGCGATTCGCGGCAAAAAGAACCCCCCCGCGACCCCCCCTTGCACGATTGGCGGCACCCCCCCTGCGACCCCCCTCCCGCGATTCGCGGCACCCCCCCCCCCCCGCAATTCGCAGCAGCCCCAGGATTAAATGGCACATGCAAAACACTGACATGGCTATGGTCGACAATGAAAAAGGTTGACATGAGTTTTTGAAGATTTATTTTTAATTTTTGTAATTTTTTCATATTCATTGTCATGTGTCGACATGGACACCAATGAAGTGGCACACATATGTCAACATTTACATGTGTTGACCTTTCTGTGTTGATTTTTTTCTTGTGGCGATTCGCGTCACACCCCCCGCAACCCCCCCTCCGGCGATTCGCGGCACCCCGGCACCCCCCCGCGACCCCCCCCCCTCCCGCAATTCGCGGCAACCCCCCACCGGAACCCCCATGAACCCCGCTCTCCCGCGATTCGCTGCACCCACCCCCCGCAACCCCCCCCCCCTCCCGCAAATCGCGGCACCCCCCGCGATTCGCGGCAGCCCCAGGATTAAATGGCACATGCAATACACTGGCACGGCTATGGTCGACAATGAAAAAGGTTGACATGAGTTTTTGAAGATTTATTTCATTTTTTGAATGTTTTCATATTCATTGTCATGTGTCAACATGGACACCAATGAAGTGGCACACTTATGTCAACATTTACATGTGTTGACCTTTCTGTGTTGATTTTTTCTTGTGGCGATTCGCGTCACACCCCACCGCAACCCCCCCTCCCGCGATTCGCGGCACCCCCGTGACCCCCCACCTCCCGCAATTCGCGGCAACCCCCCACCGGAACCCCTGTGAACCCCGCCCTCCCGCGATTCGCGGCAGCCAACCCTGCAACCCCCCCTCCCGCAATTCGCGGCACCCCCCGTGATTCGCGGCAGCTCCAGAATTAAATTGCACATAGAAAACACTGACATGGCTATGGTCGACAATGAAAAAGGTTGACATGAGATTTTGAAGTTTTTTTTTTCATTTTTTGAATGTTTTCATATTCATTCTCATGTGTCGACATGGACACCAATGAAGTGCCACACTTATGTCAACATTTACATGTGTTGACCTTTCTGTGTAGATTTTTTCTTGTGGCGATTCGCGTCACACCCCCCCCCACCCCCCCCCGCAACCCCCACTCCCGCGATTCACGGCACACACACACACCCCCGCGATTCTCGGCACCCCACCCCGTGACCCCCCCTCCCGTGATTCACGGCACACCCCCCGCGACCCCCCCTACCATGATTCGCCGCAACCCCGCCCCCGTAACCCCCCTCCCACGATTTGCGGCAACCCACCCCGCGACCCCCCTCCCGTGATTCTCTGCAATCCCTCCCCTCCCGCGATTCGCAGCATCCACCCCCCCACAAACCCCCCTCCTGCAATTCGCGGCACCCCCCGCGACCCCCCCTCCTGCAATTCGTGGCACCCTCCGCGACCCCCCCCTCCCGCAATTCGCGGACACCTAAGTTGCAATACAGGGCATCTTTCATACAATTCTAACCATATTTCTCATATACAAACGTTCACAAATTAAGGGGGCGCAGCCCCTTACGACGGTGTGAAGAGCGCCCGTAGGGCGCGATGAATCACCTAGTATGTATAAGATTTACGGTGCATGGCATAATGTGTAACTGGCATTAGAGATTCGGTGGCCTAATGTGTAAGGGGTATTACTATAAAAAAATCTGGGGGGGGGGGGTTTGATGAAACAACACCAGCACAGGGCTCCACTATCCAGTGAGGTAATGCCACAGCCAGGGGAGACACCTGATGGGTCCCATAGCCAAAGCATTAATGGTACATGTTTCCTAGCAGGGTGCCCACTAAGCTATTTGCTTTTGCTGCTCCTCCCTTCTCTGCAGCATATAGAGGGTGGAGTTCCAGCGCGTCACAACCTCTTGTTTGAGGGGATGACAGGGCAGGTTCAGGAGGGTTTGCTGGCACTCCAGTATTTGGCAGGCAGTGGCAGAATGGTGAAAGTGTACCATAATTTTGCGGGCCACCGCAAGCATCTCCCTCATGCTCCTGTCACTTTTGAGGAAAGGCTGTACCACCAAATTTATTGACACTTGTTGAAATTTGCCCATATGTAATGCCCACACAATGTTACTGGCATTGTCCGATACCACAAATCCCCTGGAGAGTCTAAGTGGGATGAGCCATTGCGCAATGATTTTCTTCAGTTTCTCTAAGAGCTTGTCAGCATTGTGTTACTGAAACTGGTGATACACAGTGTAGCCTGCCTTGGAAGGCGATGCATCTACTCAGTTGGCTGTCACAGTCTTATAGTCCTTAGTTTGCCCTGTACAATTTGTCCACATGTCCATGGTCAAGTGGACAGTGGGTACAACGGCATTTTTCAGGATACTGAAGACACTTTTTCAGATGTCTTTGTACATCCCGGGTATCGCCTGCCTAGTGAAGTGGAATCTTGATGGGATTTGGTACCAGGGACACACTACTTTCATCAATCATCTAAATCCCACTCCACCAATGGCGGACATCGGCCGCACGTCTAACACCAACATAGCTGTCAAGGCCACAGTTATCTGCTTTGCGACAGGATGACTGTTGTCGTACTCCGTGCTCATCACAAACAACTGTTGGATGCTCCATTGCTTAAAGAAGTAGAGGTGTTCTGACTTCCCATCTGGGATAATGAACAAATCCCAGCAGCAACAGCAGCAGCAGCAGTAGACGTAACACTGTAGGTTCCTCCAGAGGAATCCCAGATAGAAGAAGATTCAGTCATGCCGGTGACATGGCCTGCAGGACTACCTCCAATCCAGATTGAGGAGGAAATTCACGAGGAGTGACTTGCTAGTGTTTGTTTCAGGCGCTTGGATACAACAGGTCCAAGGGATTTACAGTAGGTGTCTCTACACAGCTTACGGTCATGGCCACAATATCTGAACTAAACAGGGATTTATTAACCAGCTTAGGTGATGCATAAGGGAGGATGTCCCTAGGTGGCAAACATCCTTACCCCTGCTTATTGCAGCTTTACATAAGCTACATAGAACAAGACGGATCTAGATACAAATAATTTCAGACCAAAGAGGTGGATTTTTTGGTCTTCTGCCCAGGCATGGCGATGGCCATTTCCACGGACAAGAACTGTCTCGCCCGGTGCCTCATTTAAGCAAACCACATCACCATCAGCAGCATCCTCCTCATCAACTTCCTCCTCAGCACCAGCTACATCAATATCATCTCCTGGTGTACAATATTGACACCTTAAATCTCAAAATCAGGACTCTCCTTGGGGATTTATGACATACAGTAGGTGCCGATTTATGTTTTTGCTGGTGGGTGCTCATGGCCTATTCAGAAAAGTGGGTGTGGCCTCTGTAATACAGACATGTATATACAGTCTGGGAAGTGTAGTATTTGTAAAATACGGTGAAATGTGTAGTCTAATCAAGCGCGCCTTTCCCCAGCAGCCTGAATAGATTTCCAGCTGGTTCAATCAGCCGGCAAACAATAATAAAAAGCAGGAAGGTTTGGAGAAATATATAATACAGGCGCTTAGGGTTAGTTGTTTAGAAGAGGCTCAGTCTGGTGTTTGTACTAGTATAGCAGAATTTAATGTGTTTAAAAAGAAATATTGTAAAAAATATCCACTAATGAAATGAATAAAAATGTTCACTCACAAAAGAAGTCCAGTACTTGTTTAAAGAACAATCCGTCCCGTGGAAGAAACAATGGGTACAGGCAGGGTTAATCCACAAATCTCCTGCCCGTTCTTAGGCACCACGTTCCCTTTGTTGTTCAGCTGTGACATAAATCAAATGCAGGCTGACTCCCCGCTGGCTACTGTAGCCGTGGTCCCGGCTTTCAGGCTGGAGACGGAATCTTTACACTTCACATGGGGAGGGGGGGGGGATAGAAACAGTGCTGCAGCTTCTTGTGGTTCCGTTAAAAACAAAAGTTCAAGCTATTCACGCCTGAAGCCGGCATAACACTAAGAACTTGCGCAGAGCCTCCCGCGAGCCACAGACTCTGTCAGAGCTGGTGGGTGCTTAACATTTTCCTTGGGTGCTCAGGCCCCAGATCAGAAAGCGGTTCGGATAGAGGGTGTCCCGATAGCCCTAATCCGAATCCGCCCTTTATTGCCCCGCATGCTGGGAGTTGTGGTTCTCCAAGTCCCTGCATGCGGTGCTGGCTTGCTGGGACTTGTAGTGCCACAGCAATACACAATAGTTTTCCTTATTTTTTACACTTTAATCAGCTCGTTGCCCACCGCCCAGGGGCATCCAGGACAGCCCCGGGCTTCAGCATGCAAGTTCTGGAGGGGGGACCCTTTCTTTGGGGGGTCCCCACGTCCCAAGGACCCCTGCCCTGCATTGGGCGATGTTGGTTCTTGAAATATTTTGGGAACCAGGACCGGCCCTTGAGCCTGGTGCTGGTTTTATAAAATCCTGGGGACCCCTATTTGTTTTGCCCCAAGATTTTATGAAACCAAGACCGGCTCTTTGAGTCTGGGGCTGGTTATGCTCAGGAGGGGGACCCTACACCATTGTTTTTTTGTTTTGTTTTTTAATTTTTTGTTTTAACCCTTTTTTTTACAACTTAACTATAGACAGATCACAATGATCTGTGCATGGTTCAGCAAATTCACCTTTACTAAAAATCGCATCCCATTAAATTGCCGATTTGTATACTTTATAATGGGAAAACATCTGAATGCGATTTTTAGTGTTACTAAAAATCGCACCTTTAAAATGTGCGAATTTGTGGTGAAAAGTGAGATTTTTTTTTGCCGCAAATTGCATCCTATAAAATGTGCGGTTTTCAGAAAATGTGCAAAAACAGCTGTTTTTGCAGAAAAAATCGTCAAAATAAAAAAAATCGCACCCTATTAAATGTCACCCATGATCTCAGAAATGTAATTGGAGTGTGTCACAGGTGTGCAAATAAGTGGCTCTGAACTCAGACACATAACTCCCAACATGGGGACAGAATGCTCTGTTCCTGGACTTCCCTCCTGGAGAGGGTAATAGCTCCCATTCAAGGCCATTCTCTGATGAACAATATACAAAAAAAATGTTTAATGGTCTTATGCTGGCCACACATCAGACCAACTTTCCTCCAACCATCCAACTAGTTGCTTGAATACAATAAAAAATATGGTACTGGATGGGAGCAAAGGACAATCAGAAATGTGCTCACAAACCCAGGAAAATGGACAAAAACATTCAGTCAAATTGTTTGAATCAAACAGGTTCAACTACAGTACCGTGTGTCTGAGTGACAGTTTTTGTCCTTTTCCAGATCTTGAGTAAATATTACATTTACTCCCATCCGGTACCATATTTTTATTCCATCCAAGGTACTAGTTGGATGGTTGGAGGAAAGTTGGTCTGATGTGTGGCCAATTTAAGTCTGACATCCAGCTACAGTATACTCCTAGTAAGGATTTGTAGCCATATTTGCATAAATAGATTAATATTAGCAAAAATGCACAAATGGACACTTCAGCATCTGACTGAGGCACATTGTTGGTAATATTATCTTTACATGCACAATTACCTACATTAATAACACATACATGTCAATTATAGTACATATACCATGGCCCATTCCAGGAAGGACAGGATGCTCTGTTTTGCACATTCCTCTTAATTTATGATTGCCATCACCTGTGTTGAGCAGGTTAATAGATAAGAAAGGCGTTTCAACACAGGCAATCAACAGGCGTTTCCCTGGCAATCATACATTACCAGGGAAGCCCAGGAACATAGCAATGTGTCCCTCCTGGAGAGGGGCATGCTGGGAGGTATGCACATACCTGTGTAATAATGAGTATAAGTGTAAAGTTAGCACAAATACCACAGTGCACTATAAAGACAAGTCATTGCAGCATTGGCATGGGAATATAATATATAAGGGATATTCTGCTCTATGGTAAAGTCCAGAATTGCCAGCAGTAAGAGTTAAAGCTGTCCAATGTCACTTGGATTCTTGCCACATCTTATAGCGCTTTTTAATGCGTTTTCAACTCAGCTCATATATATTGTTCCAATGCCCTCCACTTAAATTCAGATGGTTGAGTGTTTGGCGCACTCAGGCATCTATATAATCACTAAAGCCTGAACAAGTGCTTGTTAACAGGAGTAGTTAGCGCTCCTCTACCTCAATAGGTTTATAATCCACTGTTTTCAAGTTAAATGCTGTACATCAGCTGTGTAGTAGATGATACAAATGTGTACTAATTGCAGTAATACTCTTTAGATGTTGGGTTGAACTAATAGTACATTAAAAAGCACACATGCGTGTTTATAATATCTAGCAATATTAAAGCCATTAAGAAAATGTGAAAAATAACCTTTTTGGTACTTGTGTACTAGCACGGTGCCCCGATAATTAGTTTTTTTAATCGAATCGCATCGCATGCCATACACCCGATGGCATGCGATGCGATGCAACGCGATTTTAACTAATATTCGATATTATCCAATCCAATGCACAAATCAATAGTGATAATCAGCGCCCATATACAATTCAACAATACAATGAATTCAGTCTTTCCACGTTTTGTAAAATTATCAACCAAGACTTCTTCTTAAATATAAAACATTTATTTTAAAACCTATATAAAAAAGGAGATACTCTTGAAATAGAAGTATTCTCTTGGGACTGGGATCATACCAAGTACCCAACGCGTTTCATCTCTTTATGATACTTCATCAGGGGTTTGATACTTGTATGAATCTATAAAAGTAGAACATCATTGTAAGTGTATACAATAGGTATAATTGATATTGATGTCTTTCCTATTGTATACATGTGATGATTGTATATATATTGATGTTCTACATGCATAGGATGCCATGCTAGTCATTCCTGGTGTAATATTCCATATCTATTTGTGTTATGTGCCATCCCCATAGGGGACATTAAGGGTTGTGCAGTATATATGCTGTGCCTTCACAGAAGGCGATAGAGACTTTCATAGAAAGAATAAAGACTTTTATTACTACTATTATGGACTGGGACCCCTCTCAGAGGGAAGTGGACGAGTTCTACTGAGAGGCTCAGTGAACTTTGATGCAAAGACTGTCCCATTGTCCCCTCTGTCAGGGGAGCACCAACAGACATGCTGACAGGAACATATAAATAAAGTTTTTCTGCTCGAGGGCAGAGCGGGCAGAATGGGTGCACGAGGACAAAGATATAAGTAGAAAAAGCCGTTACCAGTGGCGCAGTTCCCCTCAGGAAAGGGTTAAGTGCAGAGCTGCGCAGCCTAAAGGAGACGGATAGCGGTGCTGACAGGGCGCAGTGTCCTGAGGAAATGGTGAATGCAGAGTAATGCAGCATAGCGGGAGCGGACAGCGGTGCTGGGGTGAGAACGATACTTACCAGCATGTCCAGCGTCCACACGGAGACCTCCGGTGCTGACTTTAGTTGAAGTTCCCGGCAGAGAAGCCCAGGAGATCAGCTGCGTCATCGCTGAGGGGCTGAGGTGATTGGCAGCGGAGACATCAGCGGTGTCCGCAGGAGCGCATCCAGCTCAGCGGGCAAGTGCAGGAGACGCTGATAGGAGCAAGCCGCGTCATCTAGGAGGCGGGCGGCTCCTTAAGCAGCTGATCGGAGACCTCCGGCAGGCACTTCATGGAAGATCCAGAGGCAGGCCGCATCGTCATAGAGAGGCGGCGCCATTCAGGGAGGCTGCACGGAGGCGGCAACAGAGTCATCGGGGATGCAGACAGTGCTGTGAGGGGAGTGGTAAGTGCTGAACCAGCCCCCAGAGCAGCCTATTGCAGATGTTGATCAGCCCCCATACAGATTAAAGCCAGGCTAAAAGTCTTCACAGAGAGGTTGACTGACAGCTAGAGGGAAAGCAGGAGGGAAGAAAACCTGTGTCAGTACAGTAATTCGTACTTCTGCTTTCAGAGACAGGCTGAATTGATAATTCCTGCAGCAGCAATAGTGAACAGGAGAGTTATCAACTTATACCACCTTAAGTTCAGTGCTTAGAAGGGAATTAATAGTAAACTAGGTGATTCATCGCGCCCTACGGGCGCTCTTCACACCGTCGTAAGGGGCTGCGCCCCCTTAATTTGTGAACGTTTGTATATGAGAAATATGGTTAGAATTGTATGAAAGATGCCCTGTATTGCAACTTAGGTGTCCGCGAATCGCGGGAGGGGGGGTCGCGGAGGGTGCCGCGAATTGCAGGAGGGGGGGTCGCGGGGGGTGCCGCGAATTGCAGGAGGGGGGGTTGTGGGGGGGTGGATGCTGCGAATCGCGGGAGGGGAGGGATTGCAGAGAATCGCGGGAGGGGGGTCGTGGGGTGGGTTGCCGCAAATCGCGGGAGGGGGGTTACGGGGGCTGCGGCGAATCATGGTAGGGGGGGTCGCGGGGGGTGTGCCGTGAATCACGGGAGGGGGGGTCACAGGGTGGGGTGCCGAGAATCGCGAGGGGTTTTTGTGTGCCGTGAATCGCGGGAGTGGGGGTTGCGGGGGGGGTGGGGGGGGGTGTGACGCGAATCGCCACAAGAAAAAATCAACACAGAAAGGCCAACACATGTAAATGTTGACATAAGTGTGGCACTTCATTGGTGTCCATGTCGACACATGAGAATGAATATGAAAACATTCAAAAAATGAAAAAAAAAACTTCAAAAACTCATGTCAACCTTTTTCATTGTCGACCATAGCCATGTCAGTGTTTTCCATGTGCAATTTAATTCTGGAGCTGCCGCGAATCGTGGGGGGTGCCGCGAATTGCGGGAGGGGGGGTCGCGGGGGTGGGTGCCGCGAATCGCAGGAGGGGGGGTTACGGGGCGGGGGTTGCGGCGAATCATGGGAGGGGGGGTCGCGGGGGTGTGCCATGAATCACGGGAGGGGGGGTCACGGGGTGGGGTGCCGAGAATCGCGGGGGAGGTGTGTGTGTGTGTGCCGTGAATCGCGGGAGTGGGGGTTGTGGGGTGGGGGGGTGGGGGGGGGTGTGACGCAAATCGCCACAAGAAAAAATCAACACAGCAAGGTCAACACATGTAAATGTTGACATAAGTGTGGCACTTCATTGGTGTCCATGTCGACACATGAGTATGAATATGAAAACATTCAAAAAATGAAAAAAAAAAACTTCAAAAACTCATGTCAACCTTTTTCATTGTCGACCATAGCCATGTCAGTGTTTTCCATGTGCAATTTAATTCTGGAGCTGCCGCGAATCACGGGGGGGGGTGCCGCGAATTGCGGGAGGGGGGGGTCGCGGGGTTGGGTGCCGCGAATCGCGGGAGGGCGGGGTTCACAGGGGTTCCGGTGGGGGGTTGCCGCGAATTGCGGGAGGTGGGGGGTCACGGGGGGTGCCGCGAATCGCGGGAGGGGGGGTTGCGGGGGGGTGTGACGCGAATCGCCACAAGAAAAAATCAACACAGAAAGGTCAACACATGTAAATGTTGACATAAGTGTGCCCCTTCATTGGTGTCCATGTTGACACATGACAATGAATATGAAAACATTCAAAAAATGAAATAAATCTTCAAAAACTCATGTCAACCTTTTTCATTGTCGACCATAGCCGTGCCAGTGTTTTGCATGTGCCATTTAATCCTGGGGCTGCCGCGAATCGCGGGGGGTGCCGCGATTTGCGGGAGGGGGGGGGTTGCGGGGGGTGGGTGCCGCAAATCGAGGGAGAGCGGGGTTCATGGGGGTTCCCGCGAATTGCGGGAGGGGGGGGGGTCGCGGGGGGGTGCCGCGAATCGCCGGAGGGGGGGTTGCGGGGGGTGTGACGCGAACCGCCACAAGAAAAAAATCAACACAGAAAGGTCAACACATGTAAATGTTGACATAAGTGTGCCACTTCATTGGTGTCCATGTCGACACATGACAATGAATATGAAAAAATTAAAAAAATTAAAAATAAATCTTCAAAAACTCATGTCAACCTTTTTCATTGTCGACCATAGCCATGTCAGTGTTTTGCATGTGCCATTTAATCCTGGGGCTGCTGCGAATTGCGGGGGGGGGGGTGTGCTGCGAATCGCGGGAGGGGGGTCGCAGGGGGGGTGCCGCCAATCGTGCAAGGGGGGGTCGCGGGGGGGTTCTTTTTGCCGCGAATCGCGGGAGGGAGGTCGCGGGGGGGTTTTCCGCGAATCGGGGGGGGGGGGGGGTGTCACGGGGGAGGGTTTGCCGCGAATTGCGGGAGGGGTCGTGGGGGGGTTCTTTTTGCTGCGAGTCGCGGTAGGGGGGGTCGCGGGGGAGCGGGTGTTTTTGCCGCGAATCGCGGGAGGGGGGGGGCACGCGGGGGGGGAGGTTTTGCCGCAAATCGCGGGAGGGGGGCGCTCACCTGGTGGCTGTGGAGTAGCAGTGCTGGGCAACATGGGAAGGCAGTGGGTGTCTGGCACTGTCTGTGGGCTCACTGGGCTGGTTCTCTGTCACATACCTCCCAACATGACCCTCTCCAGGAGGGACACAATGCTCTGTTTCTAGACTTCCCCTTAATGTATGATTGCCATCACCTGTTTTAAACAGGTTAATTTCTCAGAAAGGTGTTCAGCACAGATGAAGGCAATCACACATTAAGAGGAAAGTCCAGGAACAGAGCGTTATAGACACAGACACCCACTTTGAGTGACAGATGTAGCCAAATATATAGGAGATGAGTCTGTGCACAGTGAAGGCATTGCAAAGACGTTGATATATAACAGGACTCAGTAGGATTACAAGTATTACAAAGGAGATTAAAGACTCATTCCTTCCGATGAGATTGTATATGCAGAATGTAAAGCCAGTGATCTCTACTTATGATATAAATATCTACCCATATTGGAAAAGGAACAACTAGCCAGGTCTTTGGAGGATACTCAACAAGTTAACTGGTCAGTTGAAGGAAACATATATTTCTGTAGCAGTTTTACTTCATAGAGAGAGACAGGAAGCTAGATTAGAGCTGCTTCATATTCCCGGAAAGTACAGTAAAACATTCTCACGCTGGGTAAAACATATCCGGAATAAGTTTAAATATCTTAATGCCACATGGAACATGTCCTGCAGACTGTGACTTTTTCTCAACTTTGATTGGGTCCTTAGAGACTAAAAAGACATTGAGAATTCTAAGCGTTTAGTTGAAAAGTTACTGCAGTAACAATAGGAACACTCCAAGACTATTGTAATGAGACACAATTACAGCGCAATAATAGTTTATAGTAAAGGTATAGAAAGAGGCCTCTTATAAAATGCTTGTATTTGCTTGTTTAACTTTTGTAGTAAATTAGTATATTTGTTGTGCATTCGTAATAATCTTCGTAAATTGTATGTGCATTCGTAATAATCTTGTTACTTTGTAGCAGTAAGGTAAGATATTTGTTGTTATTGATTTCGCAATCTGAAAGAAAGAAAGTGGAAGTTTCGGTCTGGGGACAGATTCCTGCAGTTCCAGACTAATAAAATCTTCTAATTCTTTTATTATCATTTATGTTGTATTCATTGAGTATGGTACTTTATGTGAACTAATTAATTGCTCCAAGCCGGCAAAGAATTGTCTTTAAGCCTGATACGGGAAACCTGTAAAGAAAAGAACAGAAATTCTCACCTGTGCAACCCGGTGATAGGTTTCACATTTGGCGTCTGACGAACAGGATACGTATATCAAAATCGGAGAAAACCCAACCCAGCGTCACTCAAAATGTCTCAAGACGATAGTCAGGAGAGACAAGAAGATATGCTTGGCAACAAGAACCAAGGAGATGCAGCGGCTAGAATAAATTCAATGCCACGTAAACCGGCAGTGATAACTATGCCCTATTACTTGGGGGCGCCATGGCTTCCCACTTATACTGGAGATATGAGGACGACTGAAACCAATGCGTTTCGCGACTTCAGGGAACAAATCGAGACCATGTTCCAAGTATATAGGTTAGATGAAGACCAACAAGTGGAGATCCTTTTGGCTCAACTGAAGGGGTTTGCAAAAAGGGAAGTGAAGTCGTGGCCGGAAAGTCAAAAGAAATCGGCAAAGGACATATTGAAAAAGTTAGCAGAAGTGTTCGATGCGAAGACTTTATCAGAACTCAAAACACAGTTTTATTCTAGAAAGCAACAACCGCACGAAATGCTACGAGAATATGCCGTAGAATTACATGAGGCATTGCAGGATATAAAGTTGTGTGCCCCAAGAGAACCGATTGAAGAAGATGAAACTTTAACCAATCAATTTCTTGACGGAATCTACGATGCTAATACCAAAGGACAGTTAAAGATGTTATATCGTCAAGAATCACCTATAAGCTTTGCGGCCTTCAAGGAGTTGATGGTAAAGGTTTTAGGCGATAAACCCAAAAAGGGAACCGTGAACGCACCTGTTGAAACCGTTTTTCAGCAAGTTCAATCTGCTGCCTTTAAAGACCCCATTGAAGAAATGAAAGGGCAAATTGCTGAATTGACACAAGGAATGACGGATCTTTGTCAAGAATTAAGAACCTTAAAAGAGACGCAGACATTACAGAGACCCTGGCAGATGGAGAGAGAACCCTGCTATGGAAATGATGGGAGAAACGCTTTATGGAGCTCTCGACGGCTTCCTACAGATACATTCGATGAACAAGGAAGACCCATCTGCAGGCGTTGCCAAAGGAGCAGGCATATTGAGCGAAATTGCCGCAGTACGGAACATTTCAACAGAACTCCCGAGGTCCGGGACCAACCATCAAGAGAATCTTCAGTAGAAGGTCCCACATCGCAAGAATGGATACCAAAATTCATTGGGTGTTGCCCTACCATTGAGATCCAAGTGAATGGAGTCAGCATACCAGCATTGTTGGATACCGGGTCACAAGTGACTACAATTCGATTGGATGAGTTCATTAAGCATTGGAGGAAAGAAAGTATCATAGCCACACCACCGGCCGGGTTGAATTTGTTAGCCAGCAATGGACAACGTATCGAGTGTTGCGGATACTTTGAAGCTGAGATCAAGATAGGACAAGCTCATCTCCTCAATCAAGGATGTTTAATTACGGCCGTTAAAGAACAATGGTTACCGCCCATAATTATTGGAATGAATGTCCTAAGAAATTGCCCGGAAGAACTAATCTCGACACTGACACAAAAATCGTACAGCCTATCTCAGACTCTGAACCGAATTATGCAGCACACTATCTATGGCCGGAGAAGCCAGGTAGAGAAGAGAGTGCTGGCTACTCAGGTACAAGGAACTGTCACGTGGTTTAATGTCCGGAAGAGGTATGGCTTCATCAACAGGAATGATACAAAAGAGGATGTCTTTGTCCATCAGACGGCCATAAAGAGAAACAACCCTCAGAAATCTCTGTGCAGTGTTGGAGAGGGCGAGATGGTTGAATTTGATGTGGTAGAAGGAGAGAAGGGTGCTGAGGCAGCCAACGTGATGGGCCCTGGCGGTGTACCAGTTAAAGGAAGCCGGTTTGCTCCCAACAGACGTCAGTCCCGCAGATGGTCTTACCAGCCAAAATTAGAGGATGCTGCCGAATCTCGTGGAAAAGGCATAAATACAGACCAAGCAAGTGAAGATGAGAGAGTGGAAGAAGTGTTCCCTCCGCAGAGACCCATCCAGTGCCGAAGTCCACCGCCATTATTCCACCGGCAACCTTTTGATAGGGGAAACAGAGCAGCGAATCAGGAGCTTGACACCCTCCCCGAGGAGACAGAAGTTATACAGACCTATGGGGTGAACGAACACGAGCATCGACATGAACTGGCCGAGAAAGTAGTGGAAGAAAGAGATGGAGATGACCACCAAGTTCTTAAGATAGTACACAGAAACCAACTTGAGCCATACCAGGATTGTACAGAAGAAGACGCAATACCACAAGTCCCCTACCATCCTATGCAAGACCCAGTATATCTTAAGCGCCTTAGAGAAATACTCCTTGCAGAGAAAAGAAGAGAGGCCGAGGAACGTGGCCCATTCGTCCAAAAAGAAGGTGTACTCATTAGAAGTCCCCAAGGGGTGAAACCCCTCCGATTCAGAGACTAATCAAAACTTGTTTAAAGTAAATAAGGGTTTATGATAAAGATGTAAATTCTCTTGATTCAAAGGCATGTAATGATTTGCAATGTTTGAAATATATATATATGTAGTATATTGATGTTTAAAAATGTATAAAGTCCATTGCCTGAGGACATGCAATGTTTTACCGGGGAAAAATGTGATGATTGTATATATATTGATGTTCTACATGCATAGGATGCCATGCTAGTCATTCCTGGTGTAATATTCCATATCTATTTGTGTTATGTGCCATCCCCATAGGGGACATTAAGGGTTGTGCAGTATATATGCTGTGCCTTTACAGAAGGCGATAGAGACTTTCATAGAAAGAATAAAGACTTTTATTACTACTATTATGGACTGGGACCCCTCTCAGAGGGAAGTGGACGAGTTCTACTGAGAGGCTCAGTGAACTTTGATGCAAAGACTGTCCCATTGTCCCCTCTGTCAGGGGAGCACCAACAGACATGCTGACAGGAACATATAAATAAAGTTTTTCTGCTCGAGGGCAGAGCGGGCAGAATGGGTGCACGAGGACAAAGATATAAGTAGAAAAAGCCGTTACCAGTGGCGCAGTTCCCCTCAGGAAAGGGTTAAGTGCAGAGCTGCGCAGCCTAAAGGAGACGGATAGCGGTGCTGACAGGGCGCAGTGTCCTGAGGAAATGGTGAATGCAGAGTAACGCAGCATAGCGGGAGCGGACAGCGGTGCTGGGGTGAGAACGATACTTACCAGCATGTCCAGCATCCACACGGAGACCTCCGGTGCTGACTTTAGTTGAAGTTCCCGGCAGAGAAGCCCAGGAGATCAGCTGCGTCATCGCTGAGGGGCTGAGGTGATTGGCAGCGGAGACATCAGCGGTGTCCGCAGGAGCGCATCTAGCTCAGCGGGCAAGTGCAGGAGACGCTGATAGGAGCAAGCCGCGTCATCTAGGAGGCGGGCGGCTCCTTAAGCAGCTGATCGGAGACCTCCGGCAGGCACTTCATGGAAGATCCAGAGGCAGGCCGCATCATCATAGAGAGGCGGCGCCATTCAGGGAGGCTGCACGGAGGCGGCAACAGAGTCATCGGGGATGCAGACAGTGCTGTGAGGGGAGTGGTAAGTGCTGAACCAGCCCCCAGAGCAGCCTATTGCAGATTTTGATCAGCCCCCATACAGATTAAAGCCAGGCTAAAAGTCTTCACAGAGAGGTTGACTGACAGCTAGAGGGAAAGCAGGAGGGAAGAAAACCTGTGTCAGTACAGTAATTCATACTTCTGCTATCAGAGACAGGCTGAATTGATAATTCCTGCAGCAGCAATAGTGAACAGGAGAGTTATCAACTTATACCACCTTAAGTTCAGTGCTTAGAAGGGAATTAATAGTAAATGAGTCTGTGCACAGTGAAGGCATTGTAAAGACGTTGATATATAACAGGACTCAGTAGGATTACAAGTATTACAAAGGAGATTAAAGACTCATTCCTTCCGATGAGATTGTATATGCAGAATGTAAAGCCAGTGATCTCTACTTATGATATAAATATCTACCCATATTGGAAAAGGAACAACTAGCCAGGTCTTTGGAGGATACTCAACAAGTTAACTGGTCAGTTGAAGGAAACATATATTTCTGTAGCAGTTTTACTTCATAGAGAGAGACAGGAAGCTAGATTAGAGCTGCTTCATATTCCCGGAAAGTACAGTAAAACATTCTCACGCTGGGTAAAACATATCCGGAATAAGTTTAAATATCTTAATGCCACATGGAACATGTCCTGCAGACTGTGACTTTTTCTCAACTTTGATTGGGTCCTTAGAGACTAAAAAGACATTGAGAATTCTAAGCGTTTAGTTGAAAAGTTACTGCAGTAACAATAGGAACACTCCAAGACTATTGTAATGAGACACAATTACAGCGCAATAATAGTTTATAGTAAAGGTATAGAAAGAGGCCTCTTATAAAATGCTTGTATTTGCTTGTTTAACTTTTGTAGTAAATTAGTATATTTGTTGTGCATTCGTAATAATCTTCGTAAATTGTATGTGCATTCGTAATAATCTTGTTACTTTGTAGCAGTAAGGTAAGATATTTGTTGTTATTGATTTCGCAATCTGAAAGAAAGAAAGTGGAAGTTTCGGTCTGGGGACAGATTCCTGCAGTTCCAGACTAATAAAATCTTCTAATTCTTTTATTATCATTTATGTTGTATTCATTGAGTATGGTACTTTATGTGAACTAATTAATTGCTCCAAGCCGGCAAAGAATTGTCTTTAAGCCTGATACAGGAAACCTGTAAAGAAAAGAACAGAAATTCTCACCTGTGCAACCCGGTGATAGGTTTCACATACACTTACAATGATTTTCTACTTGGACGGGTGTTGCGGCACCAGCGATGGACGCTGTAGCGCTTTTAGGGACCTGGGCTCTGCCGCGGCGCTCCACGGGTGATAGGCGGGCGGGTTTACCGGGGGATGTGGAGAGCTGCGGAACAAGTACCCAATCCACTTGGGAGGTAGGTGGTGTGCCGGGTGATGGGTGCTGCGGCGCTCTACGGGTAGGA
The DNA here is from genome assembly GCF_055691185.1 of Crinia signifera. NCBI lineage: Eukaryota > Metazoa > Chordata > Amphibia > Anura > Myobatrachidae > Crinia > Crinia signifera. The sequence continues at coordinate 76,652,199 of NC_139228.1, forward strand.
GGGGGCGGGTTTTGCCGGGTGCAGGAAACTTACCCCTGCTGCCAGCGTCCCTGCTGCTGCTCCGATCCTCTCTGCTGAGGAAAGGGGGGGTGCGCAGGTGATGCTCCGATGGGGGTGCTCCAAACTGCCGCCCTCCTAGGCAAATGCATAAGGCTGCCTAGTGGTGGTGCCGGCCCTGCACTGACACTTGTAGCTAGTTGAGGGAGATCTGGTTTGTGTAAGACAGACCCCTGGTGTCAGAAAACAGCCTGTTTGTGGGCCTTATCTCTGAGAAGTGTATCTTCCTGGATTCTTAGGGAAATTGTGTTCCTTTCAAGTTTTCTAGAACTAGACAAAGGAGATACCATCTGCTTGCCTGAGCTTTTTCTGCTCAAAGTATCAAAGGACATTTTCATAACCACACAGGATAAATGCAGGTCACTTATTAATGACATTATTATGTAAAGTTAGGCCCATTCTGGTGTCAGAATAGCATTTAATCATGACACCTCCCCCTTTTAAAATCAGCATAAGAGCAGTGGGCACAACCGGCCACAGTACCTCAAGCTGTGCCCTGACACTTGTCAAGATCTGGCCTGGATGGGTAGCTGTCATCTCCCTGATGTGACAGACTATTGCAGTGACCATGGTGCACACCCTGTCAGTGCTGAATGATGAAGTTATTTTGTAGCAAAATTAAGCTCCACCAGAGTAGCTTGCCATTGTCACCTGAGACTCTATATAACCAGCGCAAAGGGTGGTGATCTGTAATGATAACAAAGTCGGGACTGTACAGAAATGACTGCAGCTTCTGGAGGGCCCAGACTATGGTGAGGCACACCTTCTTAATGGTGGCATAGGTCCCCTCCTGAAGAAGTAGCTTTCGGCTTAGAAACATACTGGGGTTTTCTCCCCATTGTAAACCATCTGAATAAGCACAGCTCTAGTCCAAAGTTAGAGGGTCTGTTTGCACTATGAACCTGCACTTGAAAACAGGGGCCTGCAGCAAGGGGCATCTACTACTCTGTTGGCCCTAATAGATGAAATGGCCACAGCTTCGGGGTAATGGGTGGCGTAATCTACCACTGTAAAATGTACTCCTTTCCGGAGCTACTGGGCACTGCAAGGGGCCCTATAATATCTACAGTCATTCGCTTAAAGTGTTCCGATATCACAGGGAAAGGAATGAGGGGGCCCTTGCCCACATCCCCAGACTTCCCCAACTATCTGGCAGGTATGGAAGATCCGACAGTACCTGTCTATATCTTTCATCATACCTGGTCAGTGGAACTTATGCATGTGAGCCCCAGTCTTTTTAACCCCTAGGTGCCTGGAAAGGGGAATTTCATGGGCTACCTTAAGCAGACCCTCCCGATAACGTTGGGGTATTACCAGCTGACGTTCCATAACTTGCCTTGGTGGGGTGTTGTGGACACCATATTCTCTATACAAACAACCATTCTCCCAGTATAGCCTGGGAGTACCCTGGGGACTGTCTGAATCTTGAAATGCTGCTACAGTCCTAAGACTCACAAGATAGGGATCCATTATCAATTCATCCTTGAAAGATCCACTTTCTATTGAGCCCTCTGGGTGAGGAGTGGACTCCTGCTAAGTGTCTGTGGTTGTGTGGTTGCTGGAAGGAAACATAGAAACATAGAATTTGATGGCAGATAAGAACCACTTGGCCCATCTAGTCTGCCCCTTTTTTTAAACATGTTACCTCAAACCATATTTGATCCTTATTTTTTTGTAAGGATATCAATATGCTTATCCCAAGCATGTTTAAATTGTACTACTGTATTTGCGTCTACCACCTCTGATGGTAGGCTATTCCACTTATCTACTACTCTTTCTGTGAAAAAATTCTTCCTCACATTTCCCCTGAATCTTCCTCCCTCTAGTTTCAGTGCATGTCCTCGTGTTCTGTTGCTCCTCTTCCTGTTAAGAATGTCTCCCACCTGTACCTTATTAAAACCCTTGATATATTTGAAAGTTTCTATCATGTCCCCCCTTTCCCTTCTCTGCTCTAAAGTATACATATTTAGATCTTTTAGTCTTTCCTGGTACGTTTTGTGATGTAGGCCATGCACCATTTTAGTTGCTCTTCTTTGTACAGTCTCTAATGTATTTATATCCTTCTGGAGATATGGCCTCCAGAACTGAACACAATACTCTAGGTGAGGTCGTACCAATGACCTATACAGTGGCATTATTACTTCTTTCTTTCTACTGCTGATACCTCTCCCTATGCAACCAAGCATCTGACTTGCCTTCTTCATTGCTTTGTTACATTGCCTACCTGCTTTTAAGTCCCCTGAAATAGTGACACCTAGATCCCTCTCTTCCTCAGTAGTTTCCATTATAGTGCCATTTATACTATATTGAGTCTTTGGATTTCTGAGACCCAAGTGCATGATTTTGCATTTTTTGTCATTAATCTGTAGTTGCCATTCTCTTGACCATTTCTCTAATCTACCTAGATCCTCAATCATTTGTTTTACCCCTCCTGGTGTGTCTACCCTGTTGCATACCTTTGTGTCATCTGCAAAAAGGCACATTTTACCCTCAATTCCATTTGCAATATCACCAATAAAGATATTAAAAAGCACCGGTCCAAGTACAGATCCCTGGGGTACTCCACTTGTAACCTTTCCCTCCTTTGACTGTACTCCGTTTACTACAACTCTCTGTTTTCTGTCCTGCAACCATGCTCTTATCCATTCAACTATCTTAGAATCCAATCCCAAGCTTTCAAGTTTATTTAACAGTCTGCGATGTGGGACAGAGTCCAAAGCTTTACTAAAGTCTAGATAAGCTACGTCTACAGCCCCACCTTGATCTATTACTTTAGTCACCCAGTCAAAAAAGTCAATAAGATTTGTTTGACATGATCTTCCCCTAGTAAACCCATGCTTTTTTGGATCCTGTAAATTGCTGGTTTTGAGATATTCTACAACTCTTTGTTTTAAGAGTGTTTCCATCAATTTCCCTACTACTGATGTAAGGCTCACTGGTCGATAGTCGCTTACCTCTTCCTTGCTTCCACTTTTGTGCAGTGGGACTATATTCACTGTTTTCCAGTCCTCTGGGATTACTCCAGTAGCTAGTGACTGGTTGAATAATTCTGTTATTGGTTTTACCAGCTCCCCTTTAAGCTCTTTAAGTATCCTTGGATGTATCCCATCTGGCCCCATTGATTTATCCACTTTCAGTTTTGAGAGTTCTGTGAGGACTTTCTCCTCTGTAAATGTACTTGTCTCTCCCTCAGTTTTCTGACTATACTTGCAACTTAACTGTGGCCCCTTCCCCTCTCTTTCAGCAGTGAATACTGAGCAGAAATAATTATTATTATTATCTGCTATTACATTGCCCCCCTCAAGAAAACTTCCACTCTCTGTCTTCAGTCTAATTATTCCACTTTTTGTTTTTCTCCTTTCACTTATATACCTAAAAAAAGTTTTCCCCCCTTTACCCACTGACTGGGCCATTTTCTCTTCAGCCTGTGCTTTTGCACATCTGATTACCTTCTTAGCCTCCTTATGTCTAACAAGATACAACTCTTTGTCCTCATTCTTCTGCGTCTGCTTAAATTTCTTAAAGGCCAACTTGCTACTTCTTTTGCAAACCACAATGGCTTTCTTTTTCTTGTGTTTTTCCTAACTCTTTTGACACAAAGTTCTGTTGGAGGGCGGTTTGAGTGGGAAGCTGCAGCATTGGACGCTCTGTCCCTATGCTGGGAGCGAGTAGTGACCACAGCTGCCTACACAGACCCTTCATCCAGTGTTACCCTGGCCACATCCCTATCTGACATATCTGCAGTTGGGATGTGCGGGCTCGGATTTCCCAGTTCCAAGCCCACATGAACGTCATTAATCCGAGCCCGGATCCAAGCAGAGCGCTCGGAGCTTCCCGTCTGACTTGGATCCGGGCGCGGGCAAAACATCATCGCCCGGCACTGGATTCTTGCCAAGCTTTAAATAGCGGCTCCCGCACCCGCCATCATCACTCCATTCTAGGAGTGGGTTGGGGGAGGGTGTGTATCTACCATCTGGTGCCTAGTACTGCCGTATCTACCTGTCTGGTGCCTAGTACTGCCGTATCTACCATCTGGTGCCTAGTACTGCCGTATCAACCATCTGGTGCCTGTGTAATACCTGCCTGCTGGTGCTTACCTACTGGTGCATGTAATTGCACTCCAGTGGTGCTGTCCTGTGACATAACTCCACAGAAATAATGGAGATCTAAAATATGGAGGATAAACAAATAGGGAAAGATGAGGATCCACTTCCTCATAGTGGAAGCTGAAGCTGCTGCCACTAGTCATGACATACTGTAGATGATGAAATGCCATCAACGTCATCTGCCAAGGCCGATGCCCAGTGTGAAAGCAGAGGGGATGTAAAATCGAAACCAAAGTTCGGTAAAAGGATTCGAAAAAGCAAATGTAAATCGTAAACTTGCCAATATGCCATTTACAACATGGAGTGGCAAGGAACGGCTAAGGCCATGGCCTAAGTGCATGACTTGTGGTTCAGCTTCACATGACGAACAAAGTCCTCCTCCTCTCCCCCCGCCCTATAATAAATTTAAGAGAGTTAGGCTGACACTGACTAAAAAAACTCAGAAAACAACTCTGCCTTCTAAAGACATAACCCAAATCCCCAAGGTGTCGGTGGTTGTGATGCCAGACCTTCCCATCACTGTACGTGAAGAGGTGGCTCCTTTCATCATTTGCAGTACGCCCTCTGCATATGCTGGAAGGATCACCCACAGTCTAGTTCCAGATTTTAATAATGAAGGTGATGTTGTACACCAGGAGGAGGATATTGATGTAGCTGGTGCTGAGGAGGAAGTTGAGGAGGAGGATGCAGAGTTGGTTTGCTTAAATGAGGCCCCAGGGGAAAATGAGGCACCAGTTGTTGTCCATGGGATGAAAAAGCCCATCGTCATGCCTGGGCAGAGGACCAATAAATCCACCTCTACGGTCTGGAATTTTTTTTTTCGAATCCGGACAACATATGTATTGCCATATGTAGCTTATGTAAAGCTCCAATAAGCAGGGGTAAGGATCTTGCCCACCTAGGGACATCCTCCCTTATACGTCACCTGAAGAACCTTCATAAATCAATGTTTAGTTCAGGAACTGCAGCTAGCAGTCCAGGGACACCTAAATCCCTTGGTCCTCCTATTGGAGCCAAGCACCTAAAAAGCACACCACCAACTCCCTCCTCGTCAAATTCCTCCTTGATCCGGATCAGGGGGAGTCCTGCAGGCCATGGCACCAGCATGACTGACTCCTCTTCTATCCGAGATTCCTCCGGAGGATCCTGCAGCGCTATGCCTACTGCTGCTGCTGAGAGTCGGTCATCATCCCAGAGGGGAAGTCATAAGTCACTGAGCAGTTGACCGTCCAACAGTTGTTTGCCATGAGGACGAAATACGACAGCAGTCATCCTATGGCAAAGCGGATAACTGCAGCCTTGACAGCTATGTTGGTGTTAGACGTGCATCCGGTGTCAGCCATCAGTGGAGTGGGATTCAGACGGTTGATGGAGGTATTGTGTCCCCGGTACTAAATCCCATCTAGATTTCACGTCACTAGGCAGGCGATACCTGCGATGTAAAGGGATGTCAGAAAAAGTGTCCTCAGTACCCTGGAAAATGTGGCTGTACCCACTGTCCATTTAACTACGGACATGTGGACAAGTGGATCAGGGCAAACTAAGGACTATATGACTGTGACAGCCCACTGGGTATATGCATCGCCTTCCGCAGCAGCAGCATCTCCTGCACACCAGCTCCTTCCAAGGCAGGCTACGCTGTGTATCACTGGTTTCAGGAAGACGCTTAACGCCAAAAACCTCTTAGAGAAACTGAGGGAGATCATCTACCAGTGGCTTACCTCCCCTTCCCCCCCCCCCCTTAGACTCTCCTGGGGATTTCTGGTGTCGGGCAATGCCAGTAACATTGTGCGGGCATTAAACATGGGCAATTTCCAGCACGTGCCATGTTTTGCCCACACAATAAATTTGGTGGTGCAGCATTTCATCAAAAGTGACAGGGGCATGCAGTAGATGCTTGCGGTGGCCCACAAATTTTGCAGACACTTTCGGCATTCTGCCACTGCCTACCGCAGGCTGGAGCGGGAGCGAAAACTCCTCAACCTGCCCTGCCATCAGCTTAAAAAAGAGGTGGTGATGCGCTGGAACTCCACCCTCTATATGCTGCAGAGGATGGAGGAGCAGCAAAAGGCCATTGAAGCCTACACGGCCACCTACGACATAGGCAGAGGAGCAGGGCTGCATCTGACTCAAGCGCAGTGGAGGCTGATTTCCGTGTTGTGCAAGGTTTTCCAGCCGTTTGAACAGGCCACACGTGAAGTCAGTTCCGATACTGCCAGCATTAGTCAGGTGATTCCCCTGAAAAGGCTGTTGCAGAAGCAGCTGGAGAAATGAAGGAGGAGCGTAGCGATTCCGCAAAGCATGTCGCTCTTGTGGATGAAGCCCTCCATATGTTTTGCCAGGATACGAGGGTGGTCAGTCTGTTAAAGTTAAAGTCAGAGGAATACATTCTGGCCACCGTGCTCCTCGGCTGCACATTGTTAACACGATCCTCGGCTGCACATTGTAAACACGATCTGCCAGATAGGGGTCTTATTGGGTATTAAATTGAACATGTACGATTAGGAAGGAAGCCACCTGTTTTTGAACTGATATACAGCTCCAACCCAGGGGTAAAAGTGGTCCTAGAGAGGTGGGGGAACTCTTTTTCATTTGCTACCAAATTAATTTCCTCCCTCCCCTCCACCCATTAGGCAATGTTTTGATAGATGTCTGGTAATAATCCTACAGTTTAGCAATCAGATTAAATGTATTAATAATAACAACAAAATCAAGCCAGATAAGGGTCCTATTAGATATTAAACTGATAAAAACAGTTGCACACTTGCAGAACAAATCAGTGCTGCACAAAACGCCCACTGCTCCTTGGCTACATCATCGTAAACACGATCAAGCCAGATAGGGGTCTTATTGGGGCCTAGTTTTTTAAACTGCCATCCTGTCTGCCGCTGCAGTGCCACTCCTAGATGAGCCACGTGTTTGTGCCGCACACTTGTGTGGCTTAGCATAGTTATCCAGCTACCTCGATGCAACCTTTTGCCCTAAAAACAATATTATGAGATGTGAGGTGTTCAGAATAAACTGGAAATTAGTGGAAATGAATTATATTGAGGTTAATAATAGCGTAGGAGCAAAAAAAAAATTAAATTCTGCGATTTTAGCAGTTTTTATGCTTTTTGAAAAAAAAAATCGGAACCAACAACCCAAAATGCTTAGGGGGTGTTTTGGCAAAACCCATTAGAACCCCAAACCTGAAGGTAATCAGAACCCAAGACGGGAAAAGTGGCCGGTGCACATCCCTAATCTGCAGTGCATACAGGACCCACCGGGTCACTCTTTATACATGGTACAACATTCCCCACAGTAGTACAAGATACAGTATCACATGTTCAATATTAACACCATTATAACGACCTGGTGGATCGTCCTCAGATATTTTCCAGTTAACATGTGCATTTTCAACAATGCATGGGATCATTCCTGCTGGCTTACAATTAGACAGGGGCATAATATCTGCATCACCAAGTTCTTGTGGAGAAAATGGGCTTAGCTGGGCAGGGTGGCAACATTGCATCATTAACATCAGGTTCAGTTACATACGTGACATGCTTTCGGCCCAAGTCAGTCCCAAGCAACACGTTTGTGGGCAAAAGGGGCAGCGCACCCACCTCCCTGAAACCTCGGTCCACTCCCCAGTCTAATTATACTCGGGCCATGGCTACTTCCGAGTGGATTCCCCCAACAACATGTACGGCAATTGTTTTTAAGGGAATAAAGTTCTCCGGGTCCACTAAGATGGGATGGACCAAAGTCAAATCTGCCCCCCCCCCCCCCGTATCTCATAGCCCCAGTTACCTGCTTTCCTATGACCACAGATTTCAGATTCTCGCTGTCTCCATCCTGGGGTCACTGGTTGGCTCCCTGCAGGGGAGGGTGCCAGCTTCTTCTTCACTCGGAAATTAACACCGATGTGCCCGGGGTCATCACACACATAACACCAATGGCTCGGGGACCAAACTGGCTTTCCCCCACCCTCTTAACTTGAGATGAGATGAGTGCCACTGCTGCAGGAATGGGTGATATAACGGCTCCTCCGGGTCGCTTTTCTTTCCAGGCTGGCTGCCCCAGTGGTCCCCAACTCTTCTTTGTAGTGGCGATCCGGGTAGCAGCATACTTGTCTGCAAGGCTCAAACAAAAAGTATTCCCTAGGGGAAAAGAAGAGGCTCTGATATCCAATTTAATTGATCTCTTCTCAAACTAGCGCTGTATCAACATATTTGTATTTGTCCGCAAAGCTAGTGGCCTCCTCTGTCGAATCCGGGTCTCGATCTGGGACCCATTCTTTGATGTCTGCTGGGCACAGGGAGATGAATTACTCCTGCAGGATGAGGTCCTTTAACGCAGCAAAGTCTGTCACCTGCACTCCATCCAGTCATTGTTGCAGGAAGGTTTTTAACTGTGCAGACAGTCCAGCAAGTATCATAGGCAGTGCGGGTTTACTCTCGTGAATTTGTGCCTGTACTCTTCTGGAGTGATGTTAAACTGTGACAGCAATGCTTTTTTAATTTCAGCATAATCCCTATTCACTTCCCTGAGGTTAGTGAATGCATTCAATGCTTTTCCTCATAGAGCAGGGGTTAAATAACTGGTCCACAGACTGGCATCCAACTGAAATTGTCTGCAAGTCCTTTCAAAAGTCAATTCACTGGGAATTGATCTTGACATGCTCGATGGGGATTTGTGTCTATGGCCACTGGCTGGTGAACCAGTTTAGCTAGCTCCAACTGGAGCTGGCAGCAGGGGCGGGCTGGGCCGGGGGGCAGAGTGCCATATGCCCCCCGGGCCGCTTACCCACCCACTGGCTGCGGGCCGTGCTGCGGCTGGATCAGCTTCTCCAGCCCTCCTGCACTGGCCGCGGCTTACAGAACACGGCCGCGGCTACAGGAAAATGGCCGCCGGCCCCCTGCACTGAGGACATGTTCTCAGTGCAGGAGGCCGGCGGCCATTTTCCTGTAGCCGCGGCCGTGTTCTGGAAGCCGCGGCCAGCGCAGGAGGGCTGGAGAAGCTGATCCAGCCGCAGCACGGCCCGCAGCTAGCGAGTGGGTAAGCGCTCTCCCCCCCCCCCTCCCTCACCCCAGCATATGTGTTTCTGTCACTGTGGGGGCATATCTGGCACTGTGTGGGGGCATATCTGGCACTGTGTGGGGGCATATCTGGCACTGTGTGGGGGCATATCTGGCACTGTGTGGGGGCATATGTGTATCTGGCACTGTGGGGGGCATATCTGGCACTGTGGGGGCATATATGTATTTGGCACTGTGGGGGCATATGTGTATCTGGCACAGTGGGGCATATGTGTATTTGGCACTGTGGGGGCATATGTGTATCTGGCACTGTGGGGGCATATGTGTATTTGGCACTGTGGGGGCATATGTGTATCTGGCACTGTGGGGCATATGTGTATTTGGCACTGTGGGGGCATATGTGTATCTGGCACTGTGGGGGCATATGTGTATCTGGCACTGTGGGGACATATGTGTATCTGGCACTGTGGGGGCATATGTGTCTGGCACTGTGGGGGCATATGTGTATTTGGCACTGTGGGGCATATGTGTCTCTGGCACTGTGGGGGCATATGTGTCTCTGGCACTGTGGGGGCATATCTGGCACTGTGGGGGCATATGTGTCTTTGGCACTGTGGGGGAATATGTGTCTCTGGCACTGAGGGGGCATATGTGTCTCTGGCACTGTGGGGGCATATGTGTCTCTGGCACTGTGGGGGCATATCTGGCACTGTGGGGGCATATGTGTCTTTGGCACTGTGGGGGAATATGTGTCTCTGGCACTGTGGGGGCATATCTGGCACTGTGGGGGCATATGTGTCTTTGGCACTGTGGGGGAATATGTGTCTCTGGCACTGTGGGGGCATATGTGTCTCTGGCACTCTGGGGGCATATCTGGCACTGTGGAGGAATATGCGTATTTGGCACTGTGGCAGAATATCTGGCACTGTGGCGGCATTTGTGTCTGGCACTGTGGGGGCATATGTGTATTTGGTACTGTGGCGGAATATCTTGCACTGTGGGGGCATATCTGGCACTGTGGACATCACATTGTGCGGTGTAATGGGCATCATGGTATGGGGCGTAATGGACATTACGGTGTGGGGAGCATTGGGTAATTGCCATCACAGTATGGGGTGTAATGGGCATCAAGGTGTGCAGCATAATGTGTAATTAGCATCACAGTGTGCGGTGTATTGAGTAATTAGCATCGCAGTGTTGGGCGTAATGTGTAACTGGCATCATGGTGTTCAGCATAATGTGTAATTGGCATTACGGCATGTGGCTTTATGTGTAATGGGTATTACAAGGTTCGCTAAAATGTGCAATCTGCAGGTACACAATACAATCATGGTACAGGCAACGCCCCTTATTATAGGCCACGCCCCTAATTTTTCGGCGCGCAAAAGCATTCCTTCCGGCGGTGACTTGGCTGATTATGGGCCAGTGCTCTGGACTTGCCCCCTAGGCTAAAAGTTGCCAGCCAGCCCCTGGCTGGCAGTCGGCTTTGTCCTTGGCAATGGCTGCCTCTCAGGCAGCTTTCCTTTCAGCCTCCTCTAGGTCCTTGAACTTCACCAGAAGCTGCAGTATTGTAGCTGTGTTGGGCTCTTTCCAATATTTCAGAGCCTCTTGCATATACAGGTCCATGGCAGAGCTGGCACTAAAAGCATCGGAAGTGTCCGATCCATGTCGGTCAGTCTCCACAATCTGCAATGTCAGCTGCTCCTCTTCCTCTGTTCCGGAACCCGATTGATCCACCACATCAGACCTGGAAGTCAATGGACACCCCCCAGCTACTTGCTGCTGGTCTCCTTCGATCAGGGCTTGGATCATCTGTTACTTGGTCTGCCCCTTGCTGGACAGATCCTTCTTCTAGCATAGCACCATAAGCTTTTTCTTCTCAAGCTTCTTATAAATAGCTGCTATTCTGTTGTAGTTATTTCTCCAAAATAATAAAACAGGGATGGGGAACAGAAAATGCTTTTTCTGTGACTTTTACTGCTACATAAGCCTTGAGTTCTGGTATCTAGTGAATTGCATTCACTTAAGTTATCCAAATAAAACAAAAATTACTTTTTGAAATATCCCACTGCTGGCCACCAGTTTGTCACAATCCTAGGCGCGGCGATTCCCCAGATACACCAATCTGTAAATCCCTGCCACGTGACACTGTTACTGGATACCCAAGCGAGCTCCTATTTTAGCGGATATAATGCCACCAACCACAGTACCTGTTCTGGGCTTAGTCCACGGCAGATATGGTTCTGCTGACACCCAAAAATTATTAATTACATGGTAGCGCCCTGGCAAATTTTTCAGAGACTTGAGCTGGATTGACAACAAATACCGGAGCTAAATTATGATTTTTAATTTAAGTTAAAACACTACAAGGCTTGTTACAAGAAAAAAAATAAAAGATATTTTGATACAAGTTAAAAGTCAGAGGTAAAAACAAGAAAATAATGAATAAAAATCGGGATATAGAAACCCACCAATCCAATTAAGCTTAACAGGAGACAGTGGGATGGAGTGGAATCTCTCCTGGTACTAGGACATCAGAGGGACAGGTACAGTATCTGACCCATCTCATTCCAAGGATAATGAACAATTTTTCTTGTGTGAGTCACGTATTTAAAATCTGCAAACTGCTCTTCCTCATAGCCTCCACCTCCGGAATCTTAACTGTACAATGGGGACTCCTGGTCATTCCCGCAGGGGCTGGCTAATTACCTTTCCTTTGAAGCTATGCAATTAGCTTTCAACAAACAAAACCCTGACACCTAAGTAATTGAGGGGGATCTGGTTTATATAAGAGGGACCCCCCTTGGTGTCTCCTGATTCTTATCTCTGATAAGGTTTGGTTCTGGATTTCTAAGGAAATGACTTTCCTGACATCTTCCTGGCCTGAGATGACATTTACCAGACCTCCGTGCCTAAGATCACATACAGTACTTAGGACAATTTTTATAGAAGTAGAGGGGAAGGAGATAACATTTGCTTCTCTGCTTGATTTATCCAAAGGGCTGGGCAGGGGTTGTTGGAATAATCTTTTCACCCACAATTTCTTTATAACCATACAGGATAAATGCAGGTCACTTATCAATAACATATTATCTACAGTAAGATCCATTCTGGAGCCACTCTCATCTGAGCATCTCCCATTGTGCCAATCACCAGCCTGTGCCAGACGGCATGAAAGTGTAGTCGGGATGGCCATCAGTGGGTTACCCATCGATGGTCACCATCAATGGTACTATTGATAGGTAATCTCGATGGTGTGAAACCATCTCCATAGATTCATACACCGATGATCACCCCTGATTTACAATTCTGTAGGCTCTGAGAGCCCAGGGGCGGGGCTTTGTGGGAGTGTCTGGGCCAGAGCTAAACTCCGTGTCAAGAAAAAAACGATCTGCTTGTGCATCATTGATGGTGGAAACCAATCTGATTCTCCCCCATCGATGGCAACAGTATATAACATTGATCATAGACCATCGATCATTTTTAAATCATCAATGTTCGATGGCCATCTGCAGCCACTCAGAACAACTTGGATGCTTGTGCGCGATGTACAATATGACTACACCGCCTTGTGTAGGCAGAACAAGTGGATTAGACAGTTCTGACCCATTCGCTCAGGTCTGTCATTTGTTTGGCTACTTTGCACATTTACAGAAGAAGGACAGTTTAACTCTTTGTACTGAAATAGAAATGCCGTGTTTAACTGATCCATGGAAGCCTGAGAACACACTTGTGCGGCCATTTGACACATTTGTCGTGAAAAATTAACCTTATGCAGGAACATTGGTAATCATCATAGAACTGCAGATTGCACTTACGGTTTCCATGGTTACTGACACACCAATACCGTTCCGGTCTCTGCAAAGGAATAGCTGAGACTAAGCTCCTCTTTACTTCATTTCATTGAGAATAATTTCAGTTAGTTACTGCAGACAGTAATGCAGATATTTCACCTGAATTTACATTTATCTGCCTCGTGTGTTATAATAGGAAATTAGTTTGCACCTTTTTTTAGTTTCTAGTTTTGGGCGGAGAGAGTAAAACATATAAAAATAAAACATAACGTCACAGTTTAGCTCACTTTAGGGCACTTTGTTTCAGCGATATGGTATAAAAAATCAGGGTCTGGTTAACCAACAGGCTGCAGCTATAGGGCGCTGGGTCCTGGCAGGGGTAGGGGGGCACAGCTCCGGCACAATAGATTACGCTGGGATGGAAGCGCTTTCTGGTGCCACTGGAGTTGGGGCCCAGCAAGATCTCCTGAGACCTCCCCCTGGGAATTGTAGGAGGGGTGCTGGATAAATGACCAACAGTCGGGACTCAGGTGGTTGTTTCTCAGACATCGGAATCCCGACTTACACAGGCTATTTTTCATTATGTGGGTCCACGACCTCCATAGAGGGAGAATAGAATGTTGGCGAGTGCAGCTCAACACCGAGCCCGCAAGGGGCTTCAATGCACTCACCCTCTGTAGGACTCCTGGCAGTCAGGATTCCGGTGTCGGAGAAACGACTGTCAAAATCCCAACTGACGGTAACTTATACAATATACCCCTGTGGGAGCAACAGTGCCTGCTGGGATTGTCAGCGTCACTGAGACAGGCTGTGATTGATGCCTCTGCCACCATTGCCAGCATTGCTAGGGCAGTAAGTGGCAATATGAATGGATTTTAGGTACGAGCCTGTTACAGATTTTGGGCCAGATTCTCTAAGCTTCAAAAGTGATAAAATGGAGAGTGATAAACATCCAGCCAATCAGCTCCTGTCTGACATTTTTCAAACACAGTCTGTGACATGGCAGGTAGGAGCTGATTGGCTGGCTGTTTATCACTCTCCATTTTATCACTTTTGAAGCTTAGAGAATCTGGCCCTAAGAGCTGAAAAAGAGCAGTGGGGAATATTGGTGGTGGGGAAATGGGGGCCGCCACTTTTGTGTTAGCCAAGGGCTCCTGGAACCCTTAATTAGGCCCTGTAAAAAATGTTCCTAAATTAACCTTTACGTTACTATTTAACCTTTTATGATTAAATGAATCCTGATCGAGAAAAATTACTTTATGATTGTATTTGGTACATGTGCTGCCAGGGCAAGATTAAGAATGGGGCAGTTTTAAACTACAGTCTGTCACAGGCCACCACCACTTAAGGGTCCATTGATGCTGGTCTCTCAGCAGATCCCATGGCACTAAAGAAGATTCCAGCTGGCAAAAGCAGACCCCGTATGGCAGGAATTTAGACAAAGAGAGCAGTCTGGTGTGGTGGTCATAGACAGAACAGGTGAAGGGGGGGGTCAAAGGGGACACTCGTACCAGGCCCCAAACTTGTGAGACTCTGAGGGGCTCAGGGGCTGTAAGCATGGCTGCGGTAGTGCAGCCCTAGCAATAGTAAACAATGAATAGTAAAGATATGATTGCGCCCAAAAACTGCCACACTGTGAACACCAAGGGTTACCAATCCTATATGAAACAATATAGCCAGAAAGGTGTACACAATTGCGCTGTCTCTGATATGCGTATTCTTAGATCTCCTCTTGGTCAGTAGGAACCCCCATGGGTTGCATATGCCTCCAACCCATGGGGGTTTCCTACTGACCAAGAGGAGGTCTAAGAATATGCATATCCGAGACAGCCCTAGCAATAGTTTATAAAGGTGCTGCCTGCCCACCTGGGTTCCTGGAAGGAAAATTACATGGACCCCAATCCAGTAACCCCCCTTGTTCTGGTCACCTGTCCGACTCCCACTACCAATGCATTAAGTGACATCACACAACCCAGCGAACCATACAACGCACAATGCTGCGCCCTCCTCTCTGCCCTGTTATATTGCATAGCGAATATTAATGATCAATTTTAATCTCATAATAAAAACACATTCAATGTAATAAAAATCTGGGTGTGTCTTTGTGGTGGTGGTGTTGGGGGCAGAGATATCAAGGTACCGGGCCCCAAGATTTCTGGTCATAGGGCCTAATTCAGACCTGATTACATGGCACATTTTGTTAGCAAATGCACAAAACCAGGTGGGGCAAATGTAACTTGTGCAAAAGATTTTTCGATTTAAGTGAGTTCTTTTGTTACTGGCTTGTTTATTTTTACACCACAATTTAGATTTCAGTTGAAACACAGCCACCAAAATCTCTAACTCTCTCTGCACATATATCAGCCCCACCTGCAGTGCACATGGTTTTGTCCATTTGCAAACACAATGTGCCCTGCGATCAGATCTGAATAAGGCCCATAGTTGGCAGCAGGGCTGCTACAAGGTTTTTCAGCGCCCCAAGCAAAACTTCAACTTACTGCTCCCACCGCCACTACCACACACCAATACCAACCTTCCAGAACCTCAGGGGAAAGTGTAGAGATGGCATCTTAGTTTAGTGCGGGTGCCAAGGAAAATGAAAATGTGATGTCAGCTCCATGCCGGATATGCCTGTATTAGGGGAGGGTGTGTGATGTCACCTCCAGGCCGGATATACCTGTATTAGGGGAGGGTGTGTGATGTCAGCGCCAGGCCAGATATACATGTATTAGGGGAGGGTGTGTGATGTCAGCTTCAGGCCGGATATGCCTGTATTAGGGGAGGGTGTGTGATGTCAGCACCAGGCTGCATATGCCTGTATTAGGGGAGGGTGTGTGATGTCAGCAACATGCCGGATATACCTGTATTAGGGGAGGGTGTGTGACATCAGCACCAGGCCGGATATGCCTGTATTAGGGGAGGGTGTGTGATGTCAGCACCAGGCCGGATATACCTGTATTAGGGGAGGGTGTGTGATGTCAGCACCAGGCCGGATATGCCTGTATTAGGGGAGGGTGTGTGATGTCAGCACCAGGCCGGATATACCTGTATTAGGGGAGGGTGTGTGATGTCAGCGCCAGGCCAGAAATACATGTATTAGGGGAGGGTGTGTGATGTCAGCTTCAGGCTGGATATGCCTGTATTAGGGGAGGGTGTGTGATGTCACCTCCAGGCCGGATATACCTGTATTAGGGGAGGGTGTGTGATGTCAGCGCCAGGCCAGATATACATGTATTAGGGGAGGGTGTGTGATGTCAGCTTCAGGCCGGATATGCCTGTATTAGGGGAGGGTGTGTGACGTCAGCACCAGGCTGGATATGCCTGTGTTAGGGGAGGGTGTGTGATGTCAGCACCAGGCCTGTATTAGGGGAGGGTGTGTGACGTCAGCACCATGCCGAATATACCTGTATTAGGGGAGGGTGTGTGACATCAGCACCAGGCCGGATATGCCTGTATTAGGGGAGGGTGTGTGATGTCAGCACCAGGCCGGATATACCTGTATTAGGGGAGGGTGTGTGACGTCACCTCCAGGCCGGATATGCCTGTATTTGGGGAGGTTGTGTGATGTCACCTCCAGGCCGGATATGCCTGTATTTGGGGATGGTGTGTGATGTCACCTCCAGGCCGGATATGCCTGTATTAGGGGAGGGTGTGTGACGTCACCTCCAGGCCGGATATGCCTGTATTTGGGGAGGGTGTGTGAAGTCACCTCCAGGCCGGAGATGCCTGTATTTGGGGAGGGTGTGTGATGTCACCTCCAGGCCGGATATGCCTGTATTAGGGGAGGGTGTGTGACTTCAGCACCAGGCCGGATATACCTGTATTAGGGGAGGGTGTGTGATGTCACCTCCAGGCCGGAGATGCCTGTATTTGGGGAGGGTGTGTGACTTCAGCACCAGGCCGGATATACCTGTATTAGGGGAGGGTGTGTGATGTCACCTCCAGGCCGGAGATGCCTGTATTTGGGGAGGGTGTGTGACTTCAGCACCAGGCCGGATATACCTGTATTAGGGGAGGGTGTGTGATGTCACCTCCAGGCCAGATATGCTTGTATTTGGGGAGGGTGTGTGATGTCACCTCCAGGCTGGATATGCATGTATTAGGGGAGGGTGTGTGACTTCAGCACCAGGCCGGATATACCTGTATTAGGGGAGGGTGTGTGATGTCACCTCCAGGCCGGATATGCCTGTTCTCATTGCACCACGAGTAAAAATAATTTCATATTGAGCCTGTTTTAATGGGTTTTGGATACATTTGCTAGGCTGTGATTAGATTTACAGCCATACACATTAATTCGCAATGTTTGATTTCACTCTAGCAGGTGGTATCTTAACCGTCCACTGGCGGCTGCAAATTTGTGCCCATGCGATAAGATCTGAATTATCCCCTAAGTTTAACAGACTCAGCAGTGCCCCTCAGATTCTAGAGCCGCTAGGCAGCTGCCGAAAGCTGAAAAATACTGTTAAGACCAGTGTCGGTTTGTACCTATGGGCTGCAGGACTGCCAATAGGCGCTGTGTATAGCCCTAATCAATGGAAGGGCTACCCGCCAGGCTGTCTTCTCCCTCCCTCAGAAACAGTTCAGGCTTTTTTGTGCACACCACAGACCCTACCAGTGTTGGCTTCCCCGAGCCACCGTGGGTTCTGCAGCAGCATTGTTACACCACTGTGTGATGGAGGTCACTGGGAATCGGAGTTCAGATGGGAGAGGAGCCGCTCCATCGCTGGAAGTATGTTAAGTGCGGGTTTAGGCGTGTATATTACTGTACATAGTTTTACTGTACTATGTGTGTGTCCTTTTTTCTACAGTGTTCTCATAGTAGAACTACAAGAACCAGCGGGCCCATTAATGCCCCACATTCTGGGACTTGTGGTTCACCAAGGCCCAGCATGCGGGGGAGGCCTGCCGAGACTTTTAGTTCGACTTTGACAACCAAGGGGTGGTGGGGACAGCCCCAGGCTTCAGCCCTGAAAGAGTAAAGCTTGGGGGGGGACCCTTTATTGCGGGGTCCCTTCTCCCCCAGGTACCCCATCCAGGGCTGACCAGCCAAGGGGATCATGGTTTGGATGGGGGACACTGCATAAAATATTCCCCGGCTGTGGCATGACGCAGCTGGCTGTTGGAGCCCGGTGCCGATTCTAAAATATGGGGGCCCCCCAGTTTTTTGGGAACTAGGACCGGTCCAAGATCCTGGTGCTGATTTATTAAATTTGGGGGATCCCCATGATTTTTTACCCCATATTTGGGGAACCAGTACTGACTCAAAGAGCATGGGCTTTTGGGGGTGGGGCGGACCCCATGCCATTTTTTTTTACATTTCCGCTTTAATCTGCATACCCCCTAAAAAAAAACAGTTTTCCGTTACTAAAAATTGCCATACATTGCATGTGAATTCGAACTTTGTATAAAAAAATCACACCCCATATTATTATTAATTTCAATTTTCCGCCACAGATCACAAATGTGACATGTGCAAAATGGTGCCATTTTGTAGACAACTAAAAAACCGCACCCTATTACATTTCATGGTGGTTGATGAAACCCGCTGCTGACTATGTGTGCGTGTGATGATGCCGACACTGGCCTAAGCGTTCCTACAAGTGAAGTTGACCCGCTCTCATTTTGTAGAATGTTCCTGATTACTGCTTTACCCCAAAACGCCACAGCACTTCAATCACTCTTTAATTATTGGGGTACTGTGAGCGATCATGCAGGATTCCTACTGCAGATATGCAGAATGGGTCCTGCATGAGTGCAGTTACCCCACTATCACATTTGTACATAAACCATTGGGTTTCCATACAAATCTTACCCAGACCCCTAGTTTGATTGTTGTCTGTATTGTATATTGTGTGGTGTTATAAAGATATTGTGTACACCTTTTGTGTGTAATCCATGAACCCATAAGGTGCCACTATACTGTATACATTCTGTCTTTCTCAAGACTGGTCTAACACACAGAGAGCACATATAAACCCAACTTATTCACTGAAAATTCCTAAGACGCAGACCAACTCATAATGCAACTCTGGAATTTTCTGGGTTAGACGTTCTTACAAATATAGGGCCTTATTCTGGTTGCGGCGGCCAAACGTCCGTACGTTCAGTATCAGCGTACGTTGAGCGAAAGTCCACCCACAAAACATCCGCATACGGACGGGCACAAACACCGACAAAGGGGAGTGGCGTACACTTGAGCGTACGCCACCGTACACGGACGGATCACAGCTTATACACCAACAACTGGCGTACAACAGAGCGTACGCCACCGTTTACGGACAGGACATGTTGCGGCTATCTGAGCGTTCGCCCCCTTGTACGGACGGGTCTCGCCTGTTTTCAATGGAAAACTCAGCGTATGTCACCGATCGTGAGAGTTAGCGTACGTCCGTGCACGCTGGCATACCCTTCACATATATGGCCCTCATAATCTAGCCTTTCAACTATGATTAAGACAATTAAATGATTTATTCTAATTGTTATTCAATTATTGTTTTATGTATTTTTATCAAAATGAAAAAAAAAATTGTTTGTATTCGAGTGAAAACGTTGACACTTGTCGACTTGTGTAGATTGAGTGTGCTGCTGTTTAAAGTATATGAAAACACTTACTGAATGTGTGTTAATGGTTACCAAATAACTACCTTGACATATATAAGCAGGTCTTAAAAAGAATCTTAACTAAAATGAAACCAACCTTTACATGTAGAGAAGCGTAGAAAGATATGCTTCCAATGTGTTTGTGGGCTGTGTGTGGCTTGCAGGTAGTGAAATAATGGTTTGGACTTAATAGGCTGCAGCATTGCTTATTACATTCAGGTGTATGTGTTTGAGTAGTAATCAGCGTTAATTAGCAGACCCAGGCGTCCGCTCTCATGCGATATCTGTAGGGGTGGTCTGGAGGTGGCGTGGCGGCCGCCTGTTTTGTGTCCAAAATGAAAGTTGCTTTCGCCGATCGAGCGGTTGTAGCAGCGTACATTTTTTGTGCACACCCCCGTGTACGCTGATGTTTACGCCCAGTTTTCTTCATTATTTCGGCAGCTCCCCTCAACACGCCCCTATGCCGCCCACAATGACCGTACTCTTGCGGACAGGTTTTTTCGCACGGAAACAACCGTCCGTGAGCGTTGTGGAGTGGTCGCGCCTGCGCATTGCGGAAGGTACGCATGCGCAGATCAAAAAAAAAAACGGAACGTACGCTTACGGCCCAGCCGCCCGAACCAGAATAAACCCCATAGCATCATATAAAAGCAATGCACAAATAACACATGATGTCATTTTACTGAAGCTCTACTTTAAAACCTGTTTCTTTCATGGTTTATGCTCATTTAGAAGTTGTTGCCAATAGTGAGATTATTGAAACGTTGTCCTCATTGTATTTATTTGTGACCTCAATCTCCAAATGTTTGCCAATTAAGACCTGCAGCACTCTAGAAGAACACGTCTAGTTTGCTTCATTCATTTGAGTTAATTGGCAAGTGATAAAAGCATCGATATGCCTTAAATTCAGAACTATTTAATTAATTGAGAGACATTCGTTACCTACACCTGCTAAGGTCACTAAGGCTCATTTTAATGAAAATGCAATAAGATAATATGACTTTATGGATTGTTATCTCCATTTTTGACCTGCGGTAAACCAAGCAATCTGTTCATCACTAGCAGAATCTGTGTATTTCTTGGCTTTTGTACGTGTTGTTTCTTTCATGTTAAAACACAACTATATATTATTCAGCTTTCAATGGTAACAAATGAGATCAATCCCATTCCGTTTTATGAGAAAAGATAGCATAAGATTAAAGGCCACTCAGCAATGTCAGTAGCAGGACAGCAAAAAAGATCATCTTGAAAATATTTTATGAGGGCACTGAGTTGCCAGCCCTTGAACTTGGTGAGCAACTTGAGAACAAAAATAATGGATTTTAGTCATAACCCCCAGTTCACCTTAGGGTGCCCTATAGGTTAAATCTAGATACAGCCATAAAACAGAAAGCAAAGGCTGGATTTTTATCTTGAAGATTCCCAGCAGTTTACAGAGGTTGAGGCAGCACAAAGCACTTCAGAGGCTTTCATACTCTTTCTGGAGAGAGCCTCAATAAACAAGGCCGCAAAACTTCAAAAAGATTTCGCTTTGCAAGACCCTAGCAGGTGATGATCTCTAACATCCTTCATTTTCTGTTCCTATGGCAATTTATGGATTGGGCTAAAACTTCCTGAAATGTGAATATGCTGTGATTGTATTACTTAGTGGAAGTCATACATCCCTTGACTTACCATATCTCTGAATAGTTTCTCTGTTATATAAAAAAAAAAAACTATAACTCCTCCGTTACGATTTATCATAATTAGCGAATATGCATTGTTCCCCATGGGAAGAGATATATTTTTATTTTGAAGCAGTTGCTATGAGATTATAAATCACTTAGTTTAGCTGTGCGCTGTTTAGAAAATCATATTTGATTGCACTAAACTAGTCCTATTTTAAAGAACAGTTGGGGTTCCTTACTTAACAGGAGACTAAATCATAAGTAGACAGGTATTTCATACACTGAGAAAACATTTTATCAAGTAATCGATTAACAGCATATGGAAAATACAGTAGACAAGAAATTGCAAGTAGCCATGCATATGTATACAGTTTATTATGCTGAAATGGTGTTGTGTACGCAGATTTGTGATTCTATATATACAAGTTTATTAATAAGTACCTGTGTTTGAAGACAGGTGGCGTTGCTGAGGAAAGTTGGTATTACTATCATGCACTACCGTCTTACAATCAACGCCATATCGAATTTCAGATTGATTGATAGTTACGGTGTTTTTTTTTTTTCCACCACGACAATTCACCAGCTCCCTCATCTGGAATTGTTGCGGCCAAATTGCATGCATTGCGCTATGAATTGTTGCCGCATCCACCGTACTTGCCCAACTTGGCTCCTGCGACTTCTTTCTGTTCCCTAACCTGAAAACGTGGCTCGCAGGGAAAAAATTCTGCTTAAGGAGGTCATCGCTGAGACAGAAGCCTACGTGAGTCTGACCAATCATATTTTTTAGAGGGTTTAAAGAAATGGCAGGAATGTTGGGAAAGTGTATTGCCGCGATAGGAGATTATGGGCGAGATGTATTAATATACATCGCCGCCCTTCACCTGGCAGCCGCCGTGATGCTGCCGCATATGTACTAACATATGCAGCTAGCATCGGGTTGCGGTGACGGAGACCCCCGCGATACCTTTGATGTGGTCTGCGGGGGTCTCCGTCACATCCCGGCGGCTGCCAGTGTCCCCCTGCGTTTCCTCCTCCCCCCTGCAGCCGGATGTCCTCCCGGCTGTGACACCTGCTGGGGGAGGAGATCAGGAGGACGGGAGGGGGGGAGGGGCGCGCAGACGTCGGGTCGGCGATAGAAGCCCATAGGCTTCTATAGGGTATCGCCACCCTCTGGGTGGGTGATGGTAAATAGGAAAATGCGGTAAAACCCCCGATTTACCGCATTTTCCCTTTAGTACATCCCGCCCTATGTTAAAAAAATAAATAAATATTTTTGTGAAAATCTTTCGTCTTCATTCTTAACACAGGTATTTATTGATCCACCTTTGTATAAATATTAACTTGATACTGGTTAAACAAGAGTTGTCTAAGTGAGCAGTTTAATCATATTAGATTCAGATATCATATGTTTTTAAAGTGATATAATTTCCTTCTACCACAAATGAATAGTGTATCTCCTAGGACAGTGGTCTCCAACCTTTTTTGGAGCGTGAGCTGCTCTAAACAAAATAAACCACCTAAAGAGCTACTAAAATAAAAATAAAAAAGGAATCTGCATAATAATCGAAAAATGACCTTGACACATTACGCCACACACTGTAATTCCCCTGACACAATATGTTGCATACATACCTCCTAACACTGGAGGCCTGGGTGCTGTATTTACTACATACTTGCCTACTTTTGAAAACTAGTTTCAGGGAGATTTGAGCTGCTAAAAGAACGCAACGTGTCACTGAGAGGGTGTGTCATGCTCCGCCAAGAGAGCGTGTCTAATTTCACCTATGGGCGCACCTATGGCCACTATGGGGTTTTCCTGCAGTGGCAGAAGAAAACTCTGGAACACTTTGGGCCTGATTCAGTTACGGATGTTGCTTCCTGTAACACTGCACTAAACATGTGAAAGAAAACAAATATGTGTAATACACATCTACACCACAACCCTCCCCTCATATTGCAGTCAGTATACACCACTATATTACATTACACACATTCCCCCATATTACACCCAGTACATACACGCTATTACATTACACCAGGGCTTGTCAAATGTTTCAAAATGTAGGAGCCAGGAAGGCGCGCAAAAAATTACACCGCAATGCCTATTATACATGCCACACATTACATATTATACCACTTGCTTGATGCCAGGGGTTGCATGCTCTTTGCCAGGGGTTGCATGCTATTTGCCAGGGGTTGCAAGCTATTTGCCAGGGGTTGCATGCTATTTGCCAGGGGTTGCATGCTATTTGCCAGGGGTAACATGCTATCTGCCATGAGGGATTACCCCTCCTCCTCTTCCGTCTCTCTCCCTCCCCACCGTTACAATGCGCGGTAATGACAAAAGCCGGGCAGAGTGGGGGACGATCCACCTGGCTCTGGCTGTATCAGATCAGGTCTGCGGCATTGGCTATTTCAAAACTCAAGGCGCCTTTAGGGCCAATTGGAGCATGTGGTCCGACAGCCAGTCAGGACCCACCACTGTTGCTCCTGCTTGGCTCCCGAAGCGCGAGCTCCGATTGGTCACAAGCCATCTCCACACTGCGGACTTGATCTGACACATGCCGTAGCCAGGTGGATTGTCTCTGACTCTGCCCGGCTGTTGCATTAACACAAACCACCACTCTGCCCAGCGTGATCTGCTGCCTGGCAAATCTGGTCACCAGCAGGGTCTGGTCGCCATGGCGACCTGGCCCCGGGGTTTGTCGAGTCCTGCATTATGCACAGCTCCCCCATACACACACTGCCACATAACATAACACGCATAATATTAAATTATACACAGCACTCCATATTAAAGCCAGTACACACACACTGCTATTACATTACGAACACACACACACACCGTTATATTAAATTATACACAGCACTCCATATTACAGCCAGTACACACACACTGCGATTACATTACGAACACACACACACACCGTTATATTAAATTATACACAGCACTCCATATTACAGCCAGTACACACACACTGCGATTACATTACAAACACACACACACACACCATTATATTAAATTATACACAGCACACCATATTACAGCCAGTACACACACACACACACTGCTGTTACATTACACACACACACTTATACAGTATTACACATCCCCCGAAAATCATAGTAGAGCCATTATTAAACCATTAAAGCCATTAGAACCTCTGTTTTAAATTACAGCCAACTCCTAAATAACACACACACAAACATTTTATACAGCCCCCACTGCCCCAGGAGATACAGCTCTCACCTGGCTGTGTTCTCCCTCCTGTGCAGGTGCAGGGACCCGGTAGTGTAGTGGAGCAGGCAGCTGAGCTTACTGAAGGCAGGCTTAGGAGCAGGAAGAGGCAGGAGCAGGGCATGTGCCCCTGATACACGGAGCCTGCAGGGCCGGCGCCACCACTAGGCAAATCTAGGCATTTGCCTAGGGCGCCGGCCACTGGAGGGCGGCATTCCCCCCCCCCCCCCCCCCGTGCCGCGGGGTACCTGTCCTGCGGCTGTGTATATAAAGCTTGCGGCGGCAGCGGGGGGTCCCTGCAGTCAAGAAATAACGAGCGCTATCCGCCTGGCTATGCGGAAGCGCTTCTGTTGTGGAAACACTGGCCGCACGCTGATTGGCTCACATTCAGCCAATCAGCGTGCGCCGTGCGGCCAGTGTTTTCACAACAGAAGTGCTTCCGCGTAGCCAGGTGGATAGCGCTCGTTATTTCTTGACTGCAGGGACCCCCCGCTGCTGCCGCAAGCTTTATAAACACAGCCGCAGGACAGGTACACACCCCCCCCCCCGGCACCGGGGCGCCCCCACCCCGACTCGCCTGGGGCGCTCCGGTGCCTTGCACCGGCCCTGGGAGCCTGGCTGCTGCTCTGAGTGTGGTGGGCGGGGCCAGCCGCAGCAGTGCAGAGCCCTGGCTGTCAGCTGAGGTCTCACTCGCTCCTACTCCCGACTTCCTCTCAGCTCGCGACGCCGGCTGTGATGTATTCCCCGAGGGTCCGACCCCACCATTTCAAGATGCGCGAATGCGCAGTCTGTCTTTCATGGGAGGGGCTCCAAAAAAAACGGGAGGTAAGAGGGGGCTTGCGGGGCAGCGGGGGGCTCCCGTAAAATCCGGGAGCCTCCCGCTAAAAGCGGGAGGGTAGGCAAGTATGATTTACTACTGTGTGGAGTGGGTGCTGTATTTATCACTGAGGCGAGGGGCGCAGAAATTGTAATTAGAAGACAGGGGGGCAGAAAATATTAATAATACTGGAGGGGCTGTTATGTGGGCAATGTTTAACGTGCACTACTTTACTGTGTAATAAATAAATCTGACATTTAGCAATATTCCATTGGAACCGTAAGTAGAACTGTTATATTTGTAATGTTGCAAGAAACAGTGGGAAATCAATATAATACAGTAACCTGATAAGAAATACTGGGGAGAAGGGCAAAATCACTGGAAAAGTAAATAAGAAACAGTAGGCAATGAACTATAAATGATTTAAAGCAATAAATATACTGTACATCATTTTGACATATTAAGCATTCATATTATGTGATGAAGACATTCTGGTCACATAAAGATAACAATAACGGCAAGATAAATAAAATGATCTTATAAAACCTGAATGTAAGGTAGATGGAAAATATGATACTGTACCAAGAATAATCCCTGTGGCTAAGTCCGTGTCAGCCATGTTAGGTGATGATCTTTGAGTTGAAGACGTATGGCTTGACATCATAGGACGCCTGTGATGGTATGGCTGGATATAGTAACGGAAAATGGGGAGATGTTTGCAAATAGGGGAGAACTCTTGTCTCTTGTTAGCTACCATGTAGGAGAAGTCCTGAAATAATAACATACAGTTTCCTTGATACATTAGCGATGAAGTTTTTCTATGCGCCTCCAATAGGCGGACCTTAGGTCAAATTCAAACCTGATCGCAGGGCACATTTTGTTAGCAAATGGACAAAACCATGTTGCACTGCATGGTGGGGCAAATGTAACTTGTGCAGAGAGAGTTAGATTTGGGTGGGTTGTGTTCAAACTGAAATGTAAATTGCGGTGCAAAAATAAATCAGCCAATATTTACCCTGCACAGAAATAATATAATCCATCACATCTATACTCTCTCTGCACATGTTACATCTGCCCCACCTGCAGTAGTGCTACTCCTTAATATAAGCAGGGCCGGCACCACCGCTAGGCAGCTCTAGGCATTTGCCTGGGGCGCCGGCCACTGGAGGGTGGCACTTTGTAGCCTTGACCCCCGTGGAGTCAGGTAAGCGTTGCCCGCACACCCCATCCCCCGTCCCGACCAGGTCAGAGGTGACCGCCCCCTAACCACCCCCGCTCCTCCTCTATACTCGCTGTACCGAGTTCCACATGAAGAAAGCTAATTTCTTACCAAGTCTATTTTATGGTTGGCTTAAGCTTACAATGTGTATTTATTGCATTAATATTTTGTAAAGACTAATCTGAGTCACAAAGACAGACTAATTATAGATGTTTATATAAACCTAGAGTGTGCTCATCATAAAAAATGTCATTTATAGAAAGATTAACATGGAAATACTGAATCTTATTTTTGACCAGATCTCACAACATATGTACAACATGTAACAGCATAGTAACAGCATAGTAACAGCTTTTTAATACATGGATATTCCAGTATTACAGCAAGACTGTACTACACATACAACTGTTCAATTATGTGAATGATTAAACATGGAAATTACTGCTGATTTCCCTCAATACAAAAAGTATAATTACAGTATTTACCTGCTGCATTTAATGATTTATGAAAAATAGCACAGCTTATTAATTAGTTTAACATTTGTGAAGTACACAAATTAAAAAGGAACACATTTAAAGGTCTTAAAAAAAAGGATAAAAAAGCAATGTGGAAAGGTAAAATGTAGGCTATGAGCACCTATGCCCTCTACAGCAGGGGTGGGGAACCTTTTTTGTGCCAAGGGCCGTTTGTATGAGGAAAAAATCCTTCAGGGGCCATATGTAAAAATTTCTCTTACAAATTGTCCTGCTGCGGCCGCCCCACGCTCCGGCAGCTGCCACTGAATAGGACTGACAGTCTCCGGCTGCCGCTGAATAGGACTGACAGTCTCCGGCTGCCGCTGAATAGGACTGACAGTCTCCGGCTGCCGCTGAATAGGACTGACAGTCTCCGGCTGCCGCTAAATAGGACTGACAGTCTCCGGCTGCCGCTGAATAGGACTGACAGTCTCCGGCTGCCGCTGAATAGGACTGACAGTCTCCGACGGCTGCCGCTGAATAGGACTGACAGTCTCCGGCTGCCGCTGAATAGGACTGACAGTCTCCGGCTGCCGCT
The DNA here is from genome assembly GCF_055691185.1 of Crinia signifera. NCBI lineage: Eukaryota > Metazoa > Chordata > Amphibia > Anura > Myobatrachidae > Crinia > Crinia signifera. The sequence goes on from NC_139228.1 coordinate 76,679,774, forward strand.
GAATAGGACTGACAGTCTCCGGCTGCCGCTGAATAGGACTGACAGTCTCCGGCGGCTCCTGCTGAATAGGACTGACAGTCTCCGGCTGCCGCTGAATAGGACTGACAGTCTCCAGCTGCCGCTGAATAGGACTGACAGTCTCCGGCTGCTGCTGAATAGGACTGACAGTCTCCGGCTGCTGCCGCTGAATAGGACTGACAGTCTCCGGCTGCTGCCGCTGAATAGGACTGACAGTCTCCGGCTGCCACTGAATAGGACTGACAGTCTCCGGCTGCCGCTGAATAGGACTGACAGTCTCAGTCGGCTCCTGCTGAATAGGACTGGCAGTCTCCGGCTGCCGCTGAATAGGACTGACAGTCTCCGGCTGCCGCTGAATAGGACTGACAGTCTCCGGCTGCCGCTGAATAGGACTGACAGTCTCCGACGGCTGCCGCTGAATAGGACTGACAGTCTCCGACGGCTGCCGCTGAATAGAACTGACAGTCTCCGGCTGCCGCTGAATAGGACTGACAGTCTCCGGCTGCCGCGGAATAGGACTGACAGTCTACGGCTGCCGCTGAATAGGACTGACAGTCTCCAGCTGCCGCTGAATAGGACTGACAGTCTCCGGCTGCCGCTAAATAGGACTGACAGTCTCCGGCTGCCGCTGAATAGGACTGACAGTCTCCGGCTGCCGCTGAATAGGACTGACAGTCTCCGACGGCTGCCGCTGAATAGGACTGACAGTCTCCGGCTGCCGCTGAATAGGACTGACAGTCTCCGGCTGCCGCTGAATAGGACTGACAGTCTCCGGCTGCCGCTGAATAGGACTGACAGTCTCCGGCGGCTCCTGCTGAATAGGACTGACAGTCTCCGGCTGCCGCTGAATAGGACTGACAGTCTCCAGCTGCCGCTGAATAGGACTGACAGTCTCCGGCTGCTGCTGAATAGGACTGACAGTCTCCGGCTGCTGCCGCTGAATAGGACTGACAGTCTCCGGCTGCTGCCGCTGAATAGGACTGACAGTCTCCGGCTGCCACTGAATAGGACTGACAGTCTCCGGCTGCCGCTGAATAGGACTGACAGTCTCCGTCGGCTCCTGCTGAATAGGACTGGCAGTCTCCGGCTGCCGCTGAATAGGACTGACAGTCTCCGGCTGCCGCTGAATAGGACTGACAGTCTCCGGCTGCCGCTGAATAGGACTGACAGTCTCCGGCTGCCGCTGAATAGGACTGACAGTCTCCGACGGCTGCCGCTGAATAGGACTGACAGTCTCCGACGGCTGCCGCTGAATAGAACTGACAGTCTCCGGCTGCCGCTGAATAGGACTGACAGTCTCCGGCTGCCGCGGAATAGGACTGACAGTCTACGGCTGCCGCTGAATAGGACTGACAGTCTCCAGCTGCCGCTGAATAGGACTGACAGTCTCCGGCTGCCGCTAAATAGGACTGACAGTCTCCGGCTGCCGCTGAATAGGACTGACAGTCTCCGGCTGCCGCTGAATAGGACTGACAGTCTCCGACGGCTGCCGCTGAATAGGACTGACAGTCTCCGGCTGCCGCTGAATAGGACTGACAGTCTCCGGCTGCCGCTGAATAGGACTGACAGTCTCCGGCTGCCGCTGAATAGGACTGACAGTCTCCGGCGGCTCCTGCTGAATAGGACTGACAGTCTCAGGCTGCCGCTGAATAGGACTGACAGTCTCCAGCTGCCGCTGAATAGGACTGACAGTCTCCGGCTGCTGCTGAATAGGACTGACAGTCTCCGGCTGCTGCCGCTGAATAGGACTGACAGTCTCCGGCTGCTGCCGCTGAATAGGACTGACAGTCTCCGGCTGCCACTGAATAGGACTGACAGTCTCCGGCTGCCGCTGAATAGGACTGACAGTCTCCGTCGGCTCCTGCTGAATAGGACTGGCAGTCTCCGGCTGCCGCTGAATAGGACTGACAGTCTCCGGCTGCCGCTGAATAGGACTGACAGTCTCCGGCTGCCGCTGAATAGGACTGACAGTCTCCGACGGCTGCCGCTGAATAGGACTGACAGTCTCCGGCTGCCGCTGAATAGGACTGACAGTCTCCGGCTGCCGCTGAATAGGACTGACAGTCTCCGACGGCTGCCGCTGAATAGGACTGACAGTCTCCGACGGCTGCCGCTGAATAGGACTGACAGTCTCCGGCTGCCGCTGAATAGGACTGACAGTCTCCGGCTGCCGCGGAATAGGACTGACAGTCTACGGCTGCCGCGGAATAGGACTGACAGTCTACGGCTGCCGCTGAATAGGACTGACAGTCTCCGGCTGCTGCTGATTAAGAGGAATTCCCCTGTACTTGACTCCCAGCAAAGCCGTCATGCGGGTGGGAGGGCCACTCAGACCCGCATACGGCCCCCAGGCCTGAGGTTCCCCACCCCTGCTCTACAGTTATCATTAGAATTTCAACCCTATAGTCAACCTACATATTAATCACATTTTCTAACAATGTTGGGGGACTAATATTGATATATTATACATAGTAATATATAATGTTTAAATATGGTTGTTGCAAGAGATTAGAAGCTCCATAGACATAACATACTCTGTGCATATACAGTAGGAGCCCATCTCATCTATCTTCCTTAGGCCATGGCCCAGGATGGCTAGCCATGACTATCCTATTGTTCTCAGCTGCAATACAATACATACTGTAGAATAGTAATTTTGCCACTATACCAGGCAATGCTTAGACCTCATCTACTGTAGAATTCAGAATAGTACTGGACAAAGTACAAAGAAAGACAACTAAGCTCATAAAGGGGACGGAGTCCTTGAGCTATGAGGACAGATTAGACAAAAAAAGGCTTAAAGGGTGATATGCTAAAGATGTCAGGGGCAGAGGCGTGTGCACAGGGTGTGCCATGTGTGCACAGACACACCCTAATGCATCCTCCTGGCACCCCCCCACCGCCACATTATGCCCGCTGCCACTGTCACTCACAAAGTCACAGTGCCATGATGCTGCTGTGTCTGCTGCCCAGAATGTGGCCACGCCCCGCAGTGTTGCGCTGATGGCAGTGGTGTAACTATACATTTTTCTCCCCCCTGCCAAAAATGTTTGCAGCAAGCCCCCCTCCCTCTCCCCCTTCCCCCCCCCCCCCAAGTAGAGTTAACTTCCCCACCTTACCCCTCCCTCCTCCACCGCCGGCCTTGTCTGCGGTCTCGTCCCGGCTCTCCTGGCTCCTGTTGCTAATGAAAAATGGCACACAAAAAATGGCTGCCCCCATACAGCAGACCGTTTTTAAGAATGCTGCCTCCTCTAGCATCTTCAAAAACTTTCTGCTATATGAGGGAAGCCATTTTTTGTGTGGCACTTTTTATTAGCAGGACTCAGAGCCGGCGGAGACAGATGTGGCAGACAGATGTGGCAGGCAACAGCGGGTAACAATAGCCCCTCAGACACACACACCCGGCACCCACACTTTGTAAGCGCCTCCCCGCCACCGCAGGATCTGCGGGGCTATTGTTACACCACTGGCTGGTGGGATGGACTGGACAGTGGAAAGACACGACAGACAGTCTGGTGCTCCGCCCAGCTATAGCACCTTATAATTAGGGATGAGCACCGGGGTCGAAGATTTGGATTTGGATTAGTCGCCGAGATTTGGATTTGGCTTTGTTGAAAGGCGGTGAAAAGATGTGGATTTGGATTTTTTTTTAAATTGTCAAAAAACGCCCAAATCACGTAATTTTTGCGTTTTTTTTTTCTAGAGCAACATTAACCTCAATAACATTCATTTCCTGCCCTTTCCAGAACATTTTTTTTTTAGCATTAGGTTTTTATTATAAAGTTTTTGTCCAAATAAAAAAGGGGATACAAAAGAAAGAAAAGGGAATGGGGGAACAGAAATACAGAACAGCACTTTGGAAAATAACAGTTATCTCCCATTTCACTGTAAACCAGACATCGTATCAATATCAAAATATGGTGGTCTGAAACTACACATAACATCTAAATCTATAAGCATTGAAGAGGCACATAATCATGGGGAACCAAGTATAGTTAAGTCAGGAGGGTTGCTGTAGATGGTCGTGTTACCCATCTTATCATTATAAAGGGACCATCCCAGCCATTTCATGACCAACGAGTTTGGGGACGAGGAATAAGCAGCCCCGGAAGTCTCATACAGATAGTGGCTGTGGATTTTATTGTGTATAGACTCTATAGGGGGGATTGTGTTAGTTTTCCACAGTTTGGCAATAATTGCCTTAGTGGCAATAAAGACATGACCTACTATGTATCTATCAGCAGCCGAAAAATATGGTGGGAAAATATGAAGTAATGCTATAGCTGGGTCAGGGGGGATTGATTGATTTATAATTGAGCTCAGCATTTAAAACACCTCCTTCCAGAGAGGCTGCAAGAGCGGGCAGGACCAAAAGATATGGAAAATATCTCCAACGTTTCCACAGTTTCTCAAGCATAAGTTAGACGTTTCTGGCCAAATCCTATGCAGCCTCTCTGGGGTGAAGTAGGCCCTGTGAATGAGTTTAAAAAAACATTTCTGAGTGGTTAATACAGCGAGAGATCCTAAAACAGGATTTAAATACATTATCCCAATCTCCATCAGCTAAGGGTCTTTTCAGGTCCCTTTCCCATAAAGTTTGAGAGGTCAATTTTGGTTTATTTTTAATGGTAAGTGAGTGTGAGTACCACCAAGAAATGCCTCCTTTATGAGAGAGGGCGCTCGCCTTTATTTTAAGATAAGCAGGGAAAGATGTTTTTTTTTGGAAATAGGTATATGTGCTTGTAGCCAGTTCCGTAGCTGTAAGTAGATAAAGAAATCCTGCTTAGGGATATTAAAATTATTCTGGATGGACTCGAAGGACATCAAGGTATCCCCGGCATATAGATCCCCCACTGTCTTCACTCCTCGTGAAATCCATCTATCTAGTGGTATGTTGAGGATATAGGACTTCAAGGCCCCTAGTGACAGGAAGGGGGCTGGGAGATTTGCTCCTTCTACCAAAGCTATAATTTTATGCCAGATGTCCATGGTTACTTTTATAGACTTGCAGAGGGCTGTACATTTCCGTGTTGAGGAAGGAGGAAGCCAAAGGAGGTCTGAAATAGGCATAGGATGGGAGTAAGAACTTTCCAGAGCTACCCATGGTTTGTGGTCTTTATCTTCGAACCAGTCTCTGGTCTGGTTCAACATACATGAAGCGAAATAGCTTTCGATGTCTGGGTATGCCACTCCCCCATCTATTTTAGATCCAAGCAGAATATTTTTAGCGATCTTAGGTTTGGCCCCCTTCCAGATGTATTTAGCAAGGAGTTGGTTAAATTTGTTGAATAGATAGCTAGTGCGGGGTCTCGGGATAGATCTAAACAAATACATTAGTTTTGGCAAGAGGACCATTTTTGCCGCCGCAATTCTCCCAAGCCAAGAAATATCATGCAGCATCCAGTCTCCAGTCAGCTCCGCAAAGGCTTTCAGTAGGGGATTATAATTACACTCTAAAATGTGTTTTTCAGGGGTCAAATTGATTCCTAAATTTCTCAATGAACGGGTCTGACATGAATAATTGTAACGTACTTTCAAGTCAGTCACAATTTCAGGTGGGAAACCCAGAGGGAGGGCCTCTGTTTTACTGGTGTTCAGTTTATAAAATGAGACTTCTGCGTATTCCTGTAACACTTTGTGAAGGGCAGGGAGAGAGTTTACAGGGTCCAGAATAAGTAATAGAACATCATCGGCGAAAAGGCTAATTTTGTGGGGCGTATTGCCAATTACTGGGCCCTTAATATCTTCTTCACGTCTAATACATTCAGCCAGAGGCTCAACTGCCAGTGCGAAAATTAAAGGAGAAAGCGGGCAACCCTGACGGGTGTTCCAGAACATTTTTAACCACTTTACACCTCACAATATTGTTTTTAGGGAAAAAGGTTGCACCGAGGTAGCTGGATAACTATGCTAAGCCACACAAGTGTGCGGCACAGACACGTGGCTCATCTAGGAGTGGCACTGCAGCGGCAGACAGAATGGCAGTTTGAAAAACTAGGCCCCAGAAAACACATAATGGCAAAAAAAAGTGATTTTTTTTACTTTAATAAATAAAATTAGTTTTTAATGCACAGCTTGTATAACGCTGCTTGGAGGCCGAACAATCACACACCCACCTTATAACAGTATATACTGTACTATAGGTACACTACACACATAGGCCCTTATTCAGATCTGATTGCAGTACAAATTTGTTTGGAAAATGGGCAAAACCATGTGCACTGCAGGTGGGGCAGATGTAACATGTGCAGAGAAAGTTAAATGTGGGTGGGGTGTGTTGAAACTGAAATCTAAATTGCAGTGTAAAAATAATGCAGCCAGTATTTACCCTGCACAGAAACAAAATAACTCACACAAATCTAACTCTTTCTGCACATGTTACATCTGCCCCACCTGCAGTGCACATGGTTTTGCCCATTTTCCAAACAAATTTGTACTGCGATCAGATCTAAAAAAAGGCCAAAGAAGATAAGGAAAATTGATTGGGATTTTTTAAATTTGTTCCTACTGCGCAGCTTGGACAATGCTGCTTGGACTGAAAACAACCACACACCTTCTGACAGTATATATGGGTGCACTACACACAAAGAATGAATAAGGATGAGAAATATTGATTAGGATTTTTTAAATTTAATTTGTTTTTAATGCGCAGCTTGTATAATGCTGCTTGGACTCAGAACAATCACACACACGGCCCTTGGATAACACTGCTTGGACCATGGAGGCAGAACAATCACACAATAAACTTCTTCTGCTTCTTCTGACAGTATATGGTGTATAGTCTGCACTGCACAAGTTCACAACACCCCTCTGTCTGCACTGCACAGCACCCTCTGCAGTCTGCACAACACTCCACTGCACACTAATGTAATGATTACCTGGTGATTGATGACAACAAGAACAAGTTCAAGTTTAAGTTAAACACCCCAGTACCAAACCCCTCTGCAGTCTGCATGCACTGCACACAACATCCCTCTATCTACTCTGCACTGTACAACACCCCTCTGTCTGACTGCACAGTACCCCTCTGCACACTAATGACTCTGAGTGATTGATGATGACAAGTACAAGACAAGTTCAAGTTATGTTAAACACCCCAATGCCAAACCCCTCTATAGTCTGACTCTGCATGCACTGCGGCACACAACACCCCTCTGTCTGACTGTGTACTGCACAGCACCCCTCTGCAGTCTCTGCACCCCTCTGCACAACAACCCCAGCTACACTTTAAAACACCCCAGTGCACAGCCCCAGAAGCCCGCCACCAGCATGGACAGCATAGCTGTGCGCAGCAGGAAGCGTGACTGTGAAATGGCGTCGAATTCGCAGGACGCCAAGATTTTATAGACTCGGCGTCTCACGAGAATCCGACGCCAGCTTCCCGCATTCTGCCGCAGGCACTCGGGCCGACTATGTTTGGAGTGGTTCGGATTCCGTGGAATCCGGACCACTGATCTCTACTTATAATGATGACTGCTTTTGACGTGATAACATCACAATGTACTTATGTCATCATGCATGCCCGCGCTCTATCTTTCCACCTCCTGTGGTGTTCTGCGTTGCTTGAGAAGGAGGAGGGGCTGAGAGGGCTGCCTGCTGCTTCTGTGTGCTCCTGCTCCTCCTCCGAGGAGAAAATACCTGGCATTGTAAGTGTTTATTAGTACTGCAGCCAGGTAGATTGGATTTAAAGCATGGTCAGTTGCTGGATGTGCAGACAGCCCAGGATTGAACAAAACATGGGCCTAATTCACGTTGGATCAGAAAGCAGCAAAGATCGCTGCTTACCAAGCACTGAAACACCACCACACTGAACGCCCTCTCCCGAATCCCCCCGATACCATGCAAGGGGGTATGTTTGCTAAGACATTCCCTTGCATGTCTCCACTAGCAGGAGAAATCATTCGATAGTCGCCGATCATCAAATAAATCATTCTCCTGCCTTCAGAAATAAAAGTCAGTTGAAACTGACATTTATTTTCTTCTCAAATCACCTGCGTTCCCATGGGACAGCCCCATTCCCGCTGCCGTACACACCCGTCCTTCCCTTCCTGCAACGAATGGCCCGTTTGTTGCAGGGGACTGCACATTCGCAAAATACATGCTTGTGCTTGCACACACGCCGACCCCCAAACATCGGAATGGGACCAAATTCACCCCATTCCGAGTTCTGTTCAATTAGCCCCCATGTTTGTGACTGTCCTAAAGTACAAAGGTGCCACTTTTTCACCCTTCAATTGAGCACGGACGACTCTGTTAAGCAGCCCCCACATACATAGGTAAAAGTGCTGTAACCATAACCAAAATTCACCAACCAATTAAGTCCATTGGTTACCAGCTGCATTTCCCCAAACACCACGCACACTATCCCAATATACATGGGGATAACTGATATTAGGCTGACCAGAAGTCAGAAGGCTCTTAAAGCCATAGAGGAAATCAATACCACCACACCAAGCATACCTACTTTAGGCACCTTAAAACACTGATTCAAAAAGAGACACGAGTGTGGTGGGACAGACACATCCTACACTGGTACCACAGCAACCATCTAATACCAAAAGGCCTACACATTAAGAAAACACAGACACCACGTTTATGTCCAAATGGAATGACACTTTAAACGATTGTTCACATAAACTCATTGCACTCATTCTAGAGAAGCATGACACAGAGCTGAACACATTAAGTACACAAATAGAAGAAACCAACAAACTCATAGAACCCTACACAAAGGAACCAGGGTACAAGGACATTGAGGACATTACCAAACAGAGACTCGTAAACAAAGAGGACCAAATTATCTAAATCAAAATCAACAAAATACACAGGGACTTAAAACCCAAAGTGACCAAAAGCCACTTAAGACTTAACACCAAACCGACCACAGGACACCCAACACACAAACACAAGACCCTCATACCCCACACCCCAAACAAAAGACATCACATCTCCCATAAACATAAAAACACACCAGCTCCCAAACTATACAGAAACACAGGACTCACCTACCAACAATACATGACAAAAACACAAACGTTATACCCATCACCGAGAGTCAGCAAACAGAGGAAAACAACATCAGTTTAAACACCACTTACCCAGAATTTGAGAGTGATTCCTTATTTTCAGTGCATGAGGTAGACGACACAGAATACGAACACCTGGCAAGGCTGTCCTTTGACCAGGGGTGGGTCACAACACTCCGAGATTATCAAAACACCACAACAGCTACGGTTCCGAACTCCACATCCACAGCCAAATGGGGGGAACATTTTTTAGACACAGAGACAGGCAGACTGGCCTGTCTACAAAACCCCAGTCAACAAAACCCCAACAGAACACCAAAAAAAGACAAAAACCAGAAGAGGATGCAGAGGAGGCTCCTCCAAAAACACCAAAGAAACAGAAGCAACACACACCAGAACAGACATAGACGAGCACAACAAAGTCAACACTGATAAAACAGCCATCTTCAATTTGAGCAGCACACCTCTCACACAAGTACAAGAACAGGTACTTTCAAAAGGACTCAAATTTGCACCAACAAATAAGCCAAACAAGTTTGACATCTACTGTGACCTACAATCCTTCACCAGAAAACTGACACTCAAAAAATACTTTAATTCAAATCCCATCATTAGGAACCACGCAGACACAATCAACAAATACAAACATACACAACTCAGACCCAAATCCACTTTTTATCCAACCCACATGAAATCACATCACATCAAAACCTTTGAGACCCTCGTTGCTAGGGATCTTGACAGCATGAAAGACAAACCAATCAAGTGTAACACTAACAACATGACCAAGCTAGAACTACAAGCACTCAAAAACCTGGAGAAAAATGACCAACTCATCATCAAACCTGCAGATAAAGGGGGTGGCATAGTAGTACTGAACCAACAAGATTACATATCAGAAGCACAGCGCTTACTTAACGACACCACCACTTACAAACCACTTAAGGGAGACCCCACACAGAATTTCAAAAAAGAACTAGACACACTACTCAAAACAGGCAAAGATAATGGAATCATAAACAAACATGAACACCTTTTCCTACAACAGGAACACCCCATCATACCTGTCTTTTACTACCTCCCTAAGATCCAAAAAATCAGACACATCCACCAGGAAGGCCCATCATTTCAGGCATCAATTCCCTAACCTCCAGCCTAGCACAATATGCAGACAACTTCCTTCAGGACCATGTAAAAGCACTACCCTCGTACATAAAGGACACCACAGACATCATCAACCACCTACAAACCGTCCACTGGGAAACAGATTACTGGATCGCTACTAGCGATGTCATGTCACTGTACACGGTCATTAATCACAACCAGGGTTTAGAAAGCACTAAAAATTTCCTAGACAAAGACACAGAACTCCCACCAGAACAGACTGACTTCATCATCAATGCAATCGAATACATCCTACATCACAATTACACATGGTTTAACAACACCTACTACCTACAGACCACCGGGACCGCTATGGGATCAAACGTGGCACCAAGCTATGCCAACCTGTTTATGGGTAAGTGGAAGGAGGACCATATACAGGCTGGGCATGGCTGGAAGGACAATTTAATCCTATGGTGGCACTTCATCGACGATATTATCTTCATTTGGAAGGGGACACTTGACTCACTGAATGACTTCACTCACTACCTAAACACCAACCACAGAAACCTCACTTTCACCACCAACATCAGTAAAACATCGGTCCAGTTTCTACATAGAAGACAACACCATACACACAAGGACTTACAGAAAAAACGTAGATGTCAATAGCTACATACTCTACACCAGTGCACCTCACAGACCCTGGCTACAGAACATCCCAAAGGGACAATTCCGACGCATCAGATGGAATTATTCCAAGACAGAGGAGTTCATATCACAGAGCACAGAACTCATGGGACAATTCCATGACAAACTATACGATCATCACATAGTCAAAACCGCCCTAAACGAAATCACATCACTCGACAGGTCCACTACACTTCAAACCAACCCCAAACCCAACCAGACAGAAAATAATGAGGTTACATTCATTACCACCTACAATAAATCAGCAAAACAATTTAACAACATCCTCAGGAAACACTGGCACATTCTGCAACAGGACCCTGACCTCACTCTTACAATACCTGACAGACCAAAAATCACCTACCGCAAAGCACCGGATATCAGAAAAAGATTGGTACATAACCACATTAAACCCAGAACATCGACCCAGACAACCATCGACCACACTACAGGCTTCCACTACTGTGGAAGATGTACAGGCTGCAACAATATGACCAACAAGACCACCAAGAAAGTCCAATCATGGACAATAGACAACCATAGGTAAAACATTCAAAATCACAAACAAACATCGTGTGAACACACAGGGGTTATCTACCTTCTGAGATGCCCCTGTGGTCTAGAATACATAGGGAGGACCACACGCACACTGAAAAAACGTATCTACGAGCACATTAGGAACATTCGCATAGGATATGAAAATCACAGCGTTTCTCTACATTATAAAATCAAGCACAATAGCAACCCCAAGGACCTATTCTTCATGGGAATAGAGACCCCCCCAAAAAATTGGAGAGGAGGCAACCATATGGACACTCTCAACAAAAGAGAGCTCTTCTGGATCTACATGATCAAGACACTTACCCCTAGAGAACTCAACGTCGATTTTCATAACAACCATTTAGGCTGACCCCAGACAAACCTATTAAGTGCACACTAATAATGTGAGAAACGCTGTAATTTCTACCACTCAACATAAACCCTCTAATTGTATCAACCTACACAAAGATTTACACATATGGCTCATTAACATCCCTAACTGCAGGCTAAGCAACGTGCTTCTTCCTATACACCCAATAAACTGACAGGCTATCTACATACAGCAGGTAACAGCCCCATTCACAACCCACAGGAACTTGCACATATTAATCTATCATTGTCATTACCAACTACATGCCAGCAACATTCCTCTCTACAAACACTGCATAAACTGACAGGCTAACTCCAGCATACACATGGTTAACAGCCCCACGATCCAGATACACATTGAAACACCGCCCCCCCCCCCCCTGTGAGTGACACCTAGCTACAAGCATCCTATCAGGCGCTGACACCTCAGACCAATCAAACCCATGACCAGATTCTCAGGCACGCCCATCCAGCATAAATGGAATCGGTACATCTGTCAGAATGAACTTAGGTCTACAGTCATTACAGTAGGTCGACCCCACTAGGTCGACTGGCAGGAAGGTCGACCTGATTTAAGGTCGACATGGGCCAAGGTCGACATGACCTAAGGTCGAATTTGCATAAAGGTCGACATGAGGAAGGTCGACTGGTCATAAGGTCGACATGGGTTTTTCACTGTTTTTTTGTCCGAATGTCGACACAGTCGACATGGACACAGTTGGCAATGAGAATCGGACCCTCGCATTGCTCGCTTCGCTCGCAATGCTTCGGGCACGGTGGCTCGCTTCGCTCGCCACAGCTTTAATAACCTCCTCCATGCCCTAGTGGATGGTAGGGCATGAAATACCGCCTGTCGGCACATGTCGGCTCAAAAAACAGTGAAAAACCCCATGTCGACCTTTATGCAAATTCGACCTTAAGTCATGTCGACCTTGGCCCATGTTGACCTTAAGTCAGGTCGACCTTCCTGCCAGTCGACCTAGTGGGGTCGACCTAATGACTGTAGACCTAAGTTCATTCTAATAGATGACCGCATCCCGCATAAATCTACTCAAGCCAGAGCATGCAGCATCCTTGACAAAGGCCCACAGTGGCTGAAACGCGTTGGACCTACACGCACAACCACAGCAGCATCTAAGTCTCCTCCGTCCGGAGTCGAGCGCACAGCTTCCCCCCGGTGACGTCATCACGCTAACCCGGAAGTTAGCGTCCGGGTCAGGAACCTGTGGTAGCCGCATTCATGTCCATCGGAGCGGCATCCACACAACAGGCAGCCGGGTGAGCGCTTCTCACCACTGCCTGAGGAGCGAGTCCGGGACACCCAGCACCAAACCGCTGCACACACTCTGCACAAGGACAAAGTGGGTAAGATCTCTGGGAGCGGGACGCCGCTACCCAGCACCATCCAACCATTGACTCTTTCTGCAGCTGGAGTGCTTCTGGACTTACCCCGCCCTAACCCGACCGCCCACGGGGCACACACCCCCTTCCCTCACTCACACAGCTGCCTCCTTAAGACATAAGCCCAAGGGTTTATGGTAAAAGGGTTCTGCTGACCCCTGATACCCGCAAGGGCTTAATGCAGGCCACTGCTGCAGCACTTAAAACTGAATGAGACATAATCCTTCCAGGCTTATGGTAAAGGGTCCTGCTGGCACCCCCATTTCCCCCACGGGACTCATCTCAGACACCCCCACAACCTGCATTACTTGTTATTGTACTGCCTTTTTCATGTACATTGCATGTATATATTGATGACAAATAAACCATTATTTAGAACACAAGCATCTTGTCACTTAATTCACACCAACATAAAACCAAGGGTGAGCGCTTAACTACAACCATTTATTTACCGATAAATGTAATAACGTGTAATCAGCCAGTCTACCGATAAATGTAATAGCGTTTAATCAACCAGTCTACCGATAAATGTAATAACGTGTAATCAACCAGTCTACCGATAAATGTAATAACGTGTAATCAACCAGTCTACCGATAAATGTAATAGCGTTTAATCAACCAGTCTACCGATAAATGTAATAACGTGTAATCAACCAGTCTACCGATAAATGTAATAACGTGTAATCAACCAGTCTACCGATAAATGTAATAGCGTTTAATCAAATAGTCTACCGATAAATGTAATAACGTGTAATCAGCCAGTCTACCGATAAATGTAATAACGTGTAATCAGCCAGTCTACCGATAAATGTAATAGCGTGTAATCAGCCAGTCTACCGATAAATGTAATAACGTGTAATCAGCCAGTCTACCGATAAATGTAATAACGTGTAATCAGCCAGTCTACCGATAAATGTAATAGCGTGTAATCAGCCAGTCTACTGATAAATGTAATAACGTTTAATCAGCCAGTCTACCGATAAATGTAATAACGTGTAATCAGCCAGTCTACCGATAAATGTAATAGCGTGTAATCAGCCAGTCTACCGATAAATGTATTAGCGTTTAATCAAATAGTCTACCGATAAATGTAATAACGTGTAATCAACCAGTCTACCGATAAATGTAAGAACGTTTAATCAACCAGTCTACCGATAAATGTAAGAACGTTTAATCAACCAGTCTACCGATAAATGTAATAACGTTTAATCAACCAGTCTACCGATAAATGTAATAACGTGTAATCAACCAGTCTACCGATAAATGTAATAACGTGTAATCAGCCAGTCTACCGATAAATGTAAGAACGTTTAATCAACCAGTCTACCGATAAATGTAAGAACGTTTAATCAACCAATCTACCGATAAATGTAATAACGTGTAATCAGCCAGTCTACCGATAAATGTAATAACGTGTAATCAGCCAGTCTACCGATAAATGTAATAACGTTTAATCAACCAGTCTACCGATAAATGTAAGAACATGTAATCAACCAGTCTACCGATAAATGTAAGAACGTTTAATCAACCAGTCTACCGATAAATGTAAGAACGTTTAATCAACCAGTCTACCGATAAATGTAATAACGTGTAATCAACCAGTCTACCGATAAATGTAATAGCGTTTAATCAAATAGTCTACCGATAAATGTAATAACGTGTAATCAGCCAGTCTACCGATAAATGTAATAACGTGTAATCAGCCAGTCTACCGATAAATGTAATAGCGTGTAATCAGCCAGTCTACCGATAAATGTAATAACGTGTAATCAGCCAGTCTACCGATAAATGTAATAACGTGTAATCAGCCAGTCTACCGATAAATGTAATAGCGTGTAATCAGCCAGTCTACTGATAAATGTAATAACGTTTAATCAGCCAGTCTACCGATAAATGTAATAACGTGTAATCAGCCAGTCTACCGATAAATGTAATAGCGTGTAATCAGCCAGTCTACCGATAAATGTATTAGCGTTTAATCAAATAGTCTACCGATAAATGTAATAACGTGTAATCAGCCAGTCTACCGATAAATGTAATAGCGTGTAATCAGCCAGTCTACTGATAAATGTAATAACGTTTAATCAGCCAGTCTACCGATAAATGTAATAACGTGTAATCAGCCAGTCTACCGATAAATGTAATAGCGTGTAATCAGCCAGTCTACCGATAAATGTATTAGCGTTTAATCAAATAGTCTACCGATAAATGTAATAACGTGTAATCAACCAGTCTACCGATAAATGTAAGAACGTTTAATCAACCAGTCTACCGATAAATGTAAGAACGTTTAATCAACCAGTCTACCGATAAATGTAATAACGTTTAATCAACCAGTCTACCGATAAATGTAATAACGTGTAATCAACCAGTCTACCGATAAATGTAATAACGTGTAATCAGCCAGTCTACCGATAAATGTAAGAACGTTTAATCAACCAGTCTACCGATAAATGTAAGAACGTTTAATCAACCAATCTACCGATAAATGTAATAACGTGTAATCAACCAGTCTACCGATAAATGTAATAACGTGTAATCAGCCAGTCTACCGATAAATGTAATAACGTTTAATCAACCAGTCTACCGATAAATGTAAGAACATGTAATCAACCAGTCTACCGATAAATGTAAGAACGTTTAATCAACCAGTCTACCGATAAATGTAAGAACGTTTAATCAACCAGTCTACCGATAAATGTAATAACGTGTAATCAACCAGTCTACCGATAAATGTAATAGCGTTTAATCAACCAGTCTACCGATAAATGTAATAGCGTGTAATCAACCAGTCTACCGATAAATGTAATAACGTGTAATCAACCAGTCTACCGATAAATGTAATAGCGTTTAATCAACCAGTCTACCGATAAATGTAATAACGTGTAATCAACCAGTCTACCGATAAATGTAATAACGTGTAATCAACCAGTCTACCGATAAATGTAATAGCGTTTAATCAAATAGTCTACCGATAAATGTAATAACGTGTAATCAGCCAGTCTACCGATAAATGTAATAACGTGTAATCAGCCAGTCTACCGATAAATGTAATAGCGTGTAATCAGCCAGTCTACTGATAAATGTAATAACGTTTAATCAGCCAGTCTACCGATAAATGTAATAACGTGTAATCAGCCAGTCTACCGATAAATGTAATAGCGTGTAATCAGCCAGTCTACCGATAAATGTAATAGCGTTTAATCAAATAGTCTACCGATAAATGTAATAACGTGTAATCAACCAGTCTACCGATAAATGTAAGAACGTTTAATCAACCAGTCTACCGATAAATGTAAGAACGTTTAATCAACCAGTCTACCGATAAATGTAATAACGTTTAATCAACCAGTCTACCGATAAATGTAATAACGTGTAATCAACCAGTCTACCGATAAATGTAATAACGTGTAATCAGCCAGTCTACCGATAAATGTAAGAACGTTTAATCAACCAGTCTACCGATAAATGTAAGAACGTTTAATCAACCAATCTACCGATAAATGTAATAACGTGTAATCAACCAGTCTACCGATAAATGTAATAACGTGTAATCAGCCAGTCTACCGATAAATGTAATAACGTTTAATCAACCAGTCTACCGATAAATGTAAGAACATGTAATCAACCAGTCTACCGATAAATGTAAGAACGTTTAATCAACCAGTCTACCGATAAATGTAATAATGTTTAATCAACCAGTCTACT
This sequence comes from Crinia signifera, assembly GCF_055691185.1. Taxonomy (NCBI): domain Eukaryota; kingdom Metazoa; phylum Chordata; class Amphibia; order Anura; family Myobatrachidae; genus Crinia; species Crinia signifera. The sequence goes on from NC_139228.1 coordinate 76,696,630, forward strand.
GATAAATGTAAGAACGTTTAATCAACCAGTCTACCGATAAATGTAATAACGTTTAATCAGCCAGTCTACCGATAAATGTAATAACGTTTTATCAACCAGTCTACCGATAAATGTAAGAACTTTTAATCAACCAGTCTACCGATAAATGTAATTACGTGTAATCAACCAGTCTACCGATAAATGTAATAACATTTAATCAGCCAGTCTACCGATAAATGTAATAACGTTTTATCAACCAGTCTACCGATAAATGTAAGAACGTTTACTCAACCAGTCTACCGATAAATGTAATAACGTGTAATCAACCAGTCTACCGATAAATGTAAGAACGTTTAATCAACCAGTCTACCGATAAATGTAAGAACGTTTAATCAACCAGTCTACCGATAAATGTAAGAACGTTTAATCAACCAGTCTACCGATAAATGTAAGAACGTTTACTCAACCAGTCTACCGATAAATGTAAGAACGTTTACTCAACCAGTCTACCGATAAATGTAATAACGTGTAATCAACCAGTCTACCGATAAATGTAAGAACGTTTACTCAACCAGTCTACCGATAAATGTAATAACGTGTAATCAACCAGTCTACCGATAAATGTAAGAACGTTTAATCAACCAGTCTACCGATAAATGTAAGAACGTTTACTCAACCAGTCTACCGATAAATGTAATAACATGTAATCAGCCAGTCTACCGATAAATGTAATAACGTTTAATCAACCAGTCTACCGATAAATGTAAGAACGTTTAATCAACCAGTCTACCGATAAATGTAATAATGGTTAAACAACCAGTCTACTGATAAATGTAAGAACGTTTAATCAACCAGTCTACCGATAAATGTAATAACGTTTAATCAACCAGTCTACCGATAAATGTAAGAACGTTTAATCAACCAGTCTACCGATAAATGTAATAATGTTTAATCAACCAGTCTACTGATAAATGTAAGAACGTTTAATCAACCAGTCTACCGATAAATGTAATAACGTTTAATCAGCCAGTCTACCGATAAATGTAATAACGTTTAATCAACCAGTCTAACGATAAATGTAAGAACTTTTAATCAACCAGTCTACCGATAAATGTAATTACGTGTAATCAACCAGTCTACCGATAAATGTAATAACATTTAATCAGCCAGTCTACCGATAAATGTAATAACGTTTTATCAACCAGTCTACCGATAAATGTAAGAACGTTTACTCAACCAGTCTACCGATAAATGTAATAACGTGTAATCAACCAGTCTACTGATAAATGTAAGAACGTTTAATCAACCAGTCTACCGATAAATGTAATAACGTTTAATCAACCAGTCTACTGATAAATGTAAGAACGTTTTATCAACCAGTCTACCGATAAATGTAATAATGTGTAATCAACAAGTCTTGAAGGTGAAGTAGTTCCTATTAAGTAGTTCCTATTAATATTAATACATATTAATATTATCACCTTCAATAGCCTTATGTTTAGACAACGCCTATGCTGTGCGATGGGGTCCCCAGTGGCCCCATCGTATGCTAACGCCTATATGTGTGATATCGATAACAAACTGTTTTTACAGGGCCCTATGAAGGGTGAAGTAGTGCTATATTTAAGGTACATCGACGACCTCCTCATTTTTTTGGGGGGGTCTGAGAGTTCATTGATACATCTGTTTGAACAACATAATGCCTCTGCCAGCCTGGTTAAATTCACTTTTTCTATTAGTAAACATACAGTTAACTTTTTGGATGTGAAGATGACCTTGGTTGACAATAAATTGTCCACATCCATACACATAAAGGAAACGGATCGCAACACAGTGTTGCGACACGAGAGTTGCCATCCGCTACCTTTGCGTAAGGGCTTACCCTTCTCTCAAATGTTGAGAGTAAGGCGGATCACCAGTGACCCAGAGCAAACTGTGACCGACCTTAATGTAATGCAGGACAAATTCAAGCAACGTGGTTACAGAAGGAAAGATCTTGAGATGGTTAAAAAGAAAGTCTTAGAGATTCCTGGGGAAGCTGTTTTAAACCCCACTGTGAAGAACATCAGAGCACAAGAAAAATTACCTTGGGTCAACCAATATGCTGTTGACAGTCCAGTGGTTACAAAACAGGTTAAACATTACTGGCCACTAATCACGTCTGACAAAGCCTTACCAGGCTTGAATAAGATGCAGATCATGCCTGCTTACAAAAGATCTAGGAATTTAAATGACATGTTGGTAAAGTTAGATATAAGCGAATTGACCAAAAAGGCAGCACCAGTGCATTTTTTGACCAGACAGGCTGGTTGTTATAGATGTGTGGGATGTACCACTTGCAGGGCTCTGCTTGTGGGTAATTTCATCAGTCATCCCCATACCGGCAGGAAAATCCCAATAAAGTTTGCAGTTACTTGCTCCACTAAATATGTTGTGTACGTTCTGTCTTGTCCATGTGGGCTTTACTACGTGGGCAAGACAGAATGTCAATTTAAGGAGAGAATGGCGAATCATCGCCACGCCATTAGACAGGCATTGTCTAGGGGCACCAGTGATCAACCAGTGGCTAGACACTGTGTTCTAATGGGACACAGTGTTGCTAGCCTGAGATCAAAAATTATTGATCACGTGCCTTTACCAGCGAGGGGTGGAAACAGGGGTAGGCTCCTTCTTCAAGCGGAAGCCCGCTGGATATTTGCCCTAGACACCCTGTCACGAGGGGACTTAATGAGCAGCATGGGCTGCACAGTTTTTTGTAGTTTCCCCAATGCATATTATTATCTTGTTTGCAGAGTACGCATACCGTTATATTAGTATTGTTGTTATAGCGATGCAGCATAATGTTTAATGTTTATTGTTTTTTCTGTATTTTAAAATGTTTTTGTCTATTTCTTATATTATGTTCTCACGATTTCACTGTTTGTTTATATTTTTCAGTTGCTATAGCAACCTTATGCCCTGTGCAAGCCCCTTGCGTGTTCAACGTTCAGAGACGTCTGACAGCGCTGATGTCATGAAGTGGCGCCCGGGATGAGTAACGCGTCATATGACGCGACCCGGAAGCGCACGGATTCCATCAGGCAATCGGCGTCTTCAGCGTGGACGCGGCAGGTCGGCTGACACAGGTGAGGATGATTATTGTGTATGGGGGTGGGTCCCTGAGGGGTATTTATTGTGCACATGTATTTCTGTTTGGTTGTACCCTGACGACGAGCTGCGGCTCGAAACACTGTGTTGGTGCATACACCTGAACCTGCAATAAAGCAGCATTTTGATTGAATACCGTCTCCGAGTGCCACCTTGCTTCTGCTGTATTGAAGACCCTTTGGTTTGTGGAAGGCACCGGGGCAAGCTACCAGCTGTACCTACTGTGGAGTGCCGGATCTACCTTGTTATCTATATATATATATATATATATATATATATATATATATATATTATATATATATATATATATATATATATATATAGTGATGTAGGGTCCGGCACTCTTAGAAACAGGGGTGAACTTCGTCGGTGCCTCCGCAGCTGAATCAGCACAGTATAGAAGAGAATGGCGGAGCACTTGTGACTCACTCCAAGAAATGCAGGTGGATGCCAAAGTTTGATCAACGTTTCAAATCTTTAATTTGTCGTCAGGATAATACAAAAAACATAAACTGACCTGTTTAAATAGACATCACCACGTACAGGCTGGAGGCGTATCATTCATTGTCCCCTAATTCAAAAGCGGCTGACGTCATCATTGACAGACGTGCCAGCCGTGACTAGACAACCATCACCATAGTTACAAAGATGCTTAAAATTGAAACAATCGCCGCTACATATCCTAACAGCATATCCAACAGTTTGCAATCAACATATCAAAATGTAACAGTAAATAACATAATGACACAGTGACTGGAGTCTATTAAGAAAAATAGACCAAGTAGCAATAAAAGGTAACAATGGCGATAGGGCTGAAACATATTAACCGCTAGAGCGGGTGAGGATGACCAATACTGTAAGCAATCATTTAACGAAACACAGATAGTAGCAAATGTTCATTTAAACCCTGTGGTGAGATGGTGTCCAATTGATGGATCCACCATGTTTCTTTTTGTAACAGTAGTCAGGCCCTATCACCACCTCTCTTGGACGGAGGAATACAATCGATGAGTCTATACCTTAGACTAGACAAATGGTGTTTGTTTTTCAAAAAGTGTCTGGCGACCAGCGGGTTGCGTTTCCCAGTATGACATGCAGAGGTTTGCATAGCTAGGGGCAAACCTGGTGCCCATAGTGGTCCCTTTCTGTTGTTTATAATAGTGGCCATTAAAGAATAAGTAAGTATTGCAAAGAATGAATTTAATACCATCTAGGACAAATTCTTTTAATTCATTTGAATAATAAGTTTCATTTAAAAAGTGGTTTACCACTTCTATCCCTTGTTCTTTTTGTATAATTGAATACAATGTTGAAACATCTGCGGTAGCCATAGTAAAGTTTTCTCTCTATATGATAATGTCCAGTAGTTCCAATAGCTCATTGAGTCTTTGGGGTAAGCTTTGTTTTTCTTTTTGACTAGTGGTTGCAAGTAGTGGTCTATTAGTGCAGACAGGTTGGATGTGATGCTCTTTGTCCCAGCAGTGAACCCCTCAAGCTGCCAGGTTCCGTGCACCTCTGCCAGCATTGGCCACCTTTATTTTTGCAGAAAATGTTTCTTAACTGCAATGCAATGTAAATAGGACACAGCAGGAGACTGTGCTGATTAATTTGATGTGACACTTGTACAAAGGATGACTGAATCGTTGGAGCACAACGGAACTTGTATTACCAAAAATAAAAAAACCTTCACCTGTACATTGTAGCACTTTGAATATAGATTCAGAGGGGTAGGTTCACACTAGTAGATACACAAACATGGATAACGCCCAAAAGGAGTGGCGTTATTATCACTAGCGACACTTCCGAATTCATTTTACAATTGGAGCTTAATAAATATGAGTAGTTCACATTTCCCATTATAATTATGTGAAATGCAAACTACTAACTAAAATATCGCGATAATTAGTTTGTGGGGATAAATTTGCGAAAAGGCTGACAATTCGAAGTTAATACATTTAGGTGAAACTAAAATAATGCAAAAAGGGTGTGAAAACATTATCACATTATTTTAGTGAAAATAATGTTAATACATAGGCCCCTAAAGCTTGGGCCCCTAAAGCTTGGGCCCCTAAAGCTTTCAAAATAAAACAAGGTGATGTTGCCCATAGCATAGATTCTGTTGATCATTTTCTAGGATTCAATAGGGAAATATAGACAGAGGGGGTATTCAATGTTTCCGAATCATGGCAAAATGGCGTCCATTTTACAAAGTCCATTGTCATTTGCATTCCATCTATTCTATGTTTATTTGTTTACGATTCTAGGAGACAAATCCATAAATCGAAAAAAGACGCGGATCTGCAGATCCACATCTTTTTCTGTGGAAAGGGCCACTAATTTGAACATTTTCGTGAAAGAAGATTTGGCTTTTCAAAAGAGCCGGATCTGCAGACGTGAATTCCAGTCGTTTCCCTGGCAGAATATTGAATACTCAAACCGTGAAATAACAGGAAATATTAAATAACCCCCAGAATCCCCTCTTTTAATTTCTCTTTTTTTAGAAAATGTACCCCAGAGACGCAGTCGCACACAGATATACTGTACAAGTGCTGCATAATAAAGAACCTTTTCCTTGTCCAGTACTTGCTGTTTAAATGTGGTACCCTGATTGATTATTCAGAACCACTATGTTTATAGTTCATCCATATTTATACCTGACAATAACACAGACAACTCTAAGTAAGAATCAGTGGCGTAACTATAGCACCGCAGCCCCCACGGTCACGGGGGGGCGCTGTTCACGGGGGGCTGCGGTGCTATAGTAATGCCCCCGCTCCCCATCCCCCACAGGCTTACTTGTTTGCGCGTCCCGGCTCCCCTCCTGACTTCGAACAATTCTATGGAGTCGGACCACGATAAAATGGCCGCCCCATAAAGCATACAGTTCTCTGAGACTGTCTGCGGTATGGGGGTGGCCATTTTATCGTGGTCCGTCTGCATAGAATTATTAATTGAAACTAGGAGGGGAGCCTGGACGCGCAGACAGGTAAGCCTGCGGCGATGGGGGGGGGGGCACCAGCGGCCGGGTGGGGAGGCCGGCGGGGGGGGGGAGGCGCCCCCCCATTAACGGCGGGGGGGGGGCGCCCCAAACCAAGCTACGCCACTGGTAGGAATATAAAAAGGTTCTTATAGGAACTGACAAAATTATAGCACACTGAATGTATGTGTTCTCTTTGGACACACTGGGCGAGTTTGAGCGGCTTTCAGGTCAAAGCTGTCCAGTGTGTCCAGTAGCATCATCGATGGGAAAGCTGCTCATCTGCTGGTTATACCAGCAGATGAGCGGCTTTGAGGACGGCTTTGCATAGCACTGCGCTATGTAAAGCCGTCCTCTCCCTGTGTATGCACTGAGCCCCTTTCCCCTCCAGCGATGAAAACGATCATCGCTGTCCAAACACGCTGGGCATAGTCGCCCAGTGTGTTTGGACCTTAATAGAAACAAAGTATAAGATTTGGGTTTTATTAGTCTAATGTATGACATTTGCTTGATTGTAAGACAGGACCTCACCCACCACAAAAAACAAATATAAGATGGCCAGATGCTGCAATTCATATGTTGTTCTTGATAAAGAATACTTGGGACTGAGAAGAAGTTCAAGTGCGATATCTGAGCGGATAAGGAGAGTGATTGGCAAATTAAATGTACAGTAAATATCTCTGCTACATTGGTCTGATTATAGGGACCTTGCGATATGCAAATGGTTATCAGTAGGAAAGACGTTCTCAGTGTTCGGTAGTGGAAGAGTCCAGGTCGTTTTCAGCATTTATCAGGAGAGATTCACCAGGAATTAGATGCTGCACTTCTGCACTTATAGCAACTGTCTCTGGCTGCAGCCACCGCTTCAAATGTTCTAACGTGCTGAAAATGTGAAAATTGAAACAAAAAAATCAATAAAAGTAAGCAGCTTTAAAAAAGCCAGAACAGTAGACTTAGCAAGAGTAATGAGCCTGCACTTAATGTCATGAGAAGTCATGCGGAGATAGGGGGTTCATTTAGGAGCAAAACGGGAGCATCCCAATATGAGACGGGTGTATAAGAGAGGAATCTTTTCCTGCTTCATTTATGTTGTTTAATCGCTAATTACATAACAAGAAGATTGTTGACACATGAAATATAATATGTAACATTTTGGGGACAACTATTTGGGGGGGGGGGGACTGTTGCTAGTGGAAAACACATATCCTTATATGACAGTGAATAGATTGGCATGTAGTCACAGTCTAACCCTTGAAGCATAATAGAGCAGCACAGTTAATCAACAGTTATTCAAACTATAAATCAATTGCCATTATTGAAGCTGTTTACTTGCTGTTTATCTGTACAATGTGTCTTTCCAGATTATTTCCAGAAATAGCATCTGACTGCTTTGAAATATTGACAGTGATTTTGGTTTATATGCTGGTATTTACAAACTGTATTTTCTGACAGGCATCTGCAAAAGCGATTATACAGATTGTCCTAATGTGCCCATACACGGAGCGATAACTCAATGAGCTTTGTACTAGATGCGATGCAATCTAGTACTAAAAGCACGTGCGTTGGGATGTGCGCGGGATCGCGCATCTTATCGCACCGCCCCGTCGCTCCGTGTACGGGCACCTTTACAACTACTGTGAGTCCTTACAAATTAATCTCATGGATTTACTTTCAAATGGTTTTCGGTTATTTATTTTTCCTGTATATCTTTTATAAGCTATAAGGTGGACATAATATCTAGGGATGTGCACCGGCCACTTTTTTCGCATTTTGGGGTTTTAAGTTCTGATTACCTTAGGTTTTGGGTTCTAATGGGTTTTGCCAAAACACCCCCTAAACGTTTTGGGTTCTGATTTTTTTTTTTTTTTTGCTCTTACGCTGTTCTTAACCTCAGTAACATTAATTTCCACCCTTGTTAAAATGATGATCTTCCCCCGCCTTTTATATATCTTACAGGCGTTGCCTATTCTTCTCACCAAGAAAGATGTCCAACAGATTAACAAATTGTTTCAATGGCAAGATGGCAGAGCTCGTATTAGCCTCAGGAAATGGTGTCAACTCAAATTCAATGGTGGCATAAACTTCTCTAATATTATTGACTACAACCATGCCTCTCTAATGAGATTTTTGCCCGATTGGTTACAGAACCAAGGAGTCTACGCCAATGTATCCCTTAAATCAAAATTTTTACCCACAATGGCTCTTAAATCTTTCCTCCACATTCATTATAAGGAGGTTCCAGAGGAGGTTCGGGATAATCCTTTATTAATGATGACTAATTGATTCTGGCACATCCTGCGCCACAAATATTGTCTTAATGCCCATAAATCAATCCACCTCCCATTCATGCAGAACCCAGATTTTCTAAATGGGATGGCATCTTATCCCTTCACAGTGTGGAGAGTGGGAGGGATACACGATATATGACACCTAATTGACTTTAATGCGAGATGGCCCCTGGTAAATTTCAGACTATCTCCTATATATTTGGCTACATCTGTCACTCAAAGTGGGTGTCTGTGTCTATAACGCTCTGTTCCTGGACTTTCCTCTTAATGTGTGATTGCCTTCATCTGTGCTGAACACCTTTCTGAGAAATTAACCTGTTTAAAACAGGTGATGGCAATCATACATTAAGGGGAAGTCTAGAAACAGAGCATTGTGTCCCTCCTGGAGTGGGTGATGTTGGGAGGTATGTGACAGAGAACCAGCCCAGTGAGCCCACAGACAGTGCCAGACACCCACTGCCTTCCCATGTTGCCCAGCACTGCTACTCCACAGCCACCAGGTGAGCGCCCCCCTCCCGCGATTTGCGGCAAAACCTCCCCCCCGCGCGCCCCCCCCCCCCTCCCGCGATTCGCGGCAAAAACACCCACTCCCCCGCGACCCCCCCAACCGCGATTCGCAGCAAAAACACCCCCGCGACCCCCCCTCCCGCGATTCGCTGCAAAAAGAACCCCCCCACGACCCCTCCCGCAATTCGCTGCATAACCACCACCCCGCGACCCCCCCTCCCGCGAATCGCGGCAAACCCTCCCCCGTGACCCCCCCCGATTCGCGGAAAAAACACCCCCCCGCGACCTCCCTCCCGCGATTCGCGGCAAAAAGAACCCCCCCGCGACCCCCCCTTGCACGATTGGCGGCACCCCCCCTGCGACCCCCCTCCCGCGATTCGCGGCACCCCCCCCCCCCCGCCGCAATTCGCAGCAGCCCCAGGATTAAATGGCACATGCAAAACACTGACATGGCTATGGTCGACAATGAAAAAGGTTTATTTATTTATTTTTAATTTTTTTAATTTTTTCATATTCATTGTCATGTGTCGACATGGACACCAATGAAGTGGCACACTTATGTCAACATTTACATGTATTGACCTTTCTGTGTTGATTTTTTTCTTGTGGCGATTCGCGTAAACACCCCCCCGCAACCCCCCCTCCCGCGATTAGCGGCACCCCCCGTGACCCCCCACCTCCCGCAATTTGCGGCAACCCCCCACCGGAACCCCTGTGAATCCCGCGATTCGCGGCACCCACCCCCGCGACCCCCCCCCTCCCGCAATTCGCGGCACCCCCCCGTGATTCGCGGCAGCTCCAGAATTAAATTGCACATGGAAAACACTGACATGGCTATGGTCGACAATGAAAAAGGTTGACATGAGTTTTTGAAGTTTTTTTGTCATTTTTTGAATATTTTCATATTCATTGTCATGTGTCGACATGGACACCAATGAAGTGCCACACTTATGTCAACATTTACATGTGTTGACCTTTCTGTGTTGATTTTTTTCTTGTGGCGATTCGCGTCACACCCCCCGCAACCCCCCCTCCGGCGATTCGCGGCACCCCCCCGCGACCCCCCCCCTCCCGCAATTCGCGGCAACCCCCCACCGGAACCCCCATGAACCCCGCTCTCCCGCGATTCGCGGCACCCACCCCCAGCAACCCCCCCCTCCCGCAAATCGCTGCACCCCCCGCGATTCGCGGCAGCCCCAGGATTAAATGGCACATGCAAAACACTGGCACGGCTATGGTCGACAATGAAAAAGGTTGACATGAGTTTTTGAAGATTTATTTCATTTTTTGAATGTTTTCATATTCATTGTCATGTGTCAACATGGACACCAATGAAGTGGCACACTTATGTCAACATTTACATGTGTTGACCTTTCTGTGTTGATTTTTTCTTGTGGCGATTCGCGTCACACCCCCCCGCAACCCCCCCTCCCGCGATTCGCGGCACCCCCCGTGACCCCCCACCTCCCGCAATTCGCGGCAACCCCCCACCGGAACCCCTGTAAACCCCGCCCTCCCGCGATTCGCGGCACCCAACCCCGCGACCCCCCCCTCCCACAATTCGCGGCACCCCCCGTGATTCGCGGCAGCTCCAGCATTAAATTGCACATGGAAAACACTGACATGGCTATGGTCGACAATGAAAAAGGTTGACATGAGTTTTTGAAGTTTTTTTTTTCATTTTTTGAATATTTTCATATTCATTCTCATGTGTCGACATGGACACCAATGAAGTGCCACACTTATGTCAACATTTACATGTGTTGACCTTTCTGTGTTGATTTTTTCTTGTGGCGATTTGCGTCACACCCCCCCCCCCCCCCACAACCCCCACTCCCGCGATTCACGGCACACACACACACACCACCCCCGCGATTCTCGGCACCCCACCCCATGACCCCCCCTCCCGTGATTCACGGCACACCCCCGCGACCCCCCCTCCCATGATTCGCCGTAACCCCCCTCCCGCGATTCGCGGCACCCACCCCCGCGACCCCCCCTCCCGCAAATCGCGGCACCCCCCCGCGATTCGCGGCAGCTCCAGAATTAAATTGCACATGGAAAACAATGACATGGCTATGGTCGACAATGAAAAAGGTTGACATGAGTTTTTGAAGTTTTTTTTTTCATTTTTTGAATGTTTTCATATTCATTCTCATGTGTCGACATGGACACCAATGAAGTGCCACACTTATGTCAACATTTACATGTGTTGACCTTTCTGTGTTTATTTTTTCTTTTGGCGATTCGCGTCACACCCCCCCCACCCCCCCGCAACCCCCACTCCCGCGATTCACGGCACACACACACACCCCCGCGATTCTCGGCACCCCACCCCGTGACCCCCCCTCCCGTGATTCACGGCACACCCCCCGCGACCCCCCCTACCATGATTCGCCGCAACCCCCGCCCCCGTAACCCCCCTCCCGCGATTTGCGGCAACCCACCCCGCGACCCCCCTCCCGCGATTCTCTGCAATCCCTCCCCTCCCGCGATTCGCAGCATCCACCCCCCCTCCTGCAATTCGCGGCACCCCCCGCGACCCCCCCTCCTGCAATTCGCGGCACCCTCCGCGACCCCCCCTCCCGCGATTCGCGGACACCTAAGTTGCAATACAGGCATCTTTCATACAATTCTAACCATATTTCTCATATACAAACGTTCACAAATTAAGGGGGCGCAGCCCCTTACGACGGTGTGAAGAGCGCCCGTAGGGCGCGATGAATCACCTAGTACAAGCATACCCTCTGGCTTACTTTCAGGCACAAATTTATATTTCTTCTGTGATAAAAACTTTTTCTGAAAAAGATTGGGATAACATATTAGACCATTGTCTCTCCGGATTCGTTATGAAATCCCGACGGTCAAAATCCCGACAGGGTCAAAATCCCGAATGGCTCAAAATACCGACAAGGACAAAATCCCGACATGGACAAAATCCCGACATTTAAAATCCCGACAGGGTCAAAATCCCGACATATAGAATGTACAGGTGAAACAGTCTACATGACTTTCGGTCGACAGGTGCGAGGTCGACTTGGGTTATTTCACTGTTTTTTTTACCCGAATGTCGACACAGTCGACATGGACACAGTTGCAAGTGAACCGCAGCCCCTCGCATCGCTCGCTATGCTTCGGGCACGGTGACTCGCTGCGCTCGGCACATTATTTTATTCTCCCACCATGCCGTAGTGGATGGTAGGGCATGAAATACCGCCTGTCGGCGCATGTCGGTTCAAAAAACAGTGAAAAAAAACATGTCAACCTCGCACCTGTTGACCGAAAGGCATGTAGACTGTTTCACTTGTTCATTCTATATGTCGGGATTTTGACCCTGTCGGGATTTTAAATGTCGGTATTTTGTCCATGTCGGGATTTTGTCCTTGTTGGTATTTTGACCCATTCGGGATTTTGACCCTGTCGGGATTTTGACTGCATCCCGTCTCTCCATATCAATTCCCTTATGTAAGGCCATGTCTACATATCATAGGCCCTTATTCTGATTGACGCGTACTTTACCGCATACTTTCGGATCGCGTCTTTACGGCGTCTGCGCATGCGTGGAGAACGCCACGCGCATGTGCCACGCCTTGACTCCGTACCTGTTCGGCCAAATCCCGTACAAAACTGGTCACCGCAATCATTCGGGAAATATGGGCGTATTATGGGCGTCATGCGGAATGACACATGGGCGTAGTTTCAAAGTGGGCAAAACGGGGCGGAAACATGGGCGGACACGGGGGAGTACACTTATGTTGGGGGGCGTGCATTCGGATACCACTCCGAATGCACGCGAACAAAAAGGAAAGAAATGTGCGGTGTCCAAAAGGCCACTATTGCTTTGCGGACACCACTCGTTCCTGCGGGAGGCGAACGGACCGCCTAATGACTACAAGCATTAACACCTGAACCCAATAAAATCGACTCCTTTACTCATTACTCACTAATAGGACGCTTGTCAGTGCTTTAATTGAAACCATTGCTGCTTCAAGGAAACCTTACTAATCACCCACATATGCTGTACTTCTGACACACTTTAAACCTGCTAACAATGGACATGACTGAATATTAATACTAGCAATACACATGTGTATGCGACATGTACTAATTAAACCACACAATTGTTGTAAAGTAAAGAAATTTATTTATATACATTTCACAGTCAATGCCACTGTGATGCAATGTCAAAAAAATAAAAATACCAAAACAAACAAACCATGGCAGGAATGTACCAAAATAAATTATAATACAAAACAAATATAATTGCACACAGATGGACTCAAGCACCTCCTATGTGCCACTGCACATGCAGCCAGTGGGAAATGAGGAGGCTGCTGGCCCTTCTACAGCAGGCCAACCTGCACCTGACCATTCTACAGCAGGGCAACCTACACCTGGCCCTTCTGCAGCAGGCCAACCTGCAGCTGGCTCATATGCACCATCAGCAGAATCATTTGGAACACAACCGGGGACTTAGCAACATCACATCAAGTGCAGCTGACAGTAATGGCAGGCAAAAGAGGGCAACAGGGGAACCAAAAAGGACATTTGAAGCAAGGGCTCATCTGGTTACCCTCAGCACGTGATTGGACACAAGAAGCTGACACACACAGTACAATGGAAGATTTGGGATGAGATAACGGTGGAGATTAATGCAGCCACAAGTTCATTTTCGACCACGTTTGGCCTTGGTAGGCTCCTTGGCCTGTGCAGCAGCTCTTCGGGCACGGCCAGATGCTGGGGCAGGTGGAGCAGATGCTGGTGAGGGGTTGGCTGGTCTACCCCTCCTGCCAGCAGGGAGTGTTGCTGGTGGTAATGCACCAGAAACGGATGACATTAGGACCCTGTTGCTGGTAACTAGCTCCACCATAAGCTCATTATGGTGGAGGAGGAGATCATTTTGGCGGGTGGCTTGCTCGGCCAGCACCTGAGCACTTGCAGCCATGGCCTGATGCGCCTCAGCAATGGCCTGCAGGCTCCCAGCGATGGCCTGCTGGGTGCTGACCAAGCTCGCCATGATCTCCTCGGTCCTATGCATCCGTTCTGATGCCAACTCTCCCTGCTGGTTTATGTCCCCAAGCATCTGGGCCAACCTGGCCAAATCGGCTTGGGCCGATGGCTGCTGCTGCACAGGCCTACCACTGGGGCCAGGTGGCACGGACTCCTCCACCTCCTGACCAGAGTCGTCACCAAGCAGTGGGGTGTCTGTGGAAAATGATAAACACAATTAGGACACATTCTAAGATAATTACTTGCACAAGTTTATGGCATGACAAATATTTACCTTCAATAAAAGACGCAAACACTTCAGCTGGGGCCTCGCTATCCATCGTGCTCACCCCCCTGACCTCCTCAACTGATACACAGCTCTCGGCCATCAACTCCAGGGGGGTGAACTCTAGCCCTGATGGCATGGGCCCGGCCCCAGATGTCTGGCTGTGTTCCCACCGCTTGGTCATCTTCCTCTTCAGGTTGGTTTTGAAGTCCTGCCACCTGCAATGTAAGTTGACATATTAATACATGTCACTCCAGATGTTTGCTGTTGCTGCCATTGCTCTGTGCTACATATTACGACATGTGCTTAATGTCCAAAAGATAACATTACATGCAACTATGATATCAACCGTTACAATACACATTCACAATCACCCTACTCTAACTCTCAACCAAATAACATGTCAATAATGTCTGTGTATGGTAACAACCTCACCGGCCATTTGCAAAATCCATCTAAGCATGAATTCAATCATTACTTGTCTATTACTGGGCACATGTATCACAAAACAACTTGCCTCTTCTTGACATGGTCGGCCTCACGAACTTGTGGCGCAACTTCATTAATCTCTGCCGTTATCTCTTCCCAAATCTTCCATCTGCGTGTGTGTGTCAGCCTCTCTGATGGACACTCAATCAAATCACGTGCTCGGGGAACCAGGATGGCAAGCTCCTGTGCTTCATATGCCTTATTTCTTGTAGTTGGTTCCTCTGTTGCCCTCTTTCTCCCCTTGCCACGTCCATGGCCACGCCCCCTGGCACGTGTCGCTGCACTTGAAGTGCTGGCCATGGTACTATCTTGTGAAGTCCCCGGTTGTGTTCCAAAAGATTCTTCTGATGGTGCATATGAGACAGCTGCAGGTTGCCCTGCTGCAGAAGGGCCGGGTGTAGGTTGCCCTGCTGTAGAATGGTCAGGTGCAGGTTGCCCTGCTGTAGAAGGGCCAGCAGCCTCCTCATTACCCACTGGCTGCATGTGCAGTGGCACATAGGTGGTGCTGGAGTCCATCTGGTCAAATAGTTGCTGCAGCTCCTGGTCCACCTCTGGTTGTGATCCAGACATGTTAGCAACAACATTGTCACATTCTAATACACCTTTATATACTGTTTGTGTATCCTGTTTGGCGGACATCCGCGGCAGCTGCGTTCCGTGCACGAGCGTACGTCGCTGTTTTTTCGCGCCGCATACGGTGGCGGAAATTCCATTGTGTAAAACCTGGCGAAACTTCTACATGAAATACTGGTCACCAATTCTAACATTGCATAGAATCTTCTGATACACCTGTGACTATCGCACAATACACATGCTATTTGCTAGCATGACATGACATTTGGTTCATGACTACTGTGGTATTGTGGCGTTTGATTGCAAGCTAAAAGTAGCCCAATCCCTTAGAAAATCCAGCCCACAAGTCATGCAATACTCATCACTACTGTTATAGACCACACATGTGACAGGCCTATAAATAGTGAGTTTCTGCTAGAATCATTTGTCTCCAGATCTGGACTTGTCAGGGTCTAAGGTAAGCTCTTCCATGGTCCTTGTAGATATGTTATCCATTAACAATGTAAGTGTATGAATGTATGCACCATTGCCTCACTGACTACAGATTGTTGGGCCAGCAAAGTCTTTGTAGCATTATTGCAACATGTCACATGTTCACTATTTCACTCACAGGTCTTAAACCTGTGTGTGTTCATCTATTGCAGGACAACATGTCCCAGCAATAGCTGGAATGTCTCATAGTACATGATGTCGGCAACAAATGCAGACACCTTTGATACTCAAGTAGTGTTTAGTAGTTCGATGTTGTAAGCATCTGTGTGTTTAGGACGGTGTGTATTGAGTTCATATTATTGTTACATCATTATAGAGTCAAATGGATCTTCGGGATTTTACGGGGCGGCCATCTATTGTACGTATTGAAGCCTACAAATCTATTTGTAGTGGGATATGGCCATTATGTGCATAGGTGCATCAGTATTTATGTTCATTTCTTTATAGGTTGCTGAAGCAATGATGCGGGACATGGAAAGGAGGCTAAGGGCACTTGCGGCTCTCCCCACTCGTCGCCCAAGGAGGGCAGGACGTGCTAGAATCTATCGCACACGGGTGACTCTGTTTGCTATGCCCGATGATGAGGTACTTACTAGGTACCGGTTACCGCCACATGTAATTCTGGATCTGCTCTCGTTAATTGAGAGTGATCTGGAACCTCTACACGGGATCACGACAGCAATTACGCCTCACACACAGCTGCTGGCGGTGTTGCATTTCTGCGCCTCAGGATCATTCCAACAAGTAGTGGCAGTACTTGCTGGAATATCTCAGCCGGCCTTCTGCCGAATCCTGAGGCGTGTGACGTCGGCCATGTTCAGGCGCAAGGGGCACTTCATGGCCATGACATTTGCCACCGAGACCCTGCGCAGAAGCCAGCAGGCCTTCCATCAAATTGCTGGCTTCCCTAATGTGATAGGGGCTGTGGATGGCACCCATGTACCATTTGTGCCTCCATCTCGAAGTGAGAAGATATATAGGAACCGCAAATTGTTCCACTCACTGAACGTGATGGTGGTATGTGGCCCATCCATGGAGATTCTCGCCTTCAACTCGAAGTTTCCCGGAAGTGCCCATGACTCTCATGTCATCCGACAAACCGGGATATGGCAAAGACTACAAGAGCTGGAAGGCCGTGATGCGTGGGTTCTGGGTGACTCCGGTTACCCATGTACGCCCTGGCTACTTACGCCGTACAGCTACCCAGCACCGGGCCCACAGGAGGCATTCAATCGGGCGCATGTTGCCACCAGGCAAGTGGTGGAGCGCTCAATTGGCCTTTTAAAGGGTCGATTTAGAGTGCTCCACCGCACTGGTGGTGACTTACAGTATGCGCCTCAAATGGTGTCGAGGATCGTGGGCCTGTGTATATTTTTCCACAACATTGCTGTGCGGCGTGAGATACCCTTTGATGAGTGGGAGGTACCATCTGAGCCGCAAGATCCGCCCATGCGCCCATCCCGCGCCCCTGAATGCCGGAGGGGATACCAGCTGCGGGACTCTGTGGCGCTAAGATACTTCAGGTACATTTTATCTAGTGGACCAGAACACACCAATTGTTGTAAAAATCACCCCTTCAAATAAGTACAGTGTGGTAGTTGTCAGTGTTACAAAACGACAATTAGCCAGCCTGCCCTCCTAATGGCAAAGAAATAGTAGATATTTATCATATGTGCTTAGTTTTGGGGGAAGTACAATATAGGTGCTCATTATTATACCTTGTACAAGGGATCTTATGTGTTTGTGATATCTTCATTATTGTAGTTGATACTATCCCTGATGACTGGTGAGTACATTGATTTATTCTCTAATGTGTTGGGGATTTTTTCCTGTGTTGATGTATGATTTGTTTGCAGATATATATATATATATATATGATATTTCAATTTATTAACATGTTTAAACATTTCAAGGAGCAGGCAGGCAGGCAGGCAGGCAGCCATGCAGCCAGGCAGGCAGCGCTGGTGTATAATGCTGGACTCAGGATACCTGCAAGTATGTGTATGTGTCTTTTAAACATAAATGTACGCATACACATAGATGCATAGAGTAAGTAATGCTAAGTACAGCTATGCGTTGCTAAGCTATAGCACGCGTTGCTTGGCGGAGCGAGGCCTTATTGGATTTGCTAAGTGCATACACACTGTGTTTTATATATATCAGATTTGCTCATTCCCATACATCAGCACTACTGTTTTTAAGGCATGCGAAATTGTCACCATTTGTGTTGGCGCAGAGACGCTGTTCATGTAAAGATGAACAATAAAGTTATTAACACAAATAACTGTGATAAACCAATGACACCACCTGATTGGTTGATTGATGCCATTGTTAACATGGCGGAGACACGCAGGGCAGAGCCATTTTCGCCTGCGGAGCTGAGGGCTCTGGTCTCCGTCATGGAGACAAGGCTGGGCCGTGCGGGGCCCTTTATCACAAATGGCCAGAAGCGGCGGGCCTATGCTGCGGCAGGGCGCCGGATTTACGCCCGCACCCGGGTGCGGAGGAGCATCGGCCAGCTCGAGAGGCGGTGGTCGGACCTCCGCAGGCGCCAGCCCCAGCTTCTCCAGCAAATTAGGGGCGAGATAGCTGATTGTGAGTATTTTAGCTATGAAATTTCGCACTTACATCATACCATCTATAAACAATAAAATGTGTCTCATGATAAGTGGGTGTCCATGGGTTTAAAAGTCCATAGACTGTTATGTGTGCTTCTTCCTGGTTAACATGCAGTCATGTGGCTTTTATATGTAATGACATAGCATTCATGATTCAGATGCATACAATGTGCCAGATCTAATATGTGTTCAACATTGATAAATGCCAGGGTTGTAATGATTGAACAAATTACTAACAATCACATAATAACTTAAATGTCACATTTTGGAGTCCATTAACAGTAAGGAGCTACTTTCAAGCATCGTTTGCCAACATTATCACCCTTCCATGTATGTCTTGTTATGGATTACTACATGTGCCCCAATGACCCGACATTGACCATGATTTTGTTTTCTACCACACAGCACGAGCCCGAGCACGACAGGCACGGGAGCAGGCCGAGGCAGCCCTGGCGGAGGAGCAGGCGCAAGAGCGTGATGAGGAGGTGGCGGCGAGGGTGGAGGAGGAGCAAGTGGAGGAGGAGGAGGAAATGGTGGAGGAGCAAGTGGAGGAGGTGGAGGAGATGGTGGAGGAGGTGGAGGAGGTGGTGGAGGAGGAGGAGGTGCCTGAGGAGGTGGTGGTGGAGGAGGTGGAAGAGGAGTTGGTGGCAGAGGAGGAGGTGGAGGAGGTGTTGGTGGCGGAGGAGGAGGTGAAGGAGGTGGTGGTGGTGGAGGAGGTGGTGGAGGAGGTGGTGGTGGTGGAGGAGGTGGTTGTGGCGGAGGAGGTGGAGGAGGTGATGGTGGCGGAGGAGCTGGCGGAGGAGGGGGCTGAGGAGGCCACGGTTGCCCCAGAGGTGTCCGAATCCGAGGGGGAGGAGGCGTGTGAGGCCCCGGAGTCCCATCAGATCGGTATGTTTACATAATGCATCATTCATGAAGTAGTTGGACTGGTATTTGTTATGTAGCACTGGTGATTAAAAATTTTGGTACAATACTATTAATACAGACCCCCAAAGTGGGTAGCTACAGATACTGGGACGGGTTAGATGGGGTGTCCAAGGCATCCCTTTCATCCAGGACACCTCTGAATTACACAGGTTTGTGGGATGGCTTGGAGCTCCATTTTGACTGCCACATAACCGTTGCAGTTAAACACGATCCTGGAGTAAAGGGATGAGTGGATCATTTGTGGATTAAATTCACCTGCTGCAAGCCTCGATTCTGACCCATCATATAGTGGAATCTATATTGTTGTTGAATGTTATTTATAAACTATAGGATGTATGCTATAAATGGAGTATGGGCCGGCCTACCTTGGAATGGAGTCACAAGTTGCCAGTGTCCCAGTAGCCTCCTCTACCTAAACACCCCCTGTAGTTCAGATTGTTTTTTTGGCCTCACAGAATTGTAGGTTGGTTTAGACTGAATTATGATTTTGAGGATATGTACTGTGCATTCCTGACATTTGCATAACTCCCATGCCACGAACCATCACTGAACTTAGACTGAGGAGATTGTGACAAGTTCTTATTGACGGAGGCCATGACATGCTTGTCATTGGTTAGTCATGGGTGGGTTGTAAATGAGAAGAAACACTATGACTGTTATGTCTTCTGCAGAGTAAAGGGTAGAGGGAAAAAAACACAGTATGTAGTAAATAAGTTTGCATGTATGTATATATGTGTGTGTCATATCTATTTATCTATGTGTGTCTCTATCTCTCTACATATATATATATATATATATACACATGTCACCTAGCATTTCTGCAATTTATGTAGCAGTATGTGAAATGTATGCATGAATATCATGACTAATTTTTGCCCCTTTGACATGCCCACAGATGACACAACACCGGCAGATGAGGGGGTTCGTGGGGCCCTCCTGCGTGCGGAACACCATTTACGATTATTAATCGCGGATCTGCAGGACCTGCGCGATTTACTTCTTTAATTTTTTTTTTTTTTTTTTTGGATATTTAATTGTTAATTGTTCCTCGTAATAAATAATTTATGCAAGTTCAAAGTTGTTGGTTTTCTTTGCACATTAAACAGTATATGTGTAGATTGTTTATAATCTTTTACACAGGGTCTAATACAAACCATTGCACTTCAATTGCTGTAAGGGTTAATGTGTGCAATGCATGTGTTAGGCATGCTTGTAAGGATATATTGGCATCTAATTGATTCCAATTCCAAATAAGCATTTTTTTATGAGGATAGGTAATTGAATAAGTGGGTCATGTGATGTATTGCAGAATATACATAATAGTGGGTTGTTTGGCGTAAATACTCCGCTTACGGGCGGTAGCACCGCTTGGCTCCCGTTCGGATGCGGTATTCCCGAGCATACTCTGTAATACCGTGCAGAATCGGAGTGTTTCCCCCGCACACGCATGGTTTGTATGTCGTCCGTAAACACGCCCTGTTCTTAAAGAGTGAGTCCGTCCGAATGCGGAGGACACGTGGGCGTTTCTACGGACGATGGCCGCACGCGGCAGAACACCGTGGCGTGCGGACCGCTCCGTAAGAATGCGGGAATATCCGCACCGATCAGAATAAGGGCCATAGTTTTTTGCATTAAAACCTAGACGACGACCTTGTCAGCAATGGGATGCGTCAATGGTTGACACAGTTTCCGTCCCTCACTAAACACGACTTGTTACAAGGCCTATTAAAATCCCATTCTCTATTAACGGCTAGTACATACAATGAACTTTTTCTAAATATCTATCATAGAACTTATCTATCCCCTCATAGGTGGTTCAGAATGGGCCTATCTGATTACCACACATGCCCTAGATGTGCTAAGGAAGAGGCAGACTTATACCATTGCCTCTGGGAATGCCAAGTGGTTCGGGGTTTCTGGAGACAGGTTAATAGTGACTCTGAAACCCTCTTGATTAACTTCGTACCCTTGACCCCGGAATGGGCCGTCCTGGGTTTTCTCCCAAAAGAACAGAGGTTCGCCTCGGGTTTTACAAAATTACTCCTAGTTTTCTTTGCTGCAGCATTTATCTTAAGTTATCTTACAAGATTGGATTCAACCAACCCCTATATAAGGAAAAACTTACCTTCATCTTTGGATTGGACTGAAACTATATTTGATAAACAAAAGAAAGCTGCATCCTTTTTCAACACATAGGAAAACCTCATTACAACCTTACCTATTTCAACTCAATCTAAAATCCATAACTCCATATGCGATTGAACAATGGTATGAGATCTGCGTCTTGATTGGTGATCCACCTATTGAACTAACCAACGAGTGAGCACCAGACATCTTTCATCATTATTGTACCTTTGAGTGTAATTCTTTGACAATGATGTTTACACATTACATGTACAATTTTTTATATCCATGTAGTCATATTTAAATCTATACGCAATGATGATAAGACATTATGGGGGAAATTTACTAAAGGAAATTTGTAAAAAATAGGTGTATTTGTATTTAAAAATACACTTAGTTTTGACATTTACTATCCTGAAAATACGGCAATTCGTATTCGTATTGATAGCACATCAATACGAATACGAATTGCCATATTTTCGGGATAGTAAATGTCAAAAATAAGTGTATTTCTGGATACAAATACACCTATTTTTTTACAAATTTCTTTTAGTAAATTTCCCCCTATATGGTACTTATATGTTAGTTGGGAGCCCACTAGGCTATTTGTTTAGTTTTCCGTGTCCCCGCGCGGGGCTCGCTACGCTCGCCACACTTCGGGCTCGGTGGCTTGCTGCGCTCGTCGCACTACAGATGGAGCTTGTCTAATCTATCGCCAGCCCCCGCCAGCGTCCTGCTCCCGCCAGGGGCGCGCGCACACGAGACGCACGCGGGCCCCGTGGGAACGGACCTTGTCCTGGGTCCCCGCCGCCTCCCCCGGTGCCTCTCGCTGCCCTGTCGGCCCCCCTAATCCTGCCCGTCTCCCTGAAGCGGAGACGGGTAGGGACCCGCAGTGCCACCACCGAGAGACTGGGACGCGCGTGCGTGTGAGACGCACGTGCGTCCCAGTCTCTATCGCCGGCGCTCGCCAGCAGAAAGGATCTGCAGAAGACACACGCTCCATCTGTATATAAAATCAACTCCATGCCGATATGGATAGTGGGGGTATAAGCGTACTAACTATAGTGGGCGCCCAACTAACATATAAGTACCCATTATATTGTATTAAGCTCTATACCACAGTATTTCATTGTAGTTTTTTGTAACTCTTGAAATACACTTGTGTACTTTTGTATGCTTGTGCTTCAATAATAATAATAAAAGAAAGTTTTTCCTTCTAAGGATAAGAAATCTTATGTCCTCTAATCAAAACTCATGCCCACATGTCCTAGACTCCTTCCTCAAAGTGAAAAGGTTGCCAGACAGTTCCTTATATTGGCCCCTGATATATTTATACATGTTTAGCATGTCTCTCCTTAAATATCTCTTTTTTTCTATCGTAAATAATCCCAATTTGTTCAATCTGTCTTCATATCTTAAATTCTCCAATCCCTTTATTAGCTTTGTTGCTCTTCTTTGGACTTTTTCCAGTTCTAGGATGTCCTTTTCATAGGCCCTTATTCAGATCTGAGGGCAGTACAAATGTGTTCTCAAAATGGGCAAAACCATGTGCACTGCAGGTGGGGCAGATGTAACATGTGCAGAGAGAGTTAAATTTGGGTGGGGTGTGTTGAAACTGAAATCTAAATTGCAGTGTAAAAATAATGCAGCCAGTATTTACCCTGCACAGAAACAAAATAACTCCCCCAAAATCTAACTCTCTCTCTCTATACATGTTACATCTGCTCCACCTGCAGTGCACATGGTTTTGCCTATTTGGAGAACAAATTTGTACTGCGATCAGATCTGAATAAGGGCCATAGTGCGGGCCCAGAATTGTACTCTGTATTCTAGATGCGGTCCAACCAATGCTTATTGGTTGCAGACTGTAAGGGATGTACCGGAAGCTGTGCTCCCTGTTGCAAATGTTTTGCAAGCAAACTTGCTCTAACACATCTGTCTTAATTTACAGATTCTTCGCCACCAACCATTCTTTGTGTCATTGGCCCCACCTGCCAAAACTCAGTGTGTCTCCATACTCCCTTCCCCCCAAGTGCAAGTGTACATGTCCCTACTACTTGTCTTCTTGATCCCCTTCTGGGATGAGGAGTCAGTTCTAATGCAGAAGGATTCTTATTGGGAATCCTGGATTGGGGCAGGGCCGGCGCCACCACTAGCCAGCTCTAGGCATTTGCCTAGGGCGCCGGCCACTGGAGGACGGTAGTCCGGAGCTGGGATGGGGGGGGGTTCCCAGCAACCTCATCGGCTGCCGATGCATCACACTCTCCCCCTGTCACTTCTGACAACCCACCCGCCCAACGCCGCTGTGGAGAGACACGGCAACCGGCAGGTGAGCTGCTTCCCTCCCACCCCCAGCAAACTCGGCGGCTGCCGCCGCACCGCTCCCGCATCATCCACCCCCCCCTTACCTTCCCCCCGGTAACAGCGCGACAGTGGGCGCCGGGGCGACCCCCGGCCTGGGGTGCTCCGGTGGCTAGCACCGGCCCTGGATTGGGGGGATCAGTTAGCACTAGCGAATAGCTGAAAGACTATCTCTGATCATTAATGAAGAGGTTAATGAAGTGTTGGTGGAGGACATTGCTGGTCTTATACCTCACAAATAGTACAGATGCCTTGGCAAATGTTGCATATATATTATTCTGCACAAGAGGTGTATTTTTAGACTTTCCTCAGAAATTTGTGAAATTGTAGTTATTTTTGTGCACTGATTTGCCTACTCAGAGAAGGGGTTGAATGCAAGATTACAGAAGATGCTTGACTGGCCTTGGATTTTGAGACAGGTTTTCATTGAATGAAACAGTAGTAGAAGAGCCGTCTCGCACAAACAAGGGTCTTCCCTTGCCTCTGTGAAGTATGGCATGTTGTTTATGTGAAGTAAGAAACACAGAAGGCTGATTAAGCCTGAAGTGACATAAACCACTAAGGGTTCTCACAGGCTAAACTCTGCTGTTGGTCACATGGCTATGATAATGAGGATGGGCACAAGGCCTATCAGAGCAGGGGGGAGGGTCTAAGCAGGGTAGGAATGATCACGAGTTTAGAGTGATCTGCCCCTGTCCAAGAAGCCCCACCCACCCTTCCCTGTTTTTCTTTTCCTCTTCGGCGGCGGTAAAGAACGGTCATGCTTTAAGAACTCTGTATGTGTGTAGGTAGTGGGGTACACTCTCCCTCGACAACGATTGTCATGGGCCACGCTTCTGCCCGGGGGATGGCCGTCACCACCAGGCCTGGTGGCTGACCAGGGAGAGTGGCATCCAGCGTTGTATGTATGATGTAGTGATCTTTAACCCCACCTTCCTATAATGACCGTTCTTTGGCGCCGCCACCATTCATAGTCTTAGTTTAATTTGTCAAATAAGTTTGACATTCTGTTTTGAAACGCCAGCACTTGTGTCGTGTCTTTATTTTAAGTTAAGTTTTAGATAAGGTTATATATATAAGTTCTATTTAAGTGTATCAGCAGACAGGTGGGACCAGGGGGATACCCGATGGTGAGTTTATGGCATGTTGGCAATTTTACATTTATTTGTCATGAAATTTTCCTCGCCAATGCTTGAAATACTGTTTGTAGTTGAGGTGTCTTTTCGTACCCCTTCTTTCTTCTTGAGCATCTGTAGTAGACTGTACAGAAGTACAATTACTTGCAGCAGACACAACAATATTACTGGGATTCTACTCTGCTATTGATTAAGCCATAATTAGCTTTATTTTTTAAAACAGGAGTTAAGCTGCTGTTCTTGAACATATCTGCCACAACACCAAGTAAAAGTACAAGATAGGAAAGCAGCGATGACTCTGACCTTTACATGCAGGTTTTGTTGTTTTTTTAAGACTGGAGAATTTTGTTAAAACCAGAAAGAATATATTTTTTTTCCACTAAATGATTTTAGGGTGCAGTCATGGGGATACCACACACTGAGGGTGAAATTCACATCTAGGTTATTATAACTCTTAATACTATAACACACTGTGAACTATTGAACTATTGCTTTAGTAGGTGAATCGCGCACTATACGATGTGTGTTTTTTAATCTGTACAGTATGTGTGGAATGATAAGAAGACAGGAGATTGAAGTAAAATGCAGTGACATTTATTAGACTTCTATGATGCGATAATCAATATCAGTCAGGATCCACTTAGCTTCACTGGATTGCTGTCTCAACAGGAGGATCAGCAAAGTGTTACTCTGGGGGAACCTCGAAAGGTCTAGTTGATCCTTTAGGGATCCCTTTTTCCCATAGGTTCCTCACCAGGAACCTATGGTCCCCTCCTGGTAATTGCAGCTGACCTTGCTGCAAGGGGGCGGGGTCCGGTAAAATAATTCAGGCGTGTCTCTTTAATCTTTTAGTGTGTACACTTTGAACTATTATTAAATTCAATTTTGGAAAAAAAAAAAGAGGATAATTATTTCATATTTAAATGTATTTATTAAAAACTAGGTGATTCATCGCGCCCTACGGGCGCTCTTCACACCGTCGTAAGGGGCTGCGCCCCCTTAATTTGTGAACGTTTGTATATGAGAAATATGGTTAGAATTGTATGAAAGATGCCTGTATTGCAACTTAGGTGTCCGCGAATCGCGGGAGGGGGGGTCGCGGAGGGTGCTGCGAATTGCAGGAGGGGGGGTCGCGGGGGGTGCCGCGAATTGCAGGAGGGGGGGTGGATGCTGCGAATCGTGGGAGGGGAGGGATTGCAGAGAATCGCGGGAGGGGGGTCGCGGGGTGGGTTGCCGCAAATCGCGGGAGGGGGGTTACGGGGGCAGGGGTTGCGGCGAATCATGGTAGGGGGGGTCGCGGGGGGTGTGCCGTGAATCACGGGAGGGGGGGTCACGGGGTGGGGTGCCGAGAATCGCGGGGGTGTGTGTGTGTGCCGTGAATCGCGGGAGTGGGGGTTGCGGGGGGTGGGGGGGGTGTGACGCGAATCGCCAAAAGAAAAAATCAACACAGAAAGGTCAACACATGTAAATGTTGACATAAGTGTGGCACTTCATTGGTGTCCATGTCGACACATGAGAATGAATATGAAAATATTCAAAAAATGAAAAAAAAAACTTCAAAAACTCATGTCAACCTTTTTCATTGTCGACCATAGCCATGTCAGTGTTTTCCATGTGCAATTTAATGCTGGAGCTGCCGCGAATCACGGGGGGTGCCGCGAATTGCGGGAGGGGTGGGTCGCGGGGTTGGGTGCCGCGAATCGCGGGAGGGCGGGGTTTACAGGGGTTCCGGTGGGGGGTTGCCGCGAATTGCGGGAGGTGGGGGGTCACGGGGGGTGCCGCGAATCGCGGGAGGGGGGGTTGCGGGGGGGTGTGACGCGAATCGCCACAAGAAAAAATCAACACAGAAAGGTCAACACATGTAAATGTTGACATAAGTGTGCCACTTCATTGGTGTCCATGTTGACACATGACAATGAATATGAAAACATTCAAAAAATAAAATAAATCTTCAAAAACTCATGTCAACCTTTTTCATTGTCGACCATAGCCGTGCCAGTGTTTTGCATGTGCCATTTAATCCTGGGGCTGCCGCGAATCGCGGGGGGTGCAGCGATTTGCGGGAGGGGGGGGTTGCTGGGGGTGGGTGCCGCGAATCGCGGGAGAGCGGGGTTCATGGGGGTTCCGGTGGGGGGTTGCCGCGAATTGCGGGAGGGGGGGGGGTCACGGGGGGGGTGCCGCGAATCGCCGGAGGGGGGGTTGCGGGGGGTGTGACGCGAATCGCCACAAGAAAAAAATCAACACAGAAAGGTCAACACATGTAAATGTTGACATAAGTGTGGCACTTCATTGGTGTCCATGTCGACACATGAGAATGAATATGAAAATATTCAAAAAAAGACAAAAAAACTTCAAAAACTCATGTCAACCTTTTTCATTGTCGACCATAGCCATGTCAGTGTTTTCCATGTGCAATTTAATTCTGGAGCTGCCGCGAATCACGGGGGGGTGCCCGCGAATTGCGGGAGGGGGGGGGGGTCGCGGGGGTGGGTGCCGCGAATCGCGGGATTCACAGGGGTTCCGGTGGGGGGTTGCCGCAAATTGCGGGAGGTGGGGGGTCACGGGGGGTGCCGCTAATCGCGGGAGGGGGGGTTGCGGGGGGGTGTTTACGCGAATCGCCACAAGAAAAAAATCAACACAGAAAGGTCAATACATGTAAATGTTGACATAAGTGTGCCACTTCATTGGTGTCCATGTCGACACATGACAATGAATATGAAAAAATTAAAAAAATTAAAAATAAATAAATAAACCTTTTTCATTGTCGACCATAGCCATGTCAGTGTTTTGCATGTGCCATTTAATCCTGGGGCTGCTGCGAATTGCGGGGGGGGGGGGGGTGCCGCGAATCGCGGGAGGGGGGTCGCAGGGGGGGTGCCGCCAATCGTGCAAGGGGGGGTCGCGGGGGGTTCTTTTTGCCGCGAATCGCGGGAGGGAGGTCGCGGGGGGGGTGTTTTTTCCGCGAATCGGGGGGGGTCACGGGGGAGGGTTTGCCGCGATTCGCGGGAGGGGGGGTCGCGGGGTGGTGGTTATGCAGCGAATTGCGGGAGGGGTCGTGGGGGGGTTCTTTTTGCAGCGAATCGCGGGAGGGGGGGTCGCGGGGGTGTTTTTGCTGCGAATCGCGGTTGGGGGGGTCGCGGGGGAGCGGGTGTTTTTGCCGCGAATCGCGGGAGGGGGGGGGGCGCGGGGGGGAGGTTTTGCCGCAAATCGCGGGAGGGGGGCGCTCACCTGGTGGCTGTGGAGTAGCAGTGCTGGGCAACATGGGAAGGCAGTGGGTGTCTGGCACTGTCTGTGGGCTCACTGGGCTGGTTCTCTGTCACATACCTCCCAACATCACCCTCTCCAGGAGGGACACAATGCTCTGTTTCTAGACTTCCCCTTAATGTATGATTGCCATCACCTGTTTTAAACAGGTTAATTTCTCAGAAAGGTGTTCAGCACAGATGAAGGCAATCACACATTAAGAGGAAAGTCCAGGAACAGAGCGTTATAGACACAGACACCCACTTTGAGTGACAGATGTAGCCAAATATATAGGAGACTAGGTGATTCATCGCGCCCTACGGGCGCTCTTCACACCGTCGTAAGGGGCTGCGCCCCCTTAATTTGTGAACGTTTGTATATGAGAAATATGGTTAGAATTGTATGAAAGATGCCTGTATTGCAACTTAGGTGTCCGCGAATCGCGGGAGGGGGGGTCGCGGAGGGTGCCGCGAATTGCAGGAGGGGGGGTCGCGGGGGGTGCCGCGAATTGCAGGAGGGGGGGTGGATGCTGCGAATCGCGGGAGGGGAGGGATTGCAGAGAATCGCGGGAGGGGGGTCGCGGGGTGGGTTGCCGCAAATCGCGGGAGGGGGGTTACGGGGGCGGGGGTTGCGGCGAATCATGGTAGGGGGGGTCGCGGGGGGTGTGCCGTGAATCACGGGAGGGGGGGTCACGGGGTGGGGTGCCGAGAATCGCGGGGGTGTGTGTGTGTGCCGTGAATCGCGGGAGTGGGGGTTGCGGGGGGGTGGGGGGGGTGTGACGCGAATCGCCAAAAGAAAAAATCAACACAGAAAGGTCAACACATGTAAATGTTGACATAAGTGTGGCACTTCATTGGTGTCCATGTCGACACATGAGAATGAATATGAAAACATTCAAAAAATGAAAAAAAAAACTTCAAAAACTCATGTCAACCTTTTTCATTGTCGACCATAGCCATGTCATTGTTTTCAATGTGCAATTTAATTCTGGAGCTGCCGCGAATCGCGCGGGGGTGCCGCGAATTGCGGGAGGGGGGGTCGCGGGGGTGGGTGCCGCGAATCGCGGGAGGGGGGGTTACGGCGAATCATGGGAGGGGGGGTCGCGGGGGTGTGCCGTGAATCACGGGAGGGGGGGTCATGGGGTGGGGTGCCGAGAATCGTGGGGGTGGTGTGTGTGTGTGTGCCGTGAATCGCGGGAGTGGGGGTTGTGGGGGGGGGGGGGTGTGACGCAAATCGCCACAAGAAAAAATCAACACAGAAAGGTCAACACATGTAAATGTTGACATAAGTGTGGCACTTCATTGGTGTCCATGTCGACACATGAGAATGAATATGAAAATATTCAAAAAATGAAAAAAAAAACTTCAAAAACTCATGTCAACCTTTTTCATTGTCGACCATAGCCATGTCAGTGTTTTCCATGTGCAATTTAATGCTGGAGCTGCCGCGAATCACGGGGGTGCCGCGAATTGTGGGATGGGGGGTCGCGGGGTTGGGTGCCGCGAATCGCGGGAGGGCGGGGTTTACAGGGGTTCCGGTGGGGGGTTGCCGCGAATTGCGGGAGGTGGGGGGTCACGGGGGGTGCCGCGAATCGCGGGAGGGGGGGTTGCGGGGGGGTGTGACGCGAATCGCCACAAGAAAAAATCAACACAGAAAGGTCAACACATGTAAATGTTGACATAAGTGTGCCACTTCATTGGTGTCCATGTTGACACATGACAATGAATATGAAAACATTCAAAAAATGAAATAAATCTTCAAAAACTCATGTCAACCTTTTTCATTGTCGACCATAGCCGTGCCAGTGTTTTGCATGTGCCATTTAATCCTGGGGCTGCCGCGAATCGCGGGGGGTGCAGCGATTTGCGGGAGGGGGGGTTGCTGGGGGTGGGTGCCGCGAATCGCGGGAGAGCGGGGTTCATGGGGGTTCCGGTGGGGGGTTGCCGCGAATTGCGGGAGGGGGGGGGGTCGCGGGGGGGGTGCCGCGAATCGCCGGAGGGGGGGTTGCGGGGGGTGTGACGCGAATCGCCACAAGAAAAAAATCAACACAGAAAGGTCAACACATGTAAATGTTGACATAAGTGT
The DNA here is from genome assembly GCF_055691185.1 of Crinia signifera. Lineage (NCBI taxonomy): Eukaryota > Metazoa > Chordata > Amphibia > Anura > Myobatrachidae > Crinia > Crinia signifera. The sequence goes on from NC_139228.1 coordinate 76,726,851, forward strand.
GGCACTTCATTGTTGTCCATGTCGACACATGACAATGAATATGAAAATATTCAAAAAATGACAAAAAAACTTCAAAAACTCATGTCAACCTTTTTCATTGTCGACCATAGCCATGTCAGTGTTTTCCATGTGCAATTTAATTCTGGAGCTGCCGCGAATCACGGGGGGGTGCCGCGAATTGCGGGAGGGGGGGGGTCGCGGGGGTGGGTGCCGCGAATCGCGGGATTCACAGGGGTTCCGGTGGGGGGTTGCCGCAAATTGCGGGAGGTGGGGGGTCACGGGGGGTGCCGCTAATCGCGGGAGGGGGGTTGCGGGGGGGTGTTTACGCGAATCGCCACAAGAAAAAAATCAACACAGAAAAGGTCAATACATGTAAATGTTGACATAAGTGTGCCACTTCATTGGTGTCCATGTCGACACATGACAATGAATATGAAAAAATTAAAAAAATTAAAAATAAATAAATAAACCTTTTTCATTGTCGACCATAGCCATGTCAGTGTTTTGCATGTGCCATTTAATCCTGGGGCTGCTGCGAATTGCGGGGGGGGGGGGGGGTGCCGCGAATCGCGGGAGGGGGGTCGCAGGGGGGGTGCCGCCAATCGTGCAAGGGGGGTCGCGGGGGGGTTCTTTTTGCCGCGAATCGCGGGAGGGAGGTCGCGGGGGGGTGTTTTTTCCGCGAATCGGGGGGGGTCACGGGGGAGGGTTTGCCGCGATTCGCGGGAGGGGGGGTCGCGGGGTGGTGGTTATGCAGCGAATTGCGGGAGGGGTCGTGGGGGGGTTCTTTTTGCAGCGAATCGCGGGAGGGGGGGTCGCGGGGGTGTTTTTGCTGCGAATCGCGGTTGGGGGGGTCGCGGGGGAGCGGGTGTTTTTGCCGCGATTCGCGGGAGGGGGGGGGGCGCGCGGGGGGAGGTTTTGCCGCAAATCGCGGGAGGGGGGCGCTCACCTGGTGGCTGTGGAGTAGCAGTGCTGGGCAACATGGGAAGGCAGTGGGTGTCTGGCACTGTCTGTGGGCTCACTGGGCTGGTTCTCTGTCACATACCTCCCAACATCACCCACTCCAGGAGGGACACAATGCTCTGTTTCTAGACTTCCCCTTAATGTATGATTGCCATCACCTGTTTTAAACAGGTTAATTTCTCAGAAAGGTGTTCAGCACAGATGAAGGCAATCACACATTAAGAGGAAAGTCCAGGAACAGAGCGTTATAGACACAGACACCCACTTTGAGTGACAGATGTAGCCAAATATAAGGAGATTTAAATAGAAAGGACAAGGGGGTGATTCAGGTCTGCTCGTAGCATGCCAAAATTCTGTCCCCCTGCTGATGGTGGGGGTCTGTGCATGTGCCCATCCCCCTGTTTGAGTATTTGTTCAGTGAGGGGGAGGAAGCACGGGTGGGGCCCATAAAGCGGCTATTCATACCCCTCCAGACATGTAGATGCCTGCTTGGGGCGGGCTGATGACGCCAGTGCCCGCCCCTAATTAGGCCATCTGCAGCCACAATAAAAGCTGGTCTTGTCCGACTTTTTATTAGCGAATGGGAATAAAATGCATCTGAGCTGATGTTAGCGTACACATCACCTTGCGTGCTAGTGAGGGGATTCCCGCGACCAGGTGGGGATGGGGACGGCGGTCATTCAGCCAGGCTGTGTTTACCTGTTCGCTAGGCTGCCAACATATGCAGCATATCAAACCGGTCTGAATCAGGCCAAAAATATTTTTCTTTTGCAAGCAATAACAATTCTTTAACAGTATATGTGGGGGGAGGGGGGTGTAACCCAACCCTAATATATACTGCATTACCTTTTTAATTTGTAAAAAAAATTTTTACTGTGAAAAAAAACGTTCTTTATATTTATTTTTACAACTGGAAAACCCTCATTAGATGTCTTCTTGGGGTTCAGTTTATATACAACTAAGTATTTTTTCTACAAATAATGCAATTGCTGCCCAAACTTATTTTGCAACGTTACACATGGTATCCGATTAGCTGCAAGGAAACACTTAGTTGAAGGGCGTGTGATCGATGGTCACATGGTCAACATCGGTTTTTCACTTTTTTGGAGCAGGTCAACGGTTCATACTGTACTTTACTTTTCCAGTGGACATAGAGTATAATAGTGGGCCAAGTGTGGTGCTGCACCGTGCCCTAAGCATGGCGAGCGCACACTGTGCACTCATACAGTGTCCATCCCCCCCACACACACACACACACCATCGCTGGATGACCGGAGAAGTGGTTAATTAGCGATGGTGTGTGTGTGGGGGGGGGGGGCAATTATGTAGGCCATGACATATACGTTTCCCATAATAATGTCTTGAAAGGGCCACACACCCATTAGAAAAAGAAAAAACATGCCCCCACATATAAAAATATACACAATACCCAGCACAACAGGCTCACTCCTTCACCACTACACTGTGAAATAGTCATTGGTTTTTGGGGGTGCTAATAAGATATAGGAAGGTAGAGAGGTGAAACACGAAGTGGTAAGGAGGGCATAGAGAGAAGAAGGGCTGTAGGGAGGGGATAGTGAGGCACAGGGCGGTAGGAGGGGATAGTGAGGCACAGGGTGGTAGGAGGGGATAGTGAGTCACAGGGCGGTAGGAGGGGATAGTGAGGCACAGGGTGGTAGGAGGGGATAGTGAGTCACAGGGCGGTAGGAGGGGATAGTGAGACACAGGGCGGTAGGAGGGGATAGTGAGTCACAGGGTGGTAGGAGGGGATAGTGATGCACAGGGCGGTAGGGAGGGGATAGTGAGGCACAGGGCGGTAGGGAGGGGATAGTGAGGCACAGGGCAGAAGGGAGGGGATAGAGAGACCTAGGGAGAGGATAGAGACATACAGGGTAGTAGGGTAGAGATAGAGAGACCCAGGATGGTAGGGAGGGGATATAGAGACATAGGGAGGGGATAGAGAGATGCATGGAGGTAGGGAGGGAGGGGATAGAGAGACCCAGGGCTGTAGGGAGGGGCTATAGAGACATAGGGAGGGGATAGAGACAGACAGGGTAGTAGGAAAGGGATAGAGAGACCCAGGGTGGCAGGGAGGAAATATAGAGACATAGGGAGGGGATAAGAGAAGGTGGTAGGAAGGGAGGGGATGGAGAGACCCAGTGCAGTAGGGAGGGGACAGAGAGACGCTGTAGGGTGGGGGATAGAGAAAAACAGGACATAGGGAGGAGGAATAAAAATGTGCAGGCATTAGTGAGGAAATAAGACACCAGGTGGCAGGGAGGTGACAGAGACGTAAATAGAAAGAAATGGGAGGAGAGACTATCACAACAGTACATTTGAATAAATCATAGCTGCCTACCCTCCTGCATTCTGCAGGAGACTCCCTGAAATAACAGCAATCTCCTTCTCTCCCTCATTAGTCTAGCAATCTCCCTCATGGTCACCTAGCCCACATTACACTGTTACATCAGTTACCTCTCCTCCTGCATTCTGCAGGAGACTCCCTGATATAGCAGCAATCTCCCTCTCTCCCTCATTAGTCTAGCAATCTCCCTCATGTTACCTAGCCCACATTACACTGTTACATTTTGGGGGGGGGGGGAAAGA
>NC_139228.1:76730617-76834435 GCF_055691185.1 Crinia signifera
TGTCACAGATTTTATATAATTGATTGCTAAAACTGTGGCAAAGCATGCTGGGACGTGTCGTTGCACAACAGCTGGAGGGCCAATGCGTTTGACACCACTGCCATAACCCCCTTACATTAGCTAAAGCTTTTCTCCATGATCTGCATAGTTCCCATCATATTTCAGAACAGCTGTCATTTATTCATTGGATAGTTATTTTGTGTCGATTATGCCACGTAGCTTTGTGTCGTCTCTTTGCTTGGGAAGGTATTAGAATGGCACTTGCTGGTGCCACTGTCTTTGTTTCTTAAATCCGCCTCAATTCACAGCCTGTCCTTGCTAGCTTTATTTATTGTGGTGGCAGTTTATATTACTAAAGTATAATTCCATCTTCAAGCAGATTCATCTCCCGGTAATAAAAATGGCCTGATATCGAGATTAATGACCGATGGGCATTATCGAGGTTTCCAATTAAAGGCCGTTTTTATTGACTGAAAATGGACCCCCGATCCTGCACATGGGATCAGCAATAACTCCCAGATCCCATGTGTTCTCGCAGGGCCCGGCAGCTGATTTTAATTGGAGATTATTCTTTGTACGCCTCTATCACATGAAGCATAATACCCGATAAGAGTGGGTATCGGGGGGAAGGACCGGCATCTGTGCTATTAGGATAGGCAGGGCCGGCGCCACCACTAGGCAGCTTTAGGCATTTGCCTAGGGCGCCGGCCACTGGAGGGCGGCACTTGGGACGGAGCAGGTCACAGTGTACCCCCTTTCCCACCCTGGTGCCAGGTGAGGTGAGCTGCAGCAGCGCCCGCACCCCTACCTCACCCCCACAGTACAGCGTACAGCAGGTGAGCGGTGGTGCTGAGCAGAAATCCCCGGCGGCTCTGTGCAGGAACTCTCGGTGATTGACAGCGGGGGCTCAGGAAGCGCTGCTCTGCTATGATGGTGCCATCGGACACACAGCGCATGGGGACACTGAACTTGCGCTGTCTCACTATCAGCACAAGCTTCTCCACAAGCTTCCTGAGCACCCGCTGTCAATCGCCGCCCGGGAGAGCCGTCCCCCCCTGGAGTGACCTGTCGGCGGCGGTGGTGCATCACCCCCCCCTACCCTCCCTCCTGGAGTGACCGGACCACGGCGGTGAATGCATCACCCCCCCCCTACCCCCTGGAGTGACCCGTCGGCGGCGGTGGATGAATAACACCCCCCCCGGCGGGTGAGCGGCGGGTGAGTGGCACCCCCGCCTGGGGCGTTGTAATCACTAGCACCGGCCCTGAGGATAGGACCCAGCAAACCTATTACCAATGATAAAGTACTGCTTTTAGTAGTATACCCCCCCCCCCGTATTTGTAAAGGATATTATCTGTGAGCATGACCTCTGTGAATTCTAATGAGCAGAACCACCTTCCATCATGTTTTTTTCCCCTCTCTCACTTATACCATCATCTACCCCACAGTTCTTAAAACGGCCTCTAGCCCTTGGGTTCTGCTGTTTTGCTGCTTATTTATTGACTGGTGATGCAGCAAGTCCAAGGGGAGTATTCAATGGTTTTATTCTCCGTGTGCAGCAAATCCTGTTTAGGATTCGCTGCACATTCGCAGGGTTCAGGAGGGCTGCAGCATTCACTGCCAGCCCTCCCTGTCACCCTATTCAATGCCACAGGGGCTCATTGCCCCTGTTGGTGAATTTTAACCCCTGTGGCAGAGTCGGGGGACGGAGGCAGGCAGTGGCGTAACTATAGCCCCGCAGCCCCCGCGGGGCGGGGAGGCGCTGAGGGGGTGTGGGCACCGGGGAAGGGGCTTCGGGACTATTATTACTACTCACTGCCTTCTGCTGTCACCTTGATAAAGCCAGAGACTTGGCGAAACGCGTTGGTGGACCAGAGGAATACTCATATCCAGTTCCCAAACAGCATTTCATTCTATTTATTGGATCCGGACCAGTCTCCTCTTTGTTTGCAGTCCAATTTGTGACCACCAGCAATCATTAGGTACCCCCCCCCCAACCAGGGCATCCATTTGTCCGAACCAGGATACGGGTGCTACACCAGGAGATTGCTACTCCATAAAAATCCTGTCCCATAACCACACTGGACACATTGGATACAAATTTATAGCTTTTTATTTTGGAGACATCATAGGAACGGACCCATCGATACATGGCTTCTACTGAATACGGTACCGTATGAACTAAACTACACCTCTATTCCTCTTCTTTTCAATACCCCCCCCCCATATTCGGGGAAGAAAATGAGTTCTGACTTTTTATGTTTTTTAAATAAATATTTCATATATTTTTTCAACCAATTGGCACTACATGTTATTTTCTGTAGAATTGTTGTTACTTAGCGCAGTGTTGTACCCCTGTTTTTTCTTTGTATTCTAACGGAGGCTGACTACCCCCTTCTCCACACTGCAGCATGACAGAGCACCTCCTATCCATTGCGCCCCCTACACCAGTGACTAACTTGTTATCCACTACCCTCTCCTTCTGCTGTCAGCGCCTGTGCCGGGTCCCAGCTCTCCCGGCTACTGCTGCAGCACTGCTAATACAAAAAGTGACACTCGGAAAATGGCTGCCCCCATACTGCAGACAGTTTTTCGCCTGCAGCTTGGGGGCTGCCATTTTCCAAGTGTCACTTTTCAGTAGCAGCAGTAGCCGGGAGAGCCGGGACCAGGCGCAGACGGATGCAGTAGGAGGTAAAACCCCCCTCCCCCCGCTACACCCCAGCTCCCCTCCGCACACCCCGGCTCCCCTCCACTGGCAGCACAATCGCGGCTGAGGTAACATCCGCACGGGGGGGGGGTGGCTGGGGTTGTTTACCCTAGGGGGGGGGTGCTGGCACAGGACAGGGGTAGGGAGCCGCTCCTCTGGTCCCACACGTAACAAGCCGGGACCAGTGTGCAGTGAACATATGAATATCTAATGAGCAGCTCCCGGCCACCTGCTGGCAAATGTGTAAAAAAATATGTAAAAAAAAAAATGGAATAAAGATTAAATATATATTAATGTGCTTCAAGCACATGAATAAAAATAGTATTCCCGGTACTCTTTACCTAGAACGGCGCCCGCGATTAGCATCGCGGGCGTCGGGGGTAAAAAATCGCGGGCGAGCGCAGCGAGCCCCGCGAGGGGACGCGGATACCTTCACAGTTATACGCGTCCCCTCGCGGGCTTCACAGGTGTCCGTGGCGACGCGGACACCTGTGAAGCCCGCGAGGGGACGCGTTTACCTCGCCACGCTTCGGGCTCGGTGGCTCGCTGCGCTCGCCACACTATTCTATTCTCAACTCCACGCCGACGTGGATAGTGGGGGTATGAAAAGGTCGGAGGACGCGTACCGCCGCCCCTCGCGGGCTCGCTGCGCTCGCCACGCTTCGGGTTGACGTTGATCGTGGGGTGCCGTTAAAAATTGTGGGGGCCATTTCAGACTTCAGGGGGACTATTAGGGCTCTGTGGCCCATTTAACATTGTTTCCTATGGAAAAATTGCGGGCATTGAGGCATTTAACACTAAAATCGCGTCCAATCTGACTTTTAACATTGATCCCTATGGGAAATCGCGGCCATCGCGGGCATCGCATCGCACACGTTTTTCAGTGCATACGATGGTCGCGATGGTCGCGATGGTCGCGATGGGCGCCGTTCTAGGTAAAGAGTACCATATTCCCCTTCACAGATAAAAAAACAGATTTTTTGACACCAAAGGGAAAAAAACCCTCTATTTTAAAAGATCACTTTCCAGTTTACCTTAAAAAGATGTCAAATGCAAAATGGTGAATCATGGCAAAAATCAGGGAGAAAGCAGTTCGCCATCCTAGCACTGAATACACTCTTGGCGAATCCCATTGAAACCCCAGCGAATTCCAGCGAGCAGGAAACAGAGAACTGTCCGTCATTTACTGGTCGCTTTTGGCGAGCAGTGAACATTGAGTAGGGTGAATCACATTTTCAGTGAAAAAGATTCACCGCAGGGAGTGAAAACAGCCCGATTCTCCGAAAAAAAAACCGGTGAATCGGGAGCATTGAATACTGGCCCAAGTCTAGCAAAGTTCTGTACTGTAAATAACTTATTTCTTAGTTCTTTTTATACACTATGGACCTTATCCAGGTCCATTCGCAAGCGGCCGATGTTTCTCAATTCTAAATAAACAAACATGAGTTGCACTTAAAGAGCTACCAGTAAGGTAAGTTTAACATTGTCTGTATCCTTCTACCCAGATTTTTCAGAGATGGCCTCCTTCAACAGGCAATGGGAGAGCACTTCATATAACTCAATTTAATGACATTTAGAATGTTAACAGTTTTACGTTTTTCTTTAAATCCCCAAATAAAGGTCACACTATATAACTTAATGAGTGTTGGGAGAATATTGCATTATTTTCAACTTGTTTATGTGCACATGTCTCTTGGGTCATCTCAGAATAGTCTTAATGTAAGAGATGAGAGAGGACATTTCCCTCCCAGCTGTTCTGTTAGATGTGATCTGCTTGTTGCAGTTGTTCCCTTGACAATCATAAGGTAAACGGCTGTTTAGTCTTCTGATGGTGTCTCCAGGATAAAAGTAGGCTGCTATAAAATGTATGAATGGTCTCATTGATATTCCTTGGTATTTAAATGTTCTTTTAAATAGCAGCATTTGGGAAAGGTACCTGTCTTTCTTTGTTGTTTACTAAACAAAATTTTAATGTAAGAACTAGATAACAATCAAGCCCGGTTCCAAATATGTTTTACTACCATGTCTAGAAATAATTGACTTCTGTAACTTGGTGACTGGGGTGACTGCATAGCTGCCTGCCCTCCTGCATTCTGCAGGAGACTCCCTGAAATAGCAGCAATCTCCCTCTCTCCCTCATTAGTCTAGCAATCTCCCTCATGTCATCTAGCCCACATTACACTGTTACATCATAGATACCTCCCCTCCTGCATTCTGCAGTAGACTCCCTGACATAGCAGCAATCTCCCTCTCTCCCTCATTAGTCTAGCAATCTCCCTCATGTCATCTAGCCCACATAACACTGTTACATCATAGATACCTCCCCTCCTGCATTCTGCAGTAGACTCCCTGACATAACAGCAATCTCCCTCTCTCCCTCATTAGTCTAGCAATCTCCCTCATGTCATCTAGCCCACATTACACTGTTACATCATAGATACCTCCCCTCCTGCATTCTGCAGTAGACTCCCTGACATAGCAGCAATCTCCCTCTCTCCCTCATTAGTCTAGCAATCTCCCTCATGTCACCTAGCCCACATTACACTGTTACATCATAGTTACCTCCCCTCCTGCATTCTGCAGTAGACTCCCTGACATAGCAGCAATCTCCCTCTCTCCCTCATTAGTCTAGCAATCTCTCTCATGTCACCTAGCCCACATTACACTGTTACATCAGTTACCTCTCCTCCTGCATTCTGCAGGAGACTCCCTGACATAGCAGCAATCTCCCTCTCTCCCTCATTAATCTAGCAATCTCCCTCTTGTCACCTAGCCCACATTACACTGTTACATCATAGTTACCTCCCCTCCTGCATTCTGCAGTAGACTCCCTGACATAGCAGCGATCTCCCTTTCTCCCTCATTAGTCTAGCAATCTCCCTCATGTCACCTAGCCCACATTACACTGTTACATCATAGTTACCTCCCCTCCTGCATTCTGCAGTAGACTCCCTGACATAGCAGCAATCTCCCTCATGCCACCTAGCCCACATTACACTGTTACATCATAGTTACCTCCCCTCCTGCATTCTGCAGGAGACTCCCTGACATATCAGCAATCTCCCTCTCTCCCTCTCTCCCTCATTAGTCTAGACATCTCCCTCATGTCACCTAGCCCACATTACACTGTTACATTTTTTGGGTAAAAAATGAGCGATAGATAAATTTACATCAGCACCATTTCCCAACATTCATCAGCACCATTTCCCAACATTTTACAAAGTATAGTAGCTCTTACTAACTGCTTTGGGGATCATCTACATTTGGATATAAATCATTTTACAAGATTCCTCTCAGATGTAGCCGTACACACCCACGCTTCTAGGTGCCACGTTCACAAGCTCTTTTCACAATCTCTCCATAAATGGAACTAGACACGCCCATTTGGATGTAACATGACGTACCCCTCAATGGGGCGCTGTGGAAAATTCTACTACCAACTATAATCTCCCTGAAACTAGTTTCCAAAAGTAAGCAAATATGGGATAATGTTGGGTCAAACAGTCATGACAACTACTCAAACTGCTGACCTGCTGATATTTTATGAGGAACTAGCTGAATTCCCGTGCTTCACTACGGGATGAGGATGGTAAATTAGAATTATTGTTGTTCATTTATTTTTGTTGGTTGGAGATAAAAATCAGGAAAAATCAGTCAAGTGAAAGTGTAACAGTGTATCTAAATAACATTAAAAACTTCACAAATAAAATAGAAACCACTTCTTTAGGTACACAGTTAAGGCCGAATAAAGACATGCGTCCATCGAGTTCAACCTTGGTTAGTGTGTTAGATCCATTTGCTACATCCCTTATTATGCATTGTGTATTCTGATTTATATAAAGATAGATTATGATTGTTATTTGTACTCCTGGATATTTTTGGACAATAGATGTTTGTCCAACCTTATTTTCTTTTTTAACTTTCTTTTATTGAAGCGTAATATCTCACTTTTAATACGACCAATTGTTTGTGTATGGTATCACACCTAAGATATAACAAAAACAAAAATAATCCAATTCATCTTCATGGTATCACATTTTTCTCTCTCAGTACCACAACATATTAGAAGCAACACAAAATACAAGAAAAAAAAACCACAACAATTATATTATTTCTGCTTGCCGTGACCGGTCCGGTTCTATTTCACCATCAATCCTCTCCTTTTATCCCCCCCCCCCCCCTCTATATCTCTATCCTTTTACATTTCTATTATATTTTCGGGGCAAAGATCAATCGGTGGATCCTGAATACTCATACGACTTTCATACCATAATGTATTCCGGAAGCATCTCCATATCTGATATTTTATATCATAAGTTTGGGTTTCAATATAGCTTTCCCATGTCTCAAAGAATTTTTCAGTGGAAATATCTTTTCTCAAGGATGCTTCCAATCATTCCATTTTAAAAATATAGTTCAGTTTGCTAAGGAATAAAGCAAATGGTGGTGCCGTAGTATGCAACCAACATTGACATATACATTTTTTAGTAATTGCTGGTATAATAATCAAAAGTTTACGTACTCCCTGATTAGCACGGGTGCCTTCTGGCGTAATCCCGAAAATTGCCCTTTCTGGGGTTAATAATAATGCAGAAACTAAATATTGTGTAGTGTATCTCCATACTTGGGCCCAAAAACTCTGTATTACCGGGCACTTCCACAGGCCAACCATATTTTAAACATATGTATTGTGTCTGCCGACACCACCTCTCCAGGAAAAGAGTTCCACAATTTAGCTGCCCTGGCCATGAAAAATGTTTCCTTCTAAGGGAACAAAATCTTCTCACCTCTAGTCGAAACTCATGCCCTACGTGTCCTAGAGTCCTTCCTCGAAGTGCAAAGGTTGTCTGACAGTTCCTTATATTGGCCGCTGATAAATTTGTACATGTTTAGCATGTCTCCCATTGAACACCTCTTTTCTAGCATAAATAATCCCAATTTATTCAATCTGTCCTCATAGCTTAAATTCTCCAGCCCCTTTATTATCTTTGTTGCTCTTCTTTGTTCTTTTTCCAGTTCTGAAATATAAATAGCATGTCAATTATTTGAGGGAATTTTAAGGGATGGTATCCAAAAACATTTAGAGCTCCATAGTATAATCAGTATTAACCAACATGGGTTAGGGAAAAATCGTTTGTGCCAAACAAACTTATTAATACAGGGTAGATTGGAGTCCTGCGCTGAAGACAATGTGTGGTGTGACAATATAATGGAGTCGTACGTATTATGTGATCAAATAACTGATTTATTTAACACAATGACACAGAAATGCCCAAATTCCATGTACATATTAAATGCCTCCTTATTCCTGTTAGCCGTGTAAAATGTAAATACTGTTGTCTTTAATTTATTGCTGTCCTTACTTTTTTGTCCAACCATGGTGGCTTTTTCCTATTGATTTTACTCTTATTGGATATATTTAATAGTGTTTCTAGCAATTTTTTTTTTAGAGTTTCCCACAATTCCTCTGCATTTTTCCCCTCAAATAACCCTTCCCACTCCATTTTTTAAAAGATTCCCTGAATAATTAAAAGTTAGCTTTCCTAAAATGTAATATTTTAGCTGGTTGCCGCATGTTGATGTTTACAGAAGATGATTTCTAGTGAGACGATGTTGTGGTCACTGTTTCCCACATGTTCTCTTACTTTGGTATTTGAAAACTAAATCTATATTATTTGTTAACACTAAATCCAATAATGCCCCATTACGAGTTGGTGCTTCAACCGATTGTGTGATAAACTGATCCGTGAGTACGTTTAGGAACCCACTGCTTTTAGATGACGTTCTGGTCTCATTAGTGCAGTTGATGTCTGGAAAGTTAAAATCCTCCATAATTAATACCTGCCCCATATATGGCTAAAAGTAGTGCATCATTCCTTTCATTAATGTTAGGTGGTCTGTAACATACTCCAATTAAAAGTTTATTTGATTTTTTTTGTTATTTTCAGTTATCACTGCCCACACAGCCTCAGTATTATCCTTATCTATCCCTGAGCTCATTTCCTTCTCACATGGGGCGAGATGTATTAATCTCAAAATGCGGTAAAACCCCAGTTTTACCGCATTTTCCTAAGTATCAAAACCCGGCCGCACCGATACCGCATTGAAGGGTATCGCCACCTTCACCGCCACCTTCGCCGCCCGCCGCATCTGACGCAAACCCGCCACCTCGCCGACCCCCCTCTCCCTCTGGCTTACCTTCCTGAAAGGTCCCGCTGGACCCCGAAAGGTAAACCCCTCCTCCCCCTAGTGAAGCAGCCGGACATCCTTCCGGCTGCAGGGGGGAGGAGGAGGCGCCGGGGACAGCCTGCTTAGCTGTCCCCGGCATGAGGGGAGAACCAGGCGGCAGGGAGATGACGGAGACCCCCCGCACACCACAGTACAGGTATCGCAGGAGGACTCCGTCACCGCACCGCGATGCCAGCCGCATATGTTAGTACATATGCGCTGGCATCGTGGCGGGCGGCGAAGGGCGGCGATGTATTTTAATACATCCCGCCCATGGTTTTAAGTCGGTTCCTACATAAAGTCACACACCCCCACCCCTTCTATTTTCCCTGTCTTTTCTGAAAAGGGTATATCCCTCCATGTTTAGAGCCCAAACGTGTGACTCATTGCACCACGTTTTTGTTATACCAATTATATCGTACTCATCCCTTGTCGTCACGGTTTTTAGTTCCCCAATTTTGCCTGCCAAGCTCCTTGAATTGTCCAGTAAGTTTACTTTCTCGCTTTTCCCTTTCAAGGTTTGTTTATGTTCTTGATATTCTACTGATTTCTTGTTGAATCTATTTTTTGTCCCGACCACCCTTCTCCAACCTCCACTCTCTTGCACTCCTGCTCCTCACTACTCTGTCTTTCTAGCCCATAGTTTTTTCTGTGTCTCCCCCCAACTATGTCTGTAGCACAATGAGAATGACTGTGCACAGAACACAGCAGCTTGTTTTGCAAAGCCAGGCATTCCTGAACTGCAAGTGATAGAGCAGGTCGTGTAGCCAAGCCAGGCAGACCTGGAGTCAAACGAAACTGTGCAGGAATACCGATTTTAGTAGACAGTGGACGGTCAGTGCTGAGAGGCAGGCTCGGGTGATGGATGCGGCAGACGGTGAATGAGGCGCAGGAGAGGAGGGGAGAGGCTCCTCTACACCGGCAATCTGACCACATTTGTTATTAAACCTCAGGTTTTCTACCCCATCTATACTATGGCATATCTTGCTTCCCTGACCCACTTTGTGTAGTGGGTGGAACCCTTTTTTTTGGGGGGGGGGGGAGGGTGCTGCCATGCATGCCCCTGGTGAATCTATTTTAAATTAGAGACTCTTTTAAAACTACAGGCCAAATCGCTCTAGTTCCTGCAACTTGCAAATAATTGCATAAGGACCATAGACCCTGATTTAGAACTGTATGCAATGCTGCTGTTCACATAGATAAACAACTCTTTATGAGTATTTCTCTACAAATGAAATGCCCGAGGTCGGCAGTATCTCCAGTACCAAAGCCTTGGAAACACATGAATGTGTACTTCAATGCTGTAGTAGCAGAAGGCGGCTCAAAAACTGGATCTTTTGCCGAAGCTTCTATTTTTTAGAAACATATCACAATGTCTCCCCTCTGCGTAGATTTTCTGCAACCTGACTGCTACTGGAGTCGCTATGCATAAACTCCTTTGTGTGTTAGATGGGACTAATGTTTATGCAGGCACCCTTTCTTTCAGTCTGGTAAAAAACCCAGGAAAATATTTAGTTAGGGGGCAGAGACCCTCTATCTTTATACAGACCACTCTCTTGGGATATTGTGACTGCTTTTCAGATCTAAATTATATAGTCATTGATTATTGCAAGTCTCCTAACTGGTCTTCTCAAGAACAGACTCTCACCACTGCAATCCATTCTAAATGCTGCTGCTAGTCTGATCTTCCTAGCAAGACGCTCATCGTCTGCTGATCCGCTCTGCCAGTCCCTCCATTGGTTGTCTGTATCTTACCGTATTCAATATAAAACACTTCTACTCACATATAAAGCTATTAACCATACTGCACCAGCATATATCTCTTTACTTTACACAAAATATCTCCCATCTCGACCTCTCCGCTCTGCACAAGATCTGCGTCTCTCTTCTGCACGGATCACTAGCTCCCATTCACTATTACAGGACTTTCATCGGGCTGCTCCCACCCTATGGAATGCCCTTCCACGCTCAACAAGACTCTCCACTAGCCTCCATATGTAAATGTTAGAAGTGTCATATATATATATATATATATATATATATATATATATATATATATGTATATATACATACAGAGTACCATAACATTCGCCATCCCTGCGAATGGGGTGCAAGCAGCACTCGCCATTCCCAGGTTGGGGTGAAGTGGTCTGTGACCACATGCTCTAATAAATATAAATACAGGGACTCAACACTCTCCATAATGAACTAACTCACCTTAGTATACAATTAATCAAATAAATAATGGGGTTTTAGTTCATGAATTGATCAATGCATTTAAGCTTGCAGCCCATCGCATATATATATATATATATATATATATATATACAGTATATAGATATATTCCTGGAAATGTGATACAGCAGTGCTAAGTTTACTTTGCTGATATATGTACTTTTTCTTCTAGAAAATGGAGGGATCCAATCTCAGCGTGGTTATGACGTTTTGATGTCTACCGATCCAGCACATTATATACAGAATTTCCCATATATGGCTTCGCCCCAGAGTATAGGTAGGGAAATGGACATACAGATAGTACAAAATGCAATTTCACTATGAGAATGGAAATACAGTTTACTAATTAAAATCACAGATTAATATAATTTATGTGGTCAAAGAAAGAAAGGGAAAGTATGGGGATGATAGCTAAGGTGTAATCTGTCAGTCAGGGACCATTGGGGGAGAGGGGGGGCTGCAAAACTGCAGTGTGACCATTCTTGGGGCTTTTCAGGCTGCAACCGTGATCCAGTATACAGATTCAATATCTCCAGCGTTTACCTCCGGTGGCCACGCTGCTTGACCATACGGCTACTCAGCATTTCAATCAACTATTCTGTAATGGATGCTGTGTTTTTTGTAGGCATCCACTGAGATAGGCAAAGCCACTAGTGGGTGGCTCGGTACATATCCAAGTGGCATTAGCATATTTTAACATAGTTGCTGCGTACAAATTTACAGCTGCACATGCTTTCCTGTACATCCCTGAAGCAGGCCCAGTGTTTAAGCAGCGTGTGTACTGTGTTGTGCTCCAGGCTGCAGCTGGCGGAAGTTGCTGTAATTGTACACTGGAAACATTTCATGGTTAAATTCATAGAAAGAAAGATAATCTGAGAAGAAGCTCAATTTAATTATATGAAACATTAAATATATTTTATGATCTGTATAAGAAATATTCTATTCAGATAAATGATAACATTTAATTTTTGGTTATGCCCCATTGTACATCTGGAGTGTTGCATTGTAAGTCCAGAAGCAAGAGTTAATAAGTACAAATATCCTAAAGGAACAAATTGTCCCTCTTACTGTAGGTTTTCCATAAATGTTAGGAAATTTCTGTTTCTACAAATGGAAGAAATCACCGTTGGGAACAGCGTTAGTTGCACTTTCTAGAAGCAGATAGTAGATGGAAATAGGTTTGAGAGCTCTCAACAAGCTGTTCTTAAATAGGATCCTCCAGTCTTCCAGCTGTTTATGCACTTGTGTATGTTCAGGTTCCGTGCTGTAGATTGTATTCACCATAGTGGCGATAGCAGTTTGAAGTCTCGATGTTAGTGGGAGTTTATGAAAAGCAGGAATTGATTAATTGCGTCATAACAAACACAGAAAGCAATTTAATGAGAAGCAGATTGCATTTATGAGTAAGACACTATTTAACCCTATGGATGCCAAGGGAATTTGTCAAAATAGGTGAGAAAATTGCCGAGCAACCCTTTTAATGGAACACTTTGGGCCTTATTCTGGTTATTGCGGTCCGTTCCGACCTCTTTCGGAAACGACCAAACGCCACGCACGGCGGACATTCTAAGAACATACGCCCACAGGTCGTCCGCATCACTTCGGACGGACTCGCTAAGAAGAGGGAGTGTCTTCGGACTACATCCAAACGTGCGTGTGCGGTGGGAACACAAAGATTCTGCACGGTCTTACTGCGTCCGGACGGACGGGAAGCTGACTGTACGCACTGAGTTGGTGTATTTCCACAAACCTCACTACTCTATTCGGAACTCATGATTCTGCAACATGACACACTTATCCAATTAGCCAACCTCATAACACATAGATTATTTTTAAATGTAATCAATGAATTCCTAATTAATAATTAAACACATTACTTGCACTTTAGATTAACCCTTATATCATGTTAAGTGTTGTAATGAGCCATTTAGGCAGCAATGCTTCCAATTGAACCTGTGAAAAGAGTGTAATTAATCACTAATGAGTAGAGGACTGGATTGTATTGTGGTCAGCTGAGAGTGTTTAAGGTGCGGGCGTACTAATTGGGCGAACCGAATGCCTAGTGCATGAACCAGTGCTCTCCGAGAACTGAAAATTGCTTATGGACTCCGCAGATTTCTGGCGTGTTGGTTCGCTTGCACTCAGTGTCCGGTCTGAATGCACGCCTACCACTGTTCGTGCACTCCCACGTGTATGCCCAGATTTACGCCCAGTTTTGCCCACTTAAAAACCACGCCCTTGTGTACGCCCACATGACACCCATGTTACGCCAATATTTCCCGAGGGAGTTCGGTGCACATTTCTAGGCGGTATTGGTGAGAACGAGTGCGCAGACAGTACGTTGCACATGCGCATTGCGTTGCCTACGCATGCGCAGATAGATAAAAAGCGCCTTCCGAAAGAATTCGGAACGGACCGCACCAAGCAGAATAAGGCCCTTTGAGTGATAACGTTGCTGTGAGAGATCCTCAAAATACTTTTTTTGGGGTGCAATATTTAAATAAACTTCAATGAATTGACTTGGCCGCATTTGTATTTATTTATACTAAAAGAACAGTCGCTGTGAAGTTTTTCTGATACATAAACTTTTTTTGGTTTACACTTGTTTCAAAACTCCTAAATAACTAATAAAGTCATTACAATCTTAAGAAATAAGAAATGGAAATATTTGCACATATAATCAGTTATGTTATAGACCCAACTGTAAGTAAATGTCTAAATGTCATATGTATTATTCATTGAATTTGGGCAGAGCGGAGAGCAATTTGGGCTATGGGTTTTTGTGTTGATTAGGCCCACTGGAGAGAACAGGTAGGCCTGCTGTTTGGCAAGGCCCTCTGAGGTGGTAGAGGCATTTAGCACTGTAAACTATAAGGTATTGCAGGCTGGGAGGAAAAACGAAGAGCAGATATATCAGGTAAATTATTGAAACCATGACATGATAAGGATTCAGTACCAGGGTTGTTGAGTACTGGAGTCCTTAATTACCATAGAGCCTATCGTGGGTCAAGAAGCTCGTGACAACATGATCAAGGTTCTTAATTTGATTAATCTGGCATCTCAGGTTATCCTTCTGTCCACTGGCGTTGAAGAAGCATTTGACAGGATATAAACGACTTTTATGAGATTTGTGCTCGGCCACGTGGGATTGGGTTTGCTCACACTTCACAGAACTTGGCCTTTTGTGTAGCCCCATCAGCTAGTTCTTGAGTCAATGAAATCCTATCATTTTCCAATCAATGATGGTATTTTATAGAATCACTTTCTGACCACTGCTAACAGGGCGTCCCTTGCCAGGGCCTAGGAAAAATACCTGGACCTCTTTCTGTATGATCAGGAATGGAAGAATATCTTCCTTCATAAACAATCTAATTTATATTTGTATTACTATGAAGGAGACAGTATAAGATCTTAATGCGGTGGTACAGACACCCTTCACTGTTCCATTCCATGTTTTCCCCCATTTTGTTACACATGTTCCTCTGCCCTAGGTACTCTGTCATGTTTGATATTTCAACTTCTGACCTGACGTAATAACCATTTCATAGTAAATTTAGTACTTTACTAGTACTTGGTCAGGTGAAACCTCAGTTACTGTAGAAAAAGTTGAGACAGTCAAAAATCGGTTGAAGCCTAAGTCACAGTTAAGAATCGTCCCGGGCTTGGTAGGTTACTGTAGGCCATTTATCAGTAATTTTGTGACTAGAGTGCCTCGCTTAACAGATTTGCTGTAATGATCGACTGGAGTGGACCAGTCTTGCTGAAAGAGTATGGGCATATCTTTGTCTGGCCCTTTGTACACATAAGAATAGCACTTTATGTGTGTGTGCGTTAAGCTGTCTGCTGTAACACTCACCTTCCACAACAGGGATGCGCTTGGCAAGTGTTCCCCGTATAGGCCACAAATATGTGACACTTGTAAGAACCACATCCAGCAGCTGTGATAAAAGCAGTACGTTTTTATTAACTGCAAGCAGGCACAGCAAACATCCACTCTTCCAACGACTGCAGGTATATATGTAAAGCAATCACAGCAGTGGTGCTGTACACAAGATCATTGGACCCCTCTGGTCCAAGCACGCTAATTCTAAACACTCTCCTACCCAGTATATCACCTGGCTGACTTATTGAGCATCAGGAGCCTTGAACTTTCCCAGGAGATCTTTAAGCCCATGTTAAAGATCTTGGCTTAAAGGTGCTGACTATTATCTGGCTGCTGATCTCCGCAAATTGCAAAACCAGGATCAGACTGGCCCAACTCCATACACAAAGGTAATCAGGTGATAAGCATGTCCCAATCACTTTGTTCTTGAAAATTATTCTTGGCCAACTTACTCAGCTGTGACCTCATGATCATCCTGTCACAACTGCTACTCAGAGACCGTACATCCTCTGTGACTGAGAGAAAACCATATCCCTCACTTCCATACACTGATTGCACTCTATCCACTGACCCCACTTACAGTAAAACGGAAATCTGAAATGATATCTAATCTTGCAGAATGTAGGTCAGAATATGCTGGACTGATATCCCAAACAGAAGATGGAAGAAGTATGCCAGTATCAAAAAGTCATAGAGCAGGAGTTTTTTCTGGATTCTTAGGCAGATATTGACTTTTATAAAGACCATCTGGAGAAGTGTACTAAACTTGATTATCCATATTCTAGATTGCTATGGCCACTTAACTAAAAGGTCAAAGCCAATACGTTTGAAATATTGGCTTTTAATATCCCTCTAGTAGTTCTCCAGTGTTCATTTTTGTTCTGATGGCAGCCTAACCAGCTTTAGTACCTGGGGTGTAGAATTATATGGTAAAACTCCCTTGACTGTTAGTCTATTAGATCAGATCTCTCCACTTATAACAAAAATTTGTATCCTGGTTCATCTGAATGGTAGCAGTCAAAATGACTGTCCTGGTTTATCTTTGGCAACGCTTCCAATACTTATCTCTATGAAGACTTTGAAACTCAAAACTATCTTATCGACTTTATATGGGCAGGTAAAAAAAGAGATTGAATGCACCTGCTCCAGAACCTCCACGTTTCGGGTCACGGTGCCTGATCTTTCTTGGTGCATCTTGAATTATGTATACAAACTGTTGCGCCCAAAGTGTGTACAACTGTTGATGCTTATACTTTATCTGTCCTCCTCTTGTGCAGCCCTAACAACCTTTGCTGCGGACTCTCCGCTTTGCTATATAAAGATGGGAGTTCTGTCCTAATTTGTATTACCTTTCATCCCTTGGAACAACCCTGCATTCCCACCAGAGCTAGCACTTCTTTTGCTCCTCGAACCACCAATATTCTCTTCTCTCTTGGCATATTACCACTACGGATCTTCCCTGACTGCTAGTTTATAGAAGTGGCACAGGGAATTTGCCAAAAAGCTCAAGAGAGAATTTTCTTAAATATAAGTCCTAGTGAGACCGTTACAGGACAATATTTTTATTGAAGCATTGCATATTCTAGAAATTAAACCATCTCTCAAAAAGTAAGTTTAGTACAAGAAAGTGACATGAGGTCATGAGGTGAATGTGATATACATGCAACTCGCAGAGGCAATGGAGGTACAAGCCTCCGGGCTTCAAGCCTGAAAGGGGCCCCTTCATGTACAGCAGCACCTGTGTTCAAAGCAGCATCCAAGTGTGACCGTTGCTCTTCCCAAGGAACTTTTAGCTGTTGCTGCATACTGTAGTTGCATATTTGCCTTTCCTTTTATCTTCGGTGTTAAGAAAACTCTTACTATAATTGCTAGAATAGCTCTTCCAGCTGTTATTCCATTTTGTCTCTACAAGCACTGGAGAGTGATGATCTAAAAAGTAGTTTTTCTCCACCAAACCATGACAACTCGCCACTCTACAGCAGAATATGGGGCTTACACAAACATGATAATTGCTATAGATAGGTGGATAGAAAATCCGCACAGGTATTGGGGTTATTGCTAGAAAAACGTGTGTAATTATCCCTGGTGTGCACTGACTCAAAGATAGTATTCTGCAAATAGCATTCAAACAATGTTGCCTAGCAACCGAATAATAATGGTGCATGTATGGTGACGGCCAGTGCTGCTCCCAAGAGTATGAAAATGACAGATTCGAATGGACATAGAGAAAAGAGATTACTCTTGTTTGGGAGCACACTTGCCTGAAAAATATTGCTGCAGATAGCTGTCTAAAAGACAATTTAAGAAGTATCATCTAAAATGACAAATGATGAGAGTCCTTAAGTTCACTTAAAATGTATTTGCGAAAATATGATCATGAGTAAGTCAAGATAAACAATAGCCCTAGCTACGATATTGTGGCCGCGTGCTAGATCCTAGGTGTAAGGGGAGCCTAAAAAAGGAGCCGGTCATTCATTCTGCAAGATTTCTATAGCTAAGTACAAGTATATCGCTGACAGCAAAATCATAGGTCCACGGTTACCATGGTGCAATCTAGTTCTTGAGCCTCAATTCCTGCACAGATGTTGATATACTATATGGCAAAGTAGAAGGCTGTAATTACTGATGGCGCCGGGGTATTTTCTGGTGGTCTCCCATCCAAGTACTGACCTGGCCCAACACTGCTTAGCTTCAAAGATCAGAAGGATGGTATGCGGTCCCTGGGTCGACAATGTCTATGTCAACACTAGGTAGATCTAGATAGACCACTAATGGTAGATGGTGACCGAAGATCGACACAAGCTTGCATGGAGTGAGAATATAATAGTGTGCAGCATTACACCATGAGTATCAACCATGCCCATGTCGACCTAGACATTGTTGACCCACTGTAATGGGAAGTGTGGTAAGAACACTTATCCCAGCTGACGGATAAGGGCGGCACCGATCTCTTAGTGATATGAATGCTGGGGAATTACCAGCATTGTGGTCTACATAGGAATATATCACTAATGCGTAGACTCCAATACTATACTGACCCACTGGGGTTAATCTTTGGTCTCAGTCTTAGTGGCTTATTGTCAGGGGGAAATATACTGAGATGGGATTTCTATTTCACATGGTATGTTGCTATGGGCAAACAAGCAGAATCTACTTTTTATTTATGTACATTAGCACCTTCTGGAAGATAATAGATAGTATCTGTTTGGTTGTGAATAAAAATATCCCACCTCAATAAGAACTTCCATCTTAGTACCCATCCGTGTTTTAATTAAATATATAAAACAACTGATGCCAAAAGTGTGAATATTATGGTGTGTGCACACCTGAGATGTGCCGTGCGATGCGATCCCCGATGCGATGGCATTGCACAGCATGCATACCATCATACAATTCTGACTATATAGTCAAGGCAGCCAAGACTTTCCAAGACCACCGGAAGCAGCAATAGGTTTCTGTGCTGCTCTGATACACTTGTTTTATTGCCTGGCTGGTGATGCAAAGTCAGTTTATATGGCATAAATATGGCACTGTATGTCATAAATGTTATATATGACAATTTAGCACCGTACAGATGAAGCCAGCCTCATCTAGCCATCTCTGAATAGGCATGATGAGTAAGTAAAGCAAGACATTGGTTCCCCCAGCACACTGAATGCTGAGCCAAGGCCTATTGTTCTCAGCTGCAATACAATACAAAGAACAATACAGTAGGAGTAGGGGATTAGCAGAGTAATCCCATTACTCACTTAATCCTATTAAAGGGCTAGATGAGGAGGGCTCCATCTTCTAGTATACCGCATCTGAGAGTACAGGACCTTGCTTAGGAATCTATTAAATGGCAATACCAGTACAATACTCAGAAGTAGCCAGATAATTACCAGTACACTTTCTAATGCCTGGCTACTGATAGAATGTCACACGTTTATATGTCATTAATGTGTTACTTTCCAGACTTTGTTGCTAAATTGTTATTTTCCTGGCAAGTACAGATAGAACCATCCTCATCTAGCCCTTTAATAGGATTAAGTGACCCAGAACTGTCGGATTTAATCCTATCGTATTAAAAAAAATTGGACCAGAAAATGATTTTGCCTTTGACTGCAGCTATGGGGTCTACCGAACCCCATGCAAGAATACAAAAAATATTTTGAAATACACCACAAGCGTTGTCCTGACTAAAATTCCTTTAACTCTTTCTCAGTGTACAGTAGGTATTCTATTATTCATCCAGCATCCAATATCACCACACTGACCTGGTGAAGGTGCCACATAGAGGTTTCTTTAGTACACACGCTGGTCTGAATACACTTTTTTAATGCTTCACAACACGAATAGACTGTCCGTTATCTAGGCTTCCACAGGTGCACTGACCTCTAATCAGGGCGCTCTGTGCATATAAAGGTTTCTTTTATATGTCACAGATGAATAATCAGCTGGATCCACAATCCCACACTTGTAGTTTCACAACAGCTGGAGGGCCATAGTTTGGCCATGCTGGAATTAGTAAGTTATGAATGTACATGTGTAATCATCTACAGGTTTCAGCTGTTTGTTTATAAGAAGTCTGAAAGTACCAGATATTTATGAAATTCCTCATATTTTGGGCAATAACAGATACCCGTTGTAGTAATTGTATCCAGGGCCGGTGCAAGGCACCGGAGCGCCCCAGGCAAGTCGGGGTCGGGGCGCCCTGGTGCCGGGGGGGGGGGGGGGGGCGGGCAGCATCCCTGCAGTGCAGGAGCGGTCAGGGGTGTCCGTGCGGCAGTGGGGTCTCTGCAGTGAATAGAAAATAACTAGCGCTATGCGCGCGGCGGCGCAGGAAGCGCTAGTTATTTTCTATTCACTGCAGGGACCCCGCCGGCCGCAGCCAGCTTTATACACATGACGGCGCCGCAGGTACCACTGCCGCACGGACACCCCTGACCGCAGGTACCACTAACACACAGACACCCCTGACCGCAGGTACCACTGCCGCACGGACACCCCTGACCGCTCCAGCAAGTTTTTTCCACAGCTCGCTGGGGGTGAGGGGTCCAGGTGCAAATGCCTAGAGCTGCCTAGTGGTGGCGCCGGCCCTGATTGTATCAGTTGTTTGCATACACAAATCTTTGTCATTATCAATGTAGATTTCTCTTACACATTTCAATGGAATGCGTTTGATTACTTCAGAAACTGCCAAACTGGACGAGGAAACCAGAAATCCCAACTAGCCAGATAAAAGTCCATGCAAACACAGAAGTACATAACGGTAAGTGAAAAGTAACGATTACTTGGGAGAAATAAGTTGCCATTGTGTAATTGTAATGACGATCCTGAACAATGTACTTTTATTATTACAGAGATTGAACATTTGAAGTCCGTGGAGCAGGGTTGGAAATAATTTTCCATATAACACAATTTGGTAGAGCTATTGTAAAGTAACTACAGTATGTGGGTTATTCACTATGGTTTGCAAACATTGTTATGCAGTGATGTTTGTGAATGCTGGAACGCTTCCTTTTTTTAAACTGCAGTTGCACTGTTACAAGGTGGCACTTTCCCGGACGTTTGAGGGTTGTCGGGACAAAATTTATTTATTGGGGGGGTGGTTGTTGCGTTCAGCGGCTGCGTGGAGTTAAACACAGCTGCTGTAATCTGAAACATTGCAACCAGGGCCGGTGCTAGGCACCGGAGCGCCCCAGGCGGGAGGGGTGCCCCGGCGCTCAACTGCTGGGGGGGTGTGTGTGCGCGCTGTCTCTGCCCGGCCGCCGGGGGGGGTGTTTTGCAGTGCCTGCCCGGCCGCCGGGAGGGTGCGCGCTGTCTCTGCCCGGCCGCCAGGGGGGGTGCACGCTGTCTCTGCCGGCCGCCGGGGGGGTTTGCGGTGTCTCTGCCCGGCCGCCGGGGGATGCGCGGTGTGTCTGCTTGGCCGCGGGGTGTGTGTGTGTGTGCGCGGTGTGTCTTCCCGGCCGCCGGGGGGAAGGGGGAGTGGGTGGATGGGTGCTATGATATGGCTGCTGTACTGCTAGGGGAGGGGGAAGTGTTTACTCACCGAACACTTTCTCCTTCCTCCGGCTTTCCTGCTCCGCTGCTCCTGCGGTAGTAGAGCTTTCCAGCTCACTACCGCCCTCCAGTGGCCGGCGCCCTAGGCAAATGCCTAGACCTGCCTAGTGGTGGCGCCGGCCCTGATTGCAACAGTGTGCCTAGCATTCCGGGCTGCGCAGTCAGGGGGCTACCAGTGATGTGCAGTGATTGCAGGTCATGTAGGACATCCTTGCCTTGTACTGGACGTTCCCCCGCATGCTGCTGAGGAGAGTTATATATATATATTGGATATGTTTGGAATTGTTATGCTCAAGCACTGGGATAGCGATGTGCCATAGGTTCTGTAACTAGTGTAAGGCTAATGGTGCATACTCATGGTGCAATTTGTACTTTTGGTTTTGGCTATATAGTCAAAATCTGAAGAAAAGTTAGTACATTATAGACGCACAGTGTGTATACAGCTTCCGATACCAATGTGCAGCCCCACTAGGTCGGTAGCCAATGTAAAATTAAACTGTCAATTTTGACTATCTAGTATAGTCAAAATCTCACAGAAAAATAGTGAAATTTGGTGGTTCTGGGCTCCGTGGAGTTCAAAGGAAATTGCTTATCTATGGTACAGTGCTATATTATGGTATGGTGTCAGCCCTTATCGTTTTCAGGCAAAAACAAACCCGGGCAGATATCATGACATTAGCCCAGTGGGTATCGAGTTTTCTTCTTCATAGCGCATTTATTTTCTTCACACACACACAGGAGGGCACCAGATTCCATCTGTCATTTTTGTATGCAATTTACTTTAAGGAAGAAATAGAGGCCTTGGTAACCCTGCCACATATCACAAATCACTGGAGTTCATGACTTGAAGTGACTGGTAGTTTGACATGAAGTAAAATTTGTATAGGATAGTAATTCATCCCTTCAAGAGACTACTACAGATACCTAAGCACTTGGGGGTTTATTCTGCTTGGTACGGTGGGACTGTATACGGGCGGATCGGGTTTTTTTTTCACCTGCGCATGCGTAGCTTTCACAATGCGCATGTTCGGCGACCTCACACAGCTCACGGACGGGTCTCTCCGTGCGATAAAACCTGTCCGCAACAGCACGGTCATTGTGGGCGGCATGTTGGCGTTTTTATGGGAGCGGCCGGAATAATGAGGAAAACTGGGCATAAACATGGGCGTACACGGGGGTGTGCACACACAATGTACGGTGCTACAACCGCTCGATCAGCGAACGCACCGTGCATTTTGGGCCAAAAACAGGCGGATGCCAAAGATTGCTCCAGACCACCCCTAGAGATACCGCATGAGAGCGGACGCCTGGGTCTGCTAATTAACGCTGATTACTACACCTGAATGTAATAAGCAATGCTGCAGTCTATTAAGTGAAAACCATTATTTCACTACCTGCAAGCCACACACAGCCCTCAAACACATTGGAAGCATATCTTTCTACACTTCTCTACATGTAAAGGTTGGTTTAATTTTAGGTAATATTCATTCTAAGACCTGCTTATATATGTCAAGGTAGTTATTTTATAACCATCTACACCCATTCAGAAAGTGTTTTTTTATACTTTAAAAAGCAGGACACTCAATTCACAGAAGTCGACATGTGTCAACTTTTTCACTGTAACACCAACATAACTTTATTTAAAAGTAAAACCAATGTGGGGACACATAGATAGTGATTAAAATGCAACATTAGAACATAATAAATATACATGTATTGAGGGTTAAAATGTTGTTTTATTAGGGTGTTTATTAAGGTAGACAATTGAGTTAATAGAAAACAATTATTGAATAACAGTTAGAATAATTAATTAATTGTCTTAATTATAGTTGAAAGGCAAGATTTGCCGTGCCATATATGTAAAGGGTATGCCACCGTGCACTGTGGCATATGCTCAGATATACGGAAGATGTTGGTGTGAAAACGGACGAGACCTGTCCGTATACGGTGGCGTACGCTCTGTTGTACGCCAGTTAACGGTGTCTATGAGAAGACCCATCCTCAAAGGGTGGCGTACGCTCAAGTGAATGCCACTCCCCATTGTCGGTGTTTGGGACCGTCCGTATGCGGCTGTTCTGTGGGCGGACTTTCGCTCACTGTCCGCGTAAGGGAAACGTATGGTGAAACGGACCGTACGTACATTTCACCGACCTAACCAGAATAAGGCCCTTGATTATTGTCAAAAGTCTAGCATAAAAACCTGATCTGAAATATAAGCAAAACAATTGAGGGTAGGAAAACATTTGGGGTTTTAGATTCTAAGCAATTAAAACAAATTACCTATATTGTACAGTATTAAGCCTGATCTTGGGACTGCAACCAGGAGAATCTTGAAAAGGTGTAGCAAAAGGAGTAAAATAATTCTTGATTGTCACTATCCTACTGAACCATGAAATTAGTTCCAGCCAATAAAGCAAATCCCACATAATGGTCTTGAGCAAAGGGGACAGTTTGCGACATACTGTATAAGGATTTATAATATTAGACAAAACTCCAAATTTAAATTTATATTTGTGCAAAAGGCCAAAGACCATGGGTTATACAGTATGTGGAGGTTTTAGATTCTGTTTTAGAGCAGTGTATCCTATAGCCCAAGAGTACTACAGTTAGTCATGGTCTTGGCTGGTACAAACTAGTATTTTTTATTATTTTGACTGGTATTGAGTTTGTTTCCAAGATGAGCACAGATTCAGAGCATAATATATATATTTGTTTTTTTGATCAGCCACCATTTGATTCTAGGTTCATCAAATGCTGACCTATTAGTGCAACAGTATAAACTGCAAGGGACAGGACACAAATTAATTATGTTTAGTAAAGTAAAACAGCAGGTGCAGACTGTCCCTCCCAGCTGATTTACAATTTGATGGGGCCAAACATCGCACAATTCCCTGTTCTGCTGGTGTCGGTGGATTCAGAGAAATCAAACATATTTTTTTCCCTGATTCACTGAGATCTATGAGTTGGGAGATTTTTAACATGTTGATTTTCCGTAAGCAGTGTGGTGAACATTAATACATGAGGTACCCAAATAATTATTGCAGCTGCTGGGACAGGTGTGTGACTCCATTATTAAGTAGGCAGGATAGTGTAGGTCCTTTCTACAGAGAGCACAAAGGAGATTTCCTTTACTCGGTTACCTGAACCATAAACCTACCGTATTTGCCGGCGTATAAGACGACTAGGCGTATAAGACGATGGAAGGGTTCTTTCTACCGGCTACGCCAAACATGACTGATGGAATACATGTGTGCAGGGCATCTCATAGACTTGGTCCCCAATTTCATATTCCATTATACAGACTACGCAGAAGACTGGCGTTTTTACACTCTTGCACATTGGTCACTCTGCAGTCTATTTATCTGACCTGTGGGATGATCCGTCATTGCGGGAGAGACTGATTTGTATCTGGAAATTTAAGGAAAGTTTAATAGGTCAGTTTGTGGAGGTCTGTGAGGTCTTTGAGCAATCTATTAGAGTTATTCAATTATTGGACTCTTGGAATTATTTATCTACCCCGCCTCTCCCTTTTCTCTGCCTTGGGCTTACTATAGATTGTTCGTATTACCTCTCTCGTCGAATGTTGTCTGAAAAGATATATTGTAGTTTATCATTTCCCATTTATTGGCAAAAAGTGATTTTGGTTATCAATAACAAAAGCTGCAAAAATCATATTGATTTATGTATTTTAAGAGAATTCAATTCAGTGTGATATCTGGGCTACACAATGTAGCGTCTAGGTTGGTTTCTACTGCCCCGAACATATTTACTTACCCTGTGTCCACTTCACCTTTTTCTGTCCTTCAGGAAACTCCTTCACACTCCATGTACAGTAATTAAAAAATACAATTTTAAAGACCATTAAGGACATAATTTGGCGACAAGCTCAGGAACAGAAAAAAATCCATGTGTGGACAGGATATTTGGTACCATTAATGTGGGCACAAACATGGATATCTTTTAAAACCTTGACTGTCATGGCAGTTTAGGAAACTGTCATAGTAGCACTCAGAACCTAATCAGTGACAGTACATATTTTAATTTTTAAGTGTAAACTTTTTATGTGATATTCCATTACAGAAACAGAAGCGCAGCTAAGTTTCCCTGCAAATGGAAAACATTTAATCCTCATTGATTAGGTGCAGGGTGCTAGAAGGAACACTCATTGATGACCTGTACCTGACCTGACCAGAGTCATATCACAGGTTGTCATGTTTCCTGCTGACTAGTGTACACTGAGCTAAGTAGTGAAATGTAAAGTCTCCTGTATACTCCACAAACCTTATTAGATGCAGTATGGTTGGTTTGTTTTCTCTGCCTAGGCTGGGCATCCAGAATCCTAAATCTAAGGTAGTATTACATAGGTTCCAGTAATCTGTACCCTTTGTAAACGTGGAAGAATAAAAGGTACTCGCATGAGATATCCATGATACCCCCCCACTATCCACGTCAGGCCAAAGCATGGCGACTGCTGTGAGCCCCACGGTACGCATCCTCCCGACCTGTTCATACCACCACTATCCACGACACCATGGAGTTGATTTTATAAAGTGTGGAGAGTGCACTGAGCCTGAAGCGTGGCGAGCACAGCGGAATACACGTCAAGTAATCCGCGTCCGCTCGCCACCCTTCTGGCTCGTTTTCCGCGTCCCCTCTCAGGGCTTGCCACGCTTCGGGCTCGGTGGCTTGCTGCGCTCACCACACTTTATAAAATCAACTCCAAGCCAACATGGATGCAGGTTGGGAGGACGCGTAGCGCGTCCACTATCCACGTCAGGCCGAAGCCAGGGGTGTGCTAAATAGCATCGCGGGCAGTGCCGCCGTGAAACTACACAAGTACCGAATAAATAAATGCTAAACTTCATAACATAGAAAGCAATCACGAGATAAGTGAGAGAAACATAGAATGTATTAAAACTCTAACATTGAGTATGTAAGCAAAATTATAATTTTATTTATTGTGCTTAATGGACGGATTTACTGTAATACTTACACAGAGTTGATGTATATTGTGCTTGCGTCTTTATTTCAGGGAATTACTGTATATTATTTCTATCTGTCCTTTTTTTCAGTTTCACAGAATGGGAGCTAATTACGTGAAACGGTGAGTAGGCAGCGGTTTTTTTTCTGAATGATTCTTTGGATTTACAGTCTTTGTTTGGAGATTATGTTGGTAAGTGCTTTCACCTTCCCGGAATATGAACTTTTTTGAAGTAGTTCATAACTTGTTTCTCCATTCTCATCTCCGCATGTTTAATTCTCATATATTACCAATAATACCATTATTCAGCACATTTAAGGCATCAATCTACATGTTCTGTTAGGTCAATTAGTCTTCATTGTTCATATTTTGCCTTTTAGATGGTGAACAGTTTAATAATCAACCCTGCAGAAGAATTTCATTTATGATGGTGGAATCTCGGCTGGACGGTGAAGATGACCTGTCTTGTGTTTAACATTTTTAGTCCACTCAGTCATAAATGTATGCAGCAGTGTCCTAAAATGTAAGAAGCACTTGCCAACGAAGATCTCCAAGTTCTGTGCAACTTGACATTTGTAATTTTGTGAATCCATTTAGAGAAAAGAGGATGACCGCAAAATAATCACCGAGACACTTTTTATCTTCTATTTTCACAGCCAGGTTGGAGCGCAATACTGTGTCTTGATATCTGGATGTAGTTTTTTTTTGTGATCATTTGCATTTAACCCTTTGAGTGCCAAGTGAATTTGTCAAAATAGGTGTGAAAATTTCCAAGCAAACATCATTATTCATCATAATGACCTGTGATGTTACCTTATATCGGAAATATAAGGTGACATTTAATAGAATGCGATTTTATCGCAATTTTTGAAATCGCACCACATCGCCGCACATCGTACTTTTTAAATTCGCATTTTTCCTGTGTAATTCGCATATTTAATAGGATGTGAATATGCAGCTAAAAAGTGCAATAAAGTGCAAAGAGATGCGATGTGGTGCGATATTATGACACATAAAAGTGCGATTTGTCCCGCCGGTCATGTGCGAGTTTAGGGCCAACCAGAGTGAGAATTACAACACTGTCTCCGCATGACAAATAACTCCCTAACCTATTGGCCCACCTAAGTCCCCTTCATTATGCATCACACCCCCTATATAAAGGGGCACTGGCGCCATTTTAATCTTTGATAGGGAGTGAGGAGATGGAGAGGAGAGGAGGTATGCTTGGGAGAGGAAGAGTGGCAGCAAGTGGTGGTGGCAGAGGGAGCAGTGGCCCACAGACAGGCAGCAGCAGCGCAAGAGGAGCCAGGGGGAGTGGCCGCAGAGGAAAGCTGACAACCAGCACATTCAGAGGGAGAGGCAGCAGTGTGGCAGGCAGCATGGCCACAGCAAGGCCAGGCCTAGCCCGGACCCTGGAGGAGCAGGCCCAGCAGGAGGAGGTGGAGGATCCTCTTGCATCCCCATCCCATACCCTAACACAGGACCTCTTCACTACACAGTCCCAGGAGGAGCTGCAGGAGGGCCACATCTCTGACCTGAGGTGGATGAAGAGGGAGGTGAGGAGGAGGCTGACACTGGCCTGGAGGAGGAGGGGGACATGGCCATAGAGAAGCTGGAGGAGGAGGTAGAAAGTGGCCGCAAAGTAGCCGGAAGGTGCGTTTTTCATATGAAGAAAATGCCACACTAGTCAGGGCAATTATCCCTGTATATGACCGGCTGCTGGGCAAACATAGTACCTGAACCACTGCACAGCGCAAGAGGGCCACGTGGAGTGCCATAACAGGCGATAAACGCAGTCAGCAACCATAAACGTGTCATCAGAAATGTCAAGAAACGTTTTAACGATATTAAAAGGCAGCTGAAGACCAAAATGGCCACTGAGCTGAAGCAGGCCTACCCGGACTGGAGGAGGAAGCTCCAAACATGTCTCATACACCTCCTATGAGAGAAAGTTAAAGAGGACCATCCCACCAGAGGTGCTTCCTGGCCTCCATGTGGCCGACACAGATAGGCCAGCAACGGCACCCAGAACAGGTAAGTGTGCCCACATTTCATCTACAACATACATTGCAATGTTTTATAACTGTAATGCTCTCTTGTAATGTTAGCATAACAATAGTGCTGCTGTGGAACTAGATATCCCAGCAAGGTCATTCTACATTAATTGAATGCTCAGAGATAGAATTTGGTGATGATGCTGGGCCATGTAGTTCCACAACTGCTGCTTTTGTGACAAAAGTTTAGCAGTGTTTGTTACAGGTTAACATGCCTGTGGGCCCAAACATAGGCGTCATGTTGATATAGCTTAAACGCCTACATGCAGCAGATTTGCGGCCATTTTACCGGCTAAAAAAATATTTATTATATCAGTCAGTTATATTGTAAAAAATTGGTTGGAATCAAAGGGGAAAAAATAGGGATGCCTATCACCCATGTGATTATTTGTAGTTATTTGTATCAAAAATCAGCATGCTGGTAATAATTGCTGCCCATGCA
This sequence comes from Crinia signifera, assembly GCF_055691185.1. Lineage (NCBI taxonomy): Eukaryota > Metazoa > Chordata > Amphibia > Anura > Myobatrachidae > Crinia > Crinia signifera. The sequence continues at coordinate 76,759,188 of NC_139228.1, forward strand.
AAGGTGTATAACTGATGTCCATCATTTCTTTTGCAGATTATCCATCCCAAAGTGCTACTGCACCACAGAGTAACAGACCAATTGGCGGCGATCCAGAGGCTGCAGGTCATGAAATAAAAAAGGACACCATTACACATACAGTACACACACCTATGTCACATACACAATATTCTACATTACATATATGTGTGTGTGTATATATATATATTTATATACATTTGGTCTATCTATAACACTTTAACTGACCCGGCATATAGTGGGTCACCTAAAGGTGCGTACACAGGGGTGCAATTATGTATGAAATCGCTGGCAAAATGGTCGCTCAGCGACCATATTGCCAGTGATTTCATGTGCAGCCGGCGATAGATGGCTGGGAGCGCGCTCCCGCGGCCAGCCCTTCATGGTCGCTGGGCGCAGAAGCATGCTCCTGCGACCAGCGGCTTCCCCCAGCGATCGCCGGGCAGGAGGTCAGCGCCGGAGAAATCAGCGCTGTTCTCCCATGCCCTGCGGCGCTGCTCCCTCCCTCCTCCCTCCTGCTGCTGCGCTCCGCCTCCGCCCCGTAGCAGTGTCTCCTTTTCATCGCTGATGAAAAGGAGACACTAGCAATATGATTGCTGGGGATATATTGCTAGCAATATATCCCCAGCAATCATATAGACCTGTGTGTACACAGCATAAGTGTCCATCTCCGTGCTTTGCTCCACCCCCCTCTGGAAACCCCCTTCTGAAAATCCTGCGTTTGCCCCTGCTAATCTAGTGTATGTGTCCTGAACTGGAGAGTAAAAGGTAAAATCTTTAGCTGTAGGTTCTTTCACCTGCCAACCATCAAACAGAAGGTGTTGGGATGATAAAGACTGCAAAGAATCAGAGTTGGCTCGAGCTATATTGGTTAAGGTAGCCGGAACTGGCTTGGGCCTATATAAATGTAATTCAAGAGTGGTATTAAAATCCCCCAGAACTACTGTCCTGCCTCGTCGATGAGAGGAGTATGCTGAGAGTGCGAAAGAACTGGGGCTGACCTGTATTTGGGGCATAGACATTAACAAATGTAAATAGAGTGCCATCTAGTTCACCTACCAAATAAGATAACACCCTTCCGGATCTTGAATGATAGTAGAGGGAACAAAAGTAAAATGACAAGCAAACAGTATTGCGACACCTTTCTTTTTATGGGACAGGTAGCAAGCATGGTACAGTATGTTAACCAGAGATACTTTGATTCAAGCTCGGGGTGTCCTGCAAAGTGTGTCTCCTGTAGAAAAATAATGTCAGCTTCAAGAGAGCGCACGGTGTGAAAAAGGGTTGATCGTGGTGAGGGGAATTCCGACCTTTAATATTAAAAGTCAAACGTTTGGTAGCCATATAGAGTTAGCGTGAGTGCTAGAAAGAAACCTACCTCGGCCTCATGGGAAAAGAAAAAAGGGACAGTATTGTAGGAAAAGGTCTGAGCTGTGAAATGTCCCGTACACTTTGGGGGATATTCTGGTTGATTCCCAAGGCTGTGAATTTGCAGCCTTGTGAGTCCACCAAACCCCGCCTTGCAAATGGTGGCCTGGCCGCCACCTATTCGCAGCATGTGTTCGCACGCACTGGCTGCAAATTTGATACAAACATCCATTAGCAGCCTGCGGGGGAACACCCACATCATTCGATGGTCGCTAGACCATCGTATGATGTGTAAAAGGCACATGCACATCTAAGGTTGCTTAGAGCACATTCAGAAGGAAGAGGGCGGACAGCTGACATCCGGTGATGTCAGCTACCTGCCCCTGGCGCCCACGTCACCAGGCGATTTCTATGGAAGCTCCCAGCATTTTCATGGGAATGACCATGAAAAGTGACCAAGGCGCAACAATTGAAAGCATATCTGTGAGCAAGTATTACAAAATAGTATATGGAATTTATAGAAAATGTATTTAAGTGTCTAATAGTGACAAATATAGTGGTTAAGAAGCAATTCTAAAGGTCAATATATTCAAAAGAGCTAACAACACAGCAATACTATGAAACTTCTGTGAGAATAGCGCACTTCGCTCCATAAAACCAGGGGCAACGCCTGTCCATAAACCATATCACAGGTCTTAGTAGTATGCATCGACCCCAAATATCAAGGGTCACCTCTGACCATAAACAATATAACAGACCTTAATAGTACAGCATATACAGATTGTGAAATAAAAGCATATAACACTACAAACATGTATAAATAGCCTTACTTATTAGCAATACACAGGGTATAATAAGACGGGCTACCAAGTGTGTCAGGTAGTAGTGTAACATACATCCCAGAAGCTCTTAAATAGACCTCTGGTCCCTGGCACCCTGTACTATATACCCTCAGGGTATTAAAATATACTATAACAATAGGCATGATATAGTGTAATATTACTCCGGTTTACTCTGCTGGGAGACAATCCTTATCCACTTTAAATGAATAGATGATGAATTAGGGAGCCCAGAGAGACATCAGGTCACTGTATGTAAAGTGGGGCAGGAACTGGCTGTTTTTCCATTCTTTCCTCAGGGCTCTTGGTGAAGGGGGGCAATTTGAGTAGTCGGTAGATCTAACTGTGCACGAGGTTGAGGAGTCGGCAGATTTAGTTGAGTGAGCAGATGGAGATCCTGATCTGGAGAATCGGGCTGAAAGAATTTTTTCATTTTCCCACACAGGTAAGCTGAAGGGGAAACCCCCATCCGAAATAGATCTTATGGTCTCGGAGTGTTTTAGTAATGTCCTTCAATTCGCGTCATTTGGCCAGGGTAAGGGGAGATAGAGTCTTGAAAAATGAGTAGTCGTGACCCATCAAAGGGGATATCCGAGGAGCGGTGAGCTTGAGAGTAGACCTGATCTTTTGTCTTAAAGTAGTGGAAGCGGAGGATCACATCTCTTGGAGCACTGCTAGGCTGCAAGCAGGGTTTAAGAGCTCTATGAGCCCTATCCAGTAAAAACATATCATCAGGGATAGAAGGGACAAGTAAGAGAAACAAGTGAAGGATGTAATCCTGTAGGTGGCCGCCTTAACAGATTCTGGGATATTACGGATCCTAAGATTATTCCTGCGTCCTCTGTTGTCAAGATCCACATGCTTATCAGCCAGTAATACAAAATCACAATTCAGTTGGGTGTTGTCCTGTTCAGACATTTGTTGGAAATGTATTATTTCCTCTTGCTCTCTCTCCAAAGCGTCTTCTCGGGTTGCAAGAGCAGAAAGCTCGGACTGGATACCAGAAAGAGCGTTGTGCACTTCATCATGTATGGCCTGGCGAAAGCCTTTTATCTCGTCAAGGATAGCTGCAACATCGGAAGTGGGGGCTGCTGCATCTACAGAATCAGAGTCTACATCAGAAGCACCTCTCTGGGAAGGAGTAGCGGGTGGTATTTGTGATTCGGCTGTCCAAGAAGGCTTAAAATAGGAAATGAGTCACTACCTCCCCTTCCTTTTAATTATAGATGTAACAATTAGTGCAGTGACAACCCACCTGATATAGGCCCTTATTCAGATCTGATCGCAGTACAAATGTGTTCTCAAAATGGGCAAAACCATGTGCACTGCTGGTGGGGCAGATGTAACATGTATAGAGTGAGTTAGATTTGTGTGAGTTATTTTGCTTATGTGCATGGTAAATACTGGCTGCATTATTTTTACACTGCAATTTAGAACACACACCACACCCAAATGTAACTCTCTCTGCACATGTTACATCTACTCCACCTGCAGTGCACATGGTTTTGCCCATTTTGAGAACAAATTTTTACTGCGATCAGATCTGAATAAGGGCAATAGATCCTGGTTTACTATCATCATATAGGCACATAAATTATGGCATTGCGGCTCCAATCCATACTCCCTGATATTCTCAGGGATACTCAGCTGGGGTTTGTTAGAGAGTGACACCATTGGCGGCATTGCTATTGTCTCACATTTCTCCAACTAGTCGAAATATGCTATTAAGTTTATATGCTAATAAGGCATTCAACATGGTGCTCTGGCCCCGTTTCTCCACTGTTTTGTAAAGAAGTGGATTTGACTCTGCTTTTATTAAAATGATCACCTCTGTGTATTGTAATCAGTCAGCTTCATTGTTAATTGATGGTTCTAGATGCCCCCTTTTTTGAAGAAGAAGAAGGGTACCCATCAGAAATGCCCTTTATCACCACTCCTGTTTAATATTGCCCTTGACCCACTCCTACACACGCTTCAAAACTGAATGGCTTTTCAGGGTATAAGCAGTGCTATTTTTCAGCAGGCTCCAGCAGGAACTGTGGCCCTTATTCTAGTTCACTCTTTCTGACAAAATATTTCTTAGATGGACAAAACCATGTGCACTGCAGGTGAGGCAGGTGTAAAACCCCACCCAAATCTAATTATCTCTGCACAAGTAACACCTGCCTCACCTGCAGTGCACATGGTTTTGTCCATCTAATGCTGTGTACACACGGGGGAGATATATTGCTCAGCCATATATTGCTGAGCAATATATGGCTGAGCAATATATTGCTCAGTTTCTCCTGTTCATCAGCGACCAGAGATGGTCGCTGATGAAAAAGAAACTGCCGGGGGGAGCCCGGCAGTGGTAATCAGCTGGTCGCAGGAGCATGTTCCTGCGACCAGCGATCACCACAGGGGCAAAAACGGGAGCGCGCACCCGGCGATATATCGCCGGTGCACACTCCCATTGCGGGCAATATGGTCACTCAGCGACCATATTTCCCGCGATTTTGGACAAAATCGCCCCCGTGTGTATGCACCTTAAGAAATATTTTGTAAGAAAGAGTGAACTAGAATAAGGACCTCAGTTCCTGCTGGAGCCTGCTGAAAAATAGCCCTGGGTATAAGGATAAGTGGCCAAGAGATAAAGTTTTCGGCTATCTGACTATTTTCTAGATAAAATAACAGAGTTAGGATCTATTTTTGGATTTAGTATTAATATAGACAAATCTAATGCTATGGATACTGCACTATGTATACTGTACTATACACAGTAATCCAGTACAGCACAGCCGCCCTTAGCAGTATAGCACTAGGACCCCGCGCACTCGGCGGTGGGCACCAGAACGTAGGGGACGTGTGACGTCAGACGTATGGCTTGGCCTTGGCGGGATATTCGTATACACATCAGGGGTGACGCTGCCGAGCTAGTCCGTGCCATAACATCCGGGTTACAGCCGTAGCTCGTTGTTCTCACCGGAGGAGTACGGGAGGTGACGGGAAGAGACAGACACCAGCGGTGGTAACTACGGGCTGGGAGTGGGGAGCTGTGTAGTGTCTCCCGGTGCGCTCCCTCATCCGCCTCGCTCCGGGTTATATAACACGTGACCTGAGATCTGACCCCATGTCGCCGTGTGTATTATACCAGTCACTGTGGAGAACACGTCTCCTGTATTGTCACCGCGCACTGATACTGGGAGTGTATCCAGGGACCTCACCGGGTTATATAACACGTGACCTGAGATCTGGCCCCTTGTCACACACCGTGTGTATTATACCTGTGGAGAACACATCTCCTGTATTGTCACCGCGCACTGCTACTGGGATTGTATCCAGTAGGGAACAATGGCCTCACCTCTGTAGTCTATCAGTTATTGATGGGGTTACCTACCGGCAGTACTTTAATGGTTGGGACTAGTTCCAGTGGCGTAGCTAGGTTTTGAGCGCGCCCCCCCCCCCCCCCCCGCGCCGTTAAAGGGAGGGCGCCCGCACACCCACCCCGCCGCCCATGCAAACCCCCCCGATCCCCCGCAGTCTTACTTAAGTTCAGTACGCGCTGGTCCCGGCTCCCTTCTTCTGCTATGAGGACCACCACAAAATGTCCGCCCCCATACAGCAGACAGTTTCAGAGAACTGTCTGCTAAATGGGGGTGGACATTTTGTGGTGGTCCTCATAGCAGAAGAAGGGAGCCAGGACCAGCGCGTACTACTGAAGACAGGTAAAGACTGCGGGGGATTGCGGCGGGGTGTAACTATAGCACTGCAGCCCCCGGCGCCTGCACATGCACAGCGCCCCCCCGCGGGGGCTGCGGTGCTATAGGTCCTTACAGCGGAGAGGAACTAGTCAGTGGTGTAACTATAGCACTGCAGCCCCCGGCGCCTGCACATGCACAGCGCCCCCCCCGCGGTCGTGGGGGCTGCGGTGCTATAGTTACACCACTGACTAGTTCCTCTCCACTGTAAGGACCTGGGGGGCAGTGAGAGGAGGAGCAAGGTCGGAACAAGGGACCCAAACAGACCCTCGTGCTTCGATCGCCACCTGGTTACTAAAGGCAACCAGTGGTGGCGTGGACAGTGAAGGAATAAGCCCGAAGCGAGCCCATGAGGGTCCATTTGGGCCCCTTGTTCTGATCTTGCTCCTCCTCCCCAGGTACTTACGGTGACTACGGTCCTGTAACTGGCAGTGTGCGTATGGTGCCACTCAGCAGAATGCTGTGGGCAGCACCACCACTCACCAATGGCTCCTGTCCTGTACTGCTCTGACCGCTCCAAAATCTGATAATATGTCTGATGTTTCTGCAAAAGGTAATCCATTCCGATTGGTAAGAAGGGTACAGTTATGCTGCTCTGTGGTATGGATCTGCTTGGGGCAAAAACCTAGTGTGTGCCGCAATGATGCTGCGAACCGAGCACTGCGTGAGATGTGTAATGACAAAACACTTACACAAAATAAAGGATCCAGTGTGATTTGAAACGCATTGGAGGAAAGCATAAGATTGGGGAAGAGGAAAGTGCCAACCCCAGCGTCTTACTACCAGAAGGACGAGCTATACATCCACGGCACAATAGAATCCACTTAGCCAACCTAGGGTACGTTAGTTCACACTGCTGCCAAGGAGGCAAAATCAGCTTTGCATTGGCCAACAACAGGTTCCAGTCCTGCTAATAAAGCACTAAAAGACTATATAAACATTAAGGGCCCAATGTACTAAGCTAGAAAAGTGATAAAATGGAGAATAATAAACAGAAAGCCAAACAGAGCCTAACTGCCATATCACAGGCTGTTTGACAAATGACATATAGGAGCTGGTTGGAGGTTTATCTCTCTCCATTTTATCACTTTTCAAGGCTTAGTACATCTTGCCCTAAGTGTGTTTTCTCCAACCCCTCCGGTTCTTATAGCAACAAGGAAAGGAAAGAATGTCACTATGTGGTGCACAAGAAGGTTGACTTAATCTAAAATCTAACTTTTATTAGGATTTTTTAAAATAGTAGCGAAGTATAAGACACAAACATCACAGAACATGAAACATAGAGTAATTTTAAAAAGGATAATTTATCCTAATAGGTGTGACTGCAATACTTTTCTCCCCTTATTAGACTGGTTTATTAGATGTCAGTCTCCACGTCTGTATAAATTCAATCGGTGCCTGGAGACTGTTAAAGCCGAGTCTGCCCACTCTCTCCAAGCTTTATTTAGCTGTATGGAGTGTGCGCCCGCTTGTCAATCAGTGGCGGGTCCCGGGTTGGGCATCCGTTCTCCAGTGCTGGTATGCGGGCGGTGTCCGATGTGAGCTGCCACTATCACATTCAGACCACCGTTTTGCCGCAACCGCACGGAGCCGCGGATTGCCTCCCGCTGTGATACAGGTTAAGCCGCGGCGTCTAGGAGTAGTACACCGGGGGTTAGAGCCCGTTTGACCGGTTCCAGGATAGTGCTGACGTCAAGCACTGCGTTCCTGCCCGGGCGTGTCCAGTGGCGACTGGCACACGCTGGTGAGGCAGAGATACAGCTGTTAATAAATCACAATGATATATACATTGGTATGGGGGGAAGGGAGTAGGGAGTCACAACAAGTTGCTGACGGGTCAGCATACGCTTCGCTTATGGGAGCTTCATCAGGACCCTAGCTTGGAGAGAGTGGGCAGACTCGGCTTTAACAGTCTCCAGGCACCGATTGAATTTATACAGACGTGGAGACTGACATCTAATAAACCAGTCTAATAAGGGGAGAAAAGTATTCCAGTCACACCTATTAGGATATATTATCCTTTTTAAAATCACTCTATGTTTCATGTTCTGTGATGTTTGTGTATTATACTTCGCTACTATTTTAGAAAATCCTAATAAAAGTTAGATTTTAGATTAAGTCAACCTTCTTGTGCACCACATAGTGACATTCTTTCCTTTCCTTGTTGCTATAATTAACTTGTGTCCAGTGGTAGCACACCCTCCATTGTTTGAAGTACATCATAATAAAATGATACATGAGGGTAATCTCTAAAAATATTGTTATACCTGAACCTGTGCGACTGTTCTGATCCCTTCCCCCCGACTCCCCCCTAAACCTCCCTCCTGTTCTTACACCAGTCTTGTACTTTTTATCATTTAAAAAAGGGAGCGAGGGGGAATCGACGTTATGCGGGCGCCAAAACAGCGAGACTTGCGGCTAACTGCAGTGGGTTCCCTGCATTAGCCGCGAGCCTCCCTGTTTGGGGGAATTGTTGTCATCCTCCGACAGTGAGGGGGCGTGGACATTTGCACGGGGGGTGCGACCATGCGCACAGGGCAGCAACTGATTGTGGCCCGGAACAGCCGCTGCTACCCTTGCTCCCACAGGTCAATTCTCCCCAGCCGCTGCAGAGGGAACATACAGGCCCGGGCGGCTGTTTTAGCAGGACACTGTTAAAAGGGCAGGGCGGCATGATTTGCCCTTTCAAATTGGGCAGGGTGTAGCGCCTGCAAAAACAGCCTAGCGGGAACACGAGCTCTCCAGCTGTTGTGAAGCTACAAGTCCAGCATGCGTTGCCACAGTTTTGATTTTAGGGAATGCTGGGATATGTAGTTTCACAACAGCTGGAGAGTTGCAGGTTACCCATGCCTGCACTAGATATATCTCCCAGACCATCTGTAAGTGTGTACTCACAATCATTTTGTATTTTAAATATAAAAGCACATCCTCCATGTCAAATAGAGGATGTAATCTATTGCACAGATGTTGTCCACGTTGTGTGTACGAATGATTAAATGGATAGTTTCCTAAAATCGTTAAATTGATCAGTTGCTACTCGCATTTTGCAGACTTGACAACTGCATTTACAAAATATTTTTTTTCTAATGGGTCTGTGCTGAGGAGTAGTCTGAGGTGCCACAGCTGTTATATAGCATGTGAGTGTTCAAAAGGTGAGTACACAGTGGCCGATATATCGGGCTTTCGACTGAACAGCCGATATATCAATGCACCAACCGCCACTTTGTAAGAACAATATATCTGAAAGGTGTAGTTCTGATATATTGCATTGGCTGTGATGCACAGCCATCTAAAGATATATCGGCACATCTTGCTGTGTATGGGCGATCTGCTGACTGCCGTACAGCCACGCCGAAGGCTGCCAGTGACTGACTGCTCAGTGGGTGCATGCAAATGTACCTGCTTGTTTGTGATGTCAGTCCTGACTGGTCAGGCAGCATTTATGGGGAACAAGCTGCCCGATCGGTGGTGCCCACACATTAGAAACATCTGTGATCTTAAGATTTCCCTTAAACTACTCATCAGTCCTGGACAAGATCCGTATATAGTGCACATTTTGACAGATATATCTTAATATTTTTTTTTGGGGGGGGGGGTTCTATCTATGATTTGTACCGTCAGCGGCACATTGCAGGAGCAGTTTAGCAACCGCAATGTATTGCATTCGATTTCCCTTGAACCGATTTCCCATCCACAGGAGTTTTTACTTGAGATAAATCGCATGATGTGCCAAGGCAGAAGGAGCACACGTTTGTATGCCACGCTTAGTGATTGCAGTGACGTTTGCTAAAAATGGAACCATTCTCTTATAACTTATAATTGATGAGTGTTTTTTATGATGCGCTAATTATGGCGTTTAGTTAGGGCTACGGTCTAGTTGCTCTTATCAGTTTGTGCTGCATAGATTTCTCTGCTACAGTCATGTGACACAATCTAACACTTATTATTTTAGGCTGCTCGATGTGCAATGGCTATGCAAGCACAATACGAAGCATCCACAGAAGAAGAATCTTTTGGGCCCCAAGCAATATCCCGGCTTGAGGTATAGTATTCATCAATCAAAAGATCATTTATCTATGACCTATTGTTACATATTGGTTTATTTTTTGGTGCATACATAACGTGATAATAGGATCTTCTATATAGCTTTCCCTATGCCTGTACCCCTAGAAAGAAGCATCTGTCTGATATTACACTATTTATTAATTGATTTCAGATAATTGGCCGGCAATAACTAGAGGGTTTTTTTTATATTCCTCAACTATGGCGCTGGTATTTTTTAGCAGATATTTTGCTCATCTGACCGCATTGTTGACACTCTAAGGGTTAATAATTCGACATGCGTTTCATGGGGTTTTTACTTTGTGTCAATGCTTCGGGGCAGGCACCTGTCTGCGCTTGCAGATGGTAAATCACGAAAAAGTCCCAAAACATGGCAAAAGGTTGAAACAAGGTTTTCCATGTCGGCTAATTGACTATCTGTACACCTGGATGCCCTTAAAATGACATTGTACAAGAGAACAAATGAACTGCCTACATAGAGCAGCAGTGCTCGGTATAAGAATCCTGACCTCTGTATTTGGTTATCACACGATACTGTAAGTATATTACTTATTACGCGTCATCCTGGCTACCGATACAGTAAAATCTACCTCCTTCATTAATGAGAGCCATTGGATAAAAGAAATGCCACTGACACAGCGGACATTGGTAACCACTGTAAGGTCACCGTGATTACTACTCCGTAGTGCACAGATAGTTCTCATTCTACAGTTCCAGATCCTGTTCATCCAGAAAGACACTCATTTGTTACCATGGGTTAGTTATGGCAAAGTGACACATGCGCTTGCAATTAAAAAAGAACTAAAAACTACATAAAATGAGGCAATCATAATGGTAATGAAAACGGAAGACAAAATAGAAATAAAAGGTGGAAAACTAAAAATACACATCCAAATCTTTACACCTTCCCTGTACCCTGAGCAGCCCAGTCCATAGGTACATTGAGTGTGGCATGTAACCCAGCTTTCTTGCATCCATGATCATTTGCAGCTAATTGAAACAAACACTATGCAAGCATTTTCTCCCAAATGTCTTTCTCACTGAGGGCAAGCAGTACTGATAAAGAGATAGATGCAATAGGTCCTGCACTCCAACCAAAGAAACAGCTGCAATCAATATAGTTCCAGGAGTGTTCCCTAAGTAGCACAACAGCGGCACTGCGGAGTTAGAAATTAAGAAGTGGAATTAATGTTTCAGGGAACTCAGGGGTAGATTTATTAAGCTCGGAGAAGTGATAAACTGTCTGTTTTTTATCACCAGCCAATCAGCTCCTACCTGTGAAGCTACAGGCTTGGTTTGAAAAATGACAGGTAAGAGCTGATTGGCTGATGATAAAAAAACAGACAGTTTATCACTTCACCAAGCTTAATAAATCTGCCCCTCGATCCCTGCTGTCAGAATCGCACATGTCTATATTCTCCACTACACTGGTCTTTTTAAATGCATATCCCCCGAACCTCCCCTTTTGCAAAATATAGAGATCCCTATTTATCCTGAGAAAGCAACGTGCATGTTACATTTGTGAACAAAGTAATAAAACCTCACACATTGCTCAAACCTATACTTTGATCAAAATATTACTTATGACAACCTGGAAAGTATTGTAACATTGTTTTTCGTTTCCCATGTTTAGCAATGTGGGATTAATGCAAATGATGTAAAGAAGCTGGAGGAGGCTGGGTTCCATACAGTAGAGGCAGTTGCTTATGCCCCGAAGAAGGAACTCCTTAATATAAAAGGGATTAGTGAAGCCAAAGCCGACAAAATCCTGGTAAATCAAAAAGTTGCTTTTATTCTAGAAGTGTTGATATATGTGTTTTAAGATGGGTACACACTGAGATGATATCGGGTATATTGCTTAGTGTGTGCCTAATTTAATGATGCCCAGAGTCTCTACCAAGGTCGCCCATTTAGTGTTACTGCCCAGCCATCCAGGCAATAACCCTAGCGAATGCAGCGTGTGTAATGAAGGAAAGAGAGCTCCGCCACTCCGACCTTTATTACCCTGTTCTGTCGTGTATACAAATACGCATAGAATAGGGTCTACCCTGTGCCATGCTTAGCTATATTTAATTATTTGTTAGTGTGATGCTTTTTTTTTTTTGTCACTGAAAATGTGTTTTTGGTGCTTTGTTCTGATGGCCACAGCTTGTCCAAGTCCAGTAACCACTACCATTACAGTGCAAAGCAATAGTATAGCACACAATGGCATTTCTTATTAATACTGTATGTGATCTTTACCATGCTGGTGGTTTGTGTGTATGTGTGTGTATATATAACCATCACAAGTGATGGTGGTTTCCATATGAGAGTCCTTTGTTCTGACAAGGTCCTCTCCTTTTTTATTTGATGCAGTCGTCATGTTAACTGTCAAGCTTCCTCGGCATCAAGGCACCTTCCCCCTGTGGTGACAGCATCTTCGGCGCGGCCGGGCCCGCCCACTTTCGTGACGCCGGCGGCCCGGGACCGTCCACTTTCGTGACGCCGGCGGCCCGGGACCGTCCACTTTCGTGACGCCGGCGGCCCGGGACCGTCCACTTTCGTGACGCCGGCGGCCCGGGACCGTCCACTTTCGTGACGCCGGCGGCCCGGGACCGTCCACTTTCGTGACGCCGGCGGCCCGGGACCGTCCACTTTCGTGACGCCGGCGGCCCGGGACCGTCCACTTTCGTGACGCCGGCGGCCCGGGACCGTCCACTTTCGTGACGCCGGCGGCCCGGGACCGTCCACTTTCGTGACGCCGGCGGCCCGGGACCGTCCACTTTCGTGACGCCGGCGGCCCGGGACCGCCCACTTTCGTGACGCCCGGGACCGCCCACTCTCGTGGCGCCCGGGACCGCCCACTCTCGTGGCGCCCGGGACCGCCCACTCTCGTGGCGCCCGGGACCGCCCACTCTCGTGGCGCCCGGGACCGCCCACTCTCGTGGCGCCCGGGACCGCCCACTCTCGTGGCGCCCGGGACCGCCCACTCTCGTGGCGCCCGGGACCGCCCACTTACGTGGCGCCGGCGGCCCCGGACCGCCCCCCAGCGCCCTGCCCGGCACAATTTCTAGAGTGAACACTATAGGCCTACAATTGTGTTGACATTTTGACTGCGGACATGGTGCCTATAGAATGACTGTCAATACTGTAATTGATCTTTTGATGTGTAGCTTCTTGCTGTATTTCTTTTTTTTTTTTTTTTTTTTTTTAACACTGCTATTAAATAAGTAATAGACATTTTATGTTGTGGGGTAATAGTGACATTATCATAATAAGGTAAACATGCATTTTTATTTTAACCTCTCGCGTGATTATAGAATTGTTTTAAGAACGTTTTTTTCTTCCTCATCTCCATGGCAGCCATTACTCTGGGTTTATCCCCCTCTCCTCCAGTGATAGACAGGTATATTTCAAACTCCACCCACCTCGGGTATATAGCACCTCCTCCCCTTTGCGCTACAGTCTTTTTCCTGTCTCCAGTGAGATTAGTTCAGTGTAGGTTTGTTATTTTTGTGTAAGGACTTACCTCATTGTACCTGGCCATAGCCCTCTGCGTAGGTGCTGCTGGAAGGGGGAATGGCATCCCGGGAAGAATGTCCGGATCCAGGCTTATACCAGGCGGCATCCTGCTCTATAAGTTCTACACCCTGTTGTCAGGCCGTTGCCTTGAGAGGGGTCCGCTTCCCCATACCGCCATTCTGCTCAGTCTTCCAGTCTGTTTGGAGGAAATTGCGGCGAAGGGGTGGAAGTGACGCTTGATGCTGACCGCGATATGCGCCCGCCGCCTCTTCTGATCCACAGATGCCGGAAGACGGGAGCCTTAGGAGGGGTGGAAGTGACGCATAAGTATGGGCGGAAATTACGCTGTAGCATCTGGCACCGCAGTTTGAGCCAGCCTTCCATGTATATAAGGCAGTAATGGAGTCAAAACTTTATCCTGTGTGTATTCTGGTTGTTGGTTAACATAGAAAGCGCTCAACGTGGATCCTGAATTCCAACCCTTCTACCCCTAAGCCATTAGGTGCTGTGGAGAGGTTAGTCCTCAGAGGCACCTATTATTATTCTATCTGAGTAGTGTAGTGATAGGTCTTTATCTCTTTTACCTAGTGTGTCTAAAGCTGCTGGGAAGAAGAGTACTTCCAAGACTAGGAATATATCAAAGAACGGTCTTTCATGTGATAAGATCTTTTCTGCCGGAAAGGAAAATGTTTGCAATGTATGCTGAGGTGCAACCAGTCAACCTCCAGCAGCTCATGGGCTAGATGAAGTCATTTGTGACTAAAGAGGAAATAAAAGGCATGCAAGGGGTTAAAAGAACTAGGTCTAAGACTAGTGTGGACTTTGGATATGATTCTGAATCCCCTTGTTATATGGTGAAGATTCTGAGGGTCTGAGTTGGAAGCTGGGGAAATCCCAGAAAAGGACAGGTCATTTAATCTGGGAACAGTAGGCAGTCTTCTTAAATATGGCAAAAGAGAAATGATGGTATGGTGTGGCGCAACCCTCTTAACCCCTTCCTGACACAGCATGTTTTTGCCTTCCTGACAGAGCCCTTTTTTTCAAATCTGACATGTATCACTTAAGTGGGGATAACTTTTTTTTGCTTTTACTTATCCCAGTGATTTTGAGATTGTTTTTTCGTGACACATTGTACTTCAAGTTAGTGGTAAATTTTCGTCGATACAGTCTGTGTTTTTTTGTGAAAAATACCAAAATGTTGGAAAAAAATGGAAAATTTAGCAATTTGTAAAATGTTAAATTTTCTGCTTGTGAGACAAATAATCATACCACTCAAAATAGTTAATAACTAACATAGACCATATGTCTACTTTATGTTTCCATCATTATTTCAACTTCCTTTTAATTTTTTTGGACACTAGGAGGCTTACAATATGAATAGCAAATTTTCAAGAAAATTTCAAACACTGATTTTTTTAGGGACCAGTTCAGTTCTGATGTGACTTTGAGGGACTTGTATGTGAGACACCCCCATAAATGATGCCATTTCAAAAACTGCACCCCTCACAGTATTCAAAACAGCATTTTGGAAGTTTGTTAACCCTTTAGGTGTTTCACAGGAATTAAAACAAAGTGTAGGTGAAATTTCAAAATTTCATTTTTTTTGCAGATTTGCAATTTTAATACATTTTTCTAAGGAACACAGTACATTTTACTAGAGAAATGTGACTAAAAATTGATTCCCCCAATTCTTTTGTTTTCATAAATATCCTATATGTGGCCCTAGTGTGCACGTTGACCAAACCACAGGCTTCATAATAGAAGGAGCACCTACTTGATTTTGGAGCCTCCTTTTTATGAGATAATTTTTTAGGCACCATGTAGGTTTCTAGGCACCATAAGATGCTAAAAGTTAGGAACCCCCCCACAAGTGACCCCATTTTGCAAACTACACCCCTCAGGGAATTCATCTAGGGGTATAGTGTACATTTCAAACCCCCAGGGGTTTCACCAATTTTGATACAACTGGGCAGTGAAAATGAAAAGTTACATTTTTTTTTACACAAAAATGCAGTTCTGGCTCAATTTTTCATTTTTCATAAGGTATGAAGGAGAAAAAGCACCCCAAAATCTGTGCCCCAATTTCTCCCGAGTACGGCAATGCTTCATGTGTGACCAAAAAATGGCAGGACTCAGAAGGGAAGGAGTGATATTTGGATTTTGCAGCTCAGATTCTGGTGGAATTTTGGTGGGTGCTATGTCGCATTAGCAAGACCCCCGAAGCACCAATACAGTGGAACCCCCCCACAAGTGACCCCATTTTGCAAACTACAACCCTCAGGGAATTCATCTAGGGGTATAGTGTACATTTCAAACCCCCAGGGGTTTCACCAATTTTGATACAACTGGGCAGTGAAAATGAAAAGTTACATTTTTTTACACAAAAATGCAGTTCTGGCTCAAAATTTTTCATTTTCATAAGGTATGAAGGAGAAAAAGCACCCCAAAATCTGTGCCCCAATTTCTCCCGAGTACGGCAATGCCTCACATGTGACCAAAAAATACCAGTTGGGTGCATGGCAGGACTCAGAAGGGAAGGAGTGATTTTTGGATTTTGCGGCTCAGATTCTGGTGGAATGAATGGTGGGTGCTATGTGGCATTAGCAAGACCCCCGAAGCACGGTAAAATGATGAACCTAATAATCCATAGATGTGTGGTATATTTTAAAACACTCCTTTATACATAGGCCGGGTTTGTCGGGGCAAGTGTCACACTGGAAAATAGTTTGCTTTCTTATTCCCTTTTTATAGCAAACTTTGCACCTTTTTTGTGTCCTGCCCTTTTTTCCAGTGGAGGGGATTTCATCAGGAAAATGCTGCCCTGGTACAATACGGGGGCCAGTACTAGAAGTACTGGGGCCCTCTGCCTGCTGGTTCCCAAATATTAGGCCCTTTATGACTTCCTCTTGAAAGTGCATAAATGTCCCCCTCTGGCTGGTAGAACGGAATAGCACGTAAGCGTTATACAGTGCCATCTGGATGATATACACGGCCAGCTTCTTGTACCAGATTTTTGTTTTCCGCAGGGCACTGTACGGCTTCAGTACCTGATCTGAAAGATCCACTCCGCCCATGTACCTATTGTAATCCAGGATACAATTAGGTTTTGAGGTGTGGGTACTGGTACCTCGTACAGGGACGGAGGTGGTACTGTCTCCGTGAATTGTTGTCAGTATAAGGACATCCCTCTTGTCCTTATATTTGACCAACAACATATTTTCGGTGCATATTCCCCTGCTTTCACCCCTTCTCATTACTTGGGCAATGTGCGTTTTTGGGAGGCCTCTTTGGTTCTTGCGCACAGTACCGCAAGCTGCTGTACCTCTTGAACCAAGGGCCTTAAACAGGGGGATGCTGGTGTAAAAGTTATCCACATAGAGGTGATAACCTTTATCCAGGAAGGGGTGCACTAAATCCCAGACAATTTTTCCACTAACACCTACGAGGGAGGGGGGGCATTCTGGCGGTTCAATTCTTGAATCCTTCCCTTCATATACCCTAAACCTGTGGGTGTACCCTGAGGTGCTTTCACACAGCTTATACATTTTTATGCCATACCTTGCCCTCTTACTGGGAAGGTACTGGCGGAATTTAACCCTTCCTTTAAAATGTATAAGGGACTCGTCTATGCAAATGAATTTATCTGGGATGTACATCTCTTCAAATTTGGCACTGAAGTGATCAATGACCGGCCTGACTTTGAATAGCCGGTCAAAGGTGGGATCATCTCTGGGTGGGCACTGTGCATTATCGTTGTAATGCAAAAATTTAAGGATTAACTCAAAACGATTCCGGGTCATGGCCATACGGTAAAGTGGGGTGCTGTACAGAACATCTGTACTCCAATATTGCCTAATTTCTGGCTTTTTTACTATGCCCATATGAAACACCAGACCCCAAAACGTCATCATCTCTACTGCATCTACAGGGGTCCACCTAGCAAATGATGACGTGGGGTTTTGAGCAATAAACTGCTGGGCATATAAATTAGTTTGGTCCACCATTAAATTTATAAAATCATCAGAGAAAAATAATTTGAAAAAGTCAATTTCTCTGAGACCTGTGGAATCAAATTGGATTCCTGGGATGGCCAAAAACTCAGGAACCTGGGGCTCAAAATTGTCTGGTGGTGGGGTCCATACGAGATCAATTATTGGGGGGGGGTCTCAGCTGCTCTACGGGGGCGTCTTTGAGGGGGTCCCTCATCACTAAAGGAGGAAGAGGAGCTTAAGATGAATCCTTCAAATTCCCCGCTTGCCTCACTGGCAAGCATGGCATATGCCTCCTCCGCTGAATACATTCTTCTGGATGACTGGGATGACATTTGGGATGCCATTTTTATTTTTGTGTTTCTGGTAGTGAAATGTTTTAACACGTGTATAGTGTAGGGGGGGTACAAACTTTATTTCAATGTAGTATGTAGTGTGTAGTGTGTATGTAGTGCAGAAAAAAAAAAAAAAAAGGTCATGCGCCAAAAATTGAGCACAGATGTTGGTCAGTAACGTCCGTCACTGAACAGCGCTCAAAGGCAACAGGAATTTGATCAAAAAAATTTGATCAAAAAAAGACCCCACAGCACCCTCAAAAAAAAAAAAAAAAGGTGATCAGTGATGCGACACTGATTACCAGTGAGGGGCAGCAGGTGCACAACCTTTGGTGCAACTGACAGTGCAACTGGCAGGTATATATAAAAAAAAAACCTCTGCACCCCCAAAAAGTTGCTGATCACCTCAGATATAGTGATCAGCACAAAGGGGGGGGGGGCAGCAGACACAAAATATAGCACTCTCTATCACTCTGTCACTATCTCTCTATCTCTCTCTATCTCTATCTCTCTCTATCTCTCTCTATCTCTCTCTATCTCTCTCTATCTCTCACTATCTATCACTATCACTCTATGACACTGCAGCAGCAGCACTGACAGTTATATATATAAAAAATAACCCCTGCACCCCCAAAAAGTTGCTGGGGGTGCACAAAAAGGGGGCAGCAGACACAAAATATAGCACTTTCTATCACTATCTCTCTCTATCTCTCACTATCTACCACTCTATGACACTGCAGCAGCACTGGTATATATATATAAAAAAAAACCCTGTGCCCCCAAAAAGTTGCTGATCAGTTAATTTATACTGATCAGCACAAAAGGGGGGGGCAGCAGTCAGTTGCACACGCAGTACAGCTGTGTATATATATAAAAAATATATAGCACAATCTGTCACTATCTCTCTATCTCTCTCTATCTCTCTATCTATAACTCTATCACACTGCAGCAGCACAAAATGTAGCACTCTCTGTCACTAGCCCTCTCTATCTCTCTCTCTCTCTCTATCTCTCTCTATCTATAACTGGAACACACTGCAGCAGCACAACACAGCACAACACAGGAAGTCACAAGCTCCAGGAACGCTACAAGCTGTGATCAGGTAAGTATTTTGCAAGGATCAGGTCAGTAAAACGGCAGATTGGCACGGTGACCGCACTGCACGCAATTCCAGACCGGAATGGCGTCTGCAGTGCAGTCACCGTTAGTTTAAATCCCCCTCCATGGCTGTGATTGGTCCGTCGGTCCGACGAACCAATCACGGCCTTTGGGGGCGGGTTGGGTGAGGTGGGGTGACACCAGTGTCACCCTTACACCCCGTGGTGATTGGTGCTGTACTTTACAGCACCAATCACCACCGATCCCTGTGTCACCGGCGAACGTTATTCGCCGGTGACACAGAAAACGCTGTAATTGGCTGTTCACACTGAACAGCCAATCGCAGCGATCGCCGACGGGGGGACAGCAGACATGTTTAAACTGTCACCGCGTCTATAGACGCGGTGACAGTTAAATGCCATGACGTACATTTATGCCATGTGTCGGGAAGTACATCCCGGCCATGACGTAAATGTACGTCAAATGTCGGGAAGGGGTTAAAGGATGTCTATGGGCAAACAATTCTTACTTTAAAAGAATTTTAGTTTCACAACAATAAAACAAATGACATTTAAACAAATGAATTTACATGAATCCTATGCAATCCTTGGTACACTTTGACTGGGGTTCAGCAAGTGAAAAACAAGATACGTTTTATCTCACCATCTGAGTCCACCGCGGTGGGCTATGCTTTTTAGGGAGAAAAGACTGCGGCACCACCGCAGTGAGCTTTGTGATGAAGTGTCCCCCAAAGGATAAAGTGCCAAGTGCATCCAGTAAAGTGATGAAGTGCCAAGGTGCTCTAGGTTCAGTAGTGCAGAGGCATCAGTAGCAGCAACGCGTTTCGGAAGACCTTCTGTCTCCTTTATCAAGCTGATAATATATTTCCCCATCAAGTTGTACTGAGAACTAACCCTATGTTCCTGCTTAAAGTAATTTCAGATTTCCACCTGAATCAAGAGGTCGTTCTTCCAGCATTTTACCCTAATCCTAAGGATGAGGAGAAATTACACATGCTAGATGTGAGCAGAGCTATTTCCTGTTCTCTCCAGTGGAAGAGTGGAAGGAATACGAATATCTAAGCAATTGTTTACACTCCATTCAGGTCCGAGGAAAGGCGAAGCTGCCTCTAAGGTTACTATCGCACGTTGGATCAAAGAGACAATGTTGTTTGCGTACAAAGAAAAGGGTCTCGAGGTTCCTGATCGGCTAAAGGCACACTCTACCAGGGCCATGTCTACCTCTCGGTCGAGAAGGGCGCAAGTTTCCGCAAAGGGGTGCCGGACGCGGTCCCGACAGTCAGGATCCCGACTGTCAAAACACCAACAGCCGGGTGCCCGACGGCCACTGGCTATTCTCCCTCGTGGGGGTCCACGACCCCGTAGAGCAGTGGTTCCCAACCCTGGTCCTCAAGTACCCACAACAGTACACGTTTTCCAGGTCACCCGGCAGGTGCACTCATTATTCAGGCACATTTGAAAAGATCCTCAGGTGGAGCTAATTATAGCACTTGTGATCTGTGTGGAGAAAACATGCACTGTTGGGGGTACTTGAGGACCAGGGTTGGGAACCACTGCCATAGAGGGAGACTAGAATAGGTAGCGAGCCACCGTGCCCGCAGTGCAGCAAACCCGCAAGGGGCTTTGTTGCTCTTGCCATGCTGTCTGAGTCGAGCTAATGACTGTCGGGATCCTGACTGTCGGACCCCTATACCACACCCTCTGCAAAGGATATATGTACAGCAGCAACATGGTCCTCCTGTATATATGTTTTCTACGTACTATAACATCAATGTGTCTATGCTGTGACTTAATATATTTTTCATGACTTGACTGTGTATTTATTTACTCGCCCTTATTATGCTTTGTTATATCCCAGAGTAATGGCTGCCATTGAGTGTGAGGAAGAAAAATGCAAATTTATGTTCTTGTGAACCACTCCATGGCAGCCTGCATTCCCTCCCAAGGTTCTATAAGATGGTGTTCTGGAGACACTCAAAAGACTGTAGAGCAAAGGGGAGGAGGTGCTATACACCCGGGGGTGGGCGGAGTTTCAAATCTACCTGTCTATCACTGGAGGAGAAGGGGTAATGGCTGCCATGGAGTGGTTCAGAAGAAAATAATTTATCGTAAGTATAATTTGCATTTTTAATCGGTGTAGCTGAAAAATATAAAAAAAAATAATATCCTAATCTATTTCTATATGTAATCAGACATACAGGCTACTTGTTTGGTAGGAAGTACTAATAAGAGGGCTTTGTAACACACAGGATTTGTCAAGTTCTGCACCAAAGAGCAGAGTAACTGTGCAGATAATTCCTTTTGTGACTGCTTAGTTTGATGTTGAAATATTCCAAGTGCAGGTTACCTTGACACAACAGCTGCAGAGGTGGATAATTTTTATTAGCAGTGTGAGAGCTACGTCTGTAATTCTGAAGCCTACGAATGATTGTGCATATATTGAAATGCACAACAATACAGTTAATAAGAATATATCTGTTTTCTGTCCTCTTTAAGGCAGAAGCGGCTAAGCTTGTTCCCATGGGATTTACTACAGCAACGGAATTCCACCAGAGGCGCTCCGAAATCATTCAGATTTCCACAGGCTCAAAAGAACTGGACAAGTTACTGCAAGGTGCGCCCACTTCAAATAATACGATTTCATATCCTTTTTACAAAGATATTCAGGATTTCCACAGTCACTCCTATTTATATTCCATTTAATATTTCTTAAACTTTTCTGCAGGTGGTATTGAAACTGGGTCAATCACAGAGATGTTTGGGGAGTTTCGCACTGGAAAGACTCAGCTGTGCCACACTCTGGCCGTGACTTGTCAGGTAACTATTTGCCTTGTCTAGTGTTCCTTCTAGGAACCAAATGGGGCAGGGCACTGAAGGGGGCGGACCGGGCCCACCAACATCACTGAAGGGGCGTGTCCGGGCCGCCGCGTCACTGAAGGGGGTGTGCCTGGCCGTAACTACGTCCCCGAGCTGCCGGGAAAGCGCCGTGCACCACAATCTATGGCGGCGCTGGGCTTCACCGATGCACTCCGGCGGGCAGGCAGCAGGATGTTTTAGCGGGGTGCTACTAGAGGGGCAGGGCGCATTCTGCCCTTTAAAAATCGGGCAGGGCGCAGCACCCCGCTAAAACAGCCTAGCGGGAACACTATTGTCTAATGATTGTATTATTGCTGGAGAAAGTTAAGTAAATATTGCTTTAAATTTGGCTTAATATTGGCTTACGGCTAAAACCTGAAAGGCCTACTTAGATATGACTGATGTATGTTATTTAATTAGCCATTAATTCCTTGTGGCTATCAAATTAGCACCAAATCCAGGAGTTTTCAGGTTTTTTGGTTTATATACCTAAGCGGGCTCCTGTGAATACAATATTCTGTTTAGAGACATACAGGGGGGTATTCAATCTTTTTTTTTTTTTGCCAGGCAAAAAGAAACTGCAGTAATTCGCCGATCAGTATTCAATCACAGGCATTTTTGCAGCCATTTTCGCCCATGATGTTTCACACTTTTTTGGGGTCAAATCGTAATGGGCAAAACTGATGCAAATTCATCAAAAACGTGTGGCTTCGATGCAAATTCGTTGATCCTTGCGGTGTTAGCAAGTGCTGTTTTTTTCGTCGAGGCAAAAAAATCGGCAATGAGATTAAATAGGGGGCATCTAATTCCCCTTAAACGGGTGAAATTGAGGATTTCAGATCCTCACGTGAATGTGAATTTAAAACCAAAAGAGGTTTGCAGACGGAGCCACCTTTTGTTCATTCCGTGGGCGCGCCATAGCTTTCAGTCTGTGTGCCATTCGCTGAGACTGGAACAAGCAAGCATCTGACACACGCGTGTCTCCTTCTCGGCAAACGGCGCGATGCGATGAAAGCTACAGAGCACCAGCAGAACGAACAAAGGTGGCTTCGTCTGTAAGGATGGCTTTGGGAAATGAAGGGTAAAGCAGCCCATACACGCTGCTTTGTGGGCGTCCTTTCCGTGCTGTACTAGCACGGATCAAATCGCATTGCATTGCATGTGCACACGTTGTGCATGCAATGCGATGCGATTTGATGAGAACTAGGTACAAAACGTATGTGCAAGCACATACTTTTTGTACTGCGCGATGAGGTGCGCGGGAGCGCGCACCTCAAAGCACACATCGGCTCAGCACGCTTAGCAGCGTGTATGGGCAGCTTTAGGCTTCTGACCTGAAGGCTTCTGATTTATCTTCTAACTGGATGTTGCCCATAGAGGGAGAGCTCTTGAAATAGGTTTGGAATCAAGGGGTCAGTGAGGGCAAGGAGGTTACTGATTCATTTTTTATCTTGTGATTATAATTTGCCTTTGTTATTTACTTTTTTTCCCACCCTTATTTTTAGTAAATATTTTTTGTTTTTAAGCATCACTTGTCCGTAATTATGAAAATTAACATTCCATAAATGTTTGGGGTTTTTTGATTATCAAAACATTTACTTTAAATCTTTTCCTTAATGCTCACATTCCGTTACTATAGCGATTGTGACCTAGATGCACTAAAAATGTTATAATTCATTGGACAAACTTGTTACTGTGAGGTAAAATACTATCCACAACTATTCCACCTATGTCACTCATGGTTTATATAGCCATTCAGTTGCCTGACATTCGATAATGTTTTATATTAAAAATGATAAGAGCCAAGTGCCTTAGTTGTGTTGGTGCTGCTTGGGTGGTGGGAAAGGTGCTTACATTTAACCAGTGATTGGTGAACTTTCTAGGAATATTTTTGCCTGCCCTTTCATAGAAGTTTCTATTGCAATTATGGCAGCGAAGAGAATATTCTTTGTACTGTTATCTGCTTGACCTAGCCCAGTCATTCCTAACCTCGGACCTCAAGGCACACCAATGCTGGGTACACACCTAAAGATTTATCTGTCCAATCTATCTGCTGAGAACAAAAATCTGGAAATGAGCAAATGACCATCAAAAATTTGGCTCTTAAACTCTGGAAAACCGACAATGGTCATACAGACAAATTGGTTAAATCCGTTTGATGTAACAAATTTATACTAACAATCACTTTTTATCTAATTTGCATCATTTGGGAGTGAATGGTTGATTGTGTACATACATTACCAGATTTTTGTTCCCACCCTACAGATTGGGCAGATAAATCTGTATGTGTGTACCCACCTTTACGGTGCAGGTATTAGGGATATAAAGGCTTGAGCTCAGGTGAATTGGTACCGGAGTTATTTTGGTTTAACCATCTGTGATGAAGCTTTGATATCCCTAAAAGCTGTGCCGTTATGGTGCCTTGAGAACCGTGGTTGAGAGTGCATGTTCTAGCAAGTAGGTTCTGACAGAACCTTATGTAATAATATTTTGCAGGTTACAAAAGACAAAACAGACCAGCAAAGCGGTATTGAGTTTGTTCAAAACCGGAAAAAGGCTGTCAATGTATTACCGTACTCATTTTATAAACATTTGCCATTTATGAAGGAGTCTAGTAAAAAAGTCTGTTGAAAAATGTGGTTCTCCGACTCCGGAACCCGAATACCCAGGCAGAAGGACGTCACCCCCCTAGTAGTGAGACTAAACCAAAGAAGACTTTGCTATCGCAGTAACCCGTTCTGTGCTCAACTACACATCACATGAGAACCTTGTGTTCTGAGAGTCTGAAACTGTAAGATTGAAATTCACATAAAACTCCTTCTTCTTCTTTTACTGTATTTAACTTGTTCTTCTTTTTTTTCAGCTGCCCATTGATAGAGGTGGTGGTGAAGGGAAGGCCATGTACATAGATACCGAGGGCACATTTCGACCAGAACGGCTGCTTGCTGTTGCGGAAAGGTATCTCTCCACCCATCCAGTATTCTGGAATATTTTGAAAGAAAAATATTTATTATATTATTATAGAATGTTGGGGAGAAAAATCGACTTGCACTAAAATCTTGCAAAATGTTCAATGTATTTAGCTAGAAATGAAAACTACGGAGGTGGTTCTAAAAGTAAGGTAACAAGACTTCTAGGGGTAAATTTACTAAAGCTTCTAAGAATTAAGAGATGTTGCTCATAGCAACCACTGCTATCATTTTCTAAAATGCAATAGAGAAATATCAGATTGTAGTTGCTATGGTGTTTAATATTTATATTTTATACATCTTGTTATTGCTTTAGTAAATTTTACCCCCATAATGTGTCGTGTAATATGGCACCTGGACAAAGAAGGTAAACCAATGCTTACTCACGGCCATTAAATATATGGGTTTGGGATCCTGACAGTCAGTTATACCGACATCGGAATCCCGACTGCCGGTGCTCTGACGGGAGATCCCAGCTGACAGATGCTTTTCTCCCTTATAGGGGTCCTTGACCCCCGCAGAGATTGAATAGAACCTGTGGTGAGCAAAGGGACCGATCGCTCAGCACGGAGAGCCTGCAGTCAGGATTCCAATGTCTGTATACTGACGGTCAGGATCCAGATTGTCGGCCAGTCATACTGCACCCAAATATATTTTGTTTGGGTTTAGTGCTCTTCCTTTGGTAACAGCAGGAAAGCTGCTCAGGATGAACGGTGATCAGGGCAGCCAAGCACATCAACCACAGGTGACAATTTGTGCAGTATAATAACCAAGGTTATGATTCTGAGCGCTTGATATGCTTGTGTTCTCTATATAGCATCTGCTTGATATTAGAGCAGGGGTGGGGAACCTCAGGCCCGGGGGCTGTATGCGGCCCCCGTAGCCGGTCTGAGTGGCCCTCCCACCCGCTCGGCGGCTTTGCCGGGAGTCGAGTACAGGGGAGTTCTCGCGAGGGGTCGGTAGTTCTCGTGAGATTCTTCTTAATCAACAGCAGCCGGAGACTGTCAGTCCTATTCAGCGGCAGCCGCCGGAGACTGTCAGTCCTATTCAGCGGCAGCCGCCGGAGACTGTCAGTCCTATTCAGCGGCAGCCGCCGGAGACTGTCAGTCCTATTCAGCGGCAGCCGCCGGAGACTGTCAGTCCTATTCAGCGGCAGCCGCCGGAGCGTGAGACGGCTGCAGCAGGACAATTTGTAAGAGAACTTTTTACATATGGCCCCCGAAGAATTTTTTTCCCCATACAAATGGCCCTTGGCACAAAAAAGGTTCCCCGTCCCTGTATTAGAGGATAGTCAGTCCTCACAAAAACCAAAACAGGTGTAGAATATGTGATGGGGAATACCACATGAGCATAAAAGCAGCTCTAGACCGTTTTAAAATTAAACAATTTTATTACACCTTAATAAAATACAATGAAATAAAATAATCAAACGCAAATTAAAAAGCACAAATCCATTGATTAGATCGGCCTGACGTATTGAGTTGCCGAATCAATATGTGATGGGTCTGGGGACATATGTTGTAGCCATATTTGCCAATTTAGGAATGGAGGGAATAAGGGGTATCTCTAGAGGTTGTTATAGTTACCACGCTGGTCGCCACAAGTTGGATAGAGAATTATCCTTGAATAAGTGCAGTCCAATGTGCTCCTTGTGAAAGATTAAGCAAACAGACTGTTTGGTATATTGCAGTTCCTCTAGCACAGTGGTTCCCAACCCTGGTCCTCAAGTACCCCCCAAGAGTGCACGTTTTCCAGGTCACCTGGCAGGTGCACTCATTATTCAGGCACATTTAAAGATCCACAGGTTGAGCTAATTATGTCACCTGTGATTCTGTGTGGAGACCTGCAAAACATGCACTGTTGGGGGTACTTGAGGACCAGGGTTGGGAACCACTGCTCTAGCAGACAAAGTCCACCTTGTAAAATAGTATTGTCCTCCTTGTGTATATTGGTTCATAGGCTGGTCCCCAAATATACTCCTCAGGTCAATGGCAAACATCTGACGCGTTTCACCTGCTCAAACAGCAGCTTTAGCAAAGTGCAGTATTGAAGGTCTGGTTCCGGAGGATAGACACATTCCAGTTAGTAATATTGCTGACAAAGTGAACATCTCGGATTGTGCATGAGCAATTAGCTTCACGGACTTGACATCAATTTCTACTGAGCCCGAGATAGATGCCTTGGTTTTCTGTTGGAACAAATGCAGGACAAGTATGCCTTTGTGGAGAAATCTGTACCAAAGCCATACTATGGTGGACAAGGTGATTTCGTTCACGCAATGAGATGCCTTGTTAACTAACTTATTGAACCTAAATATGAGCGATTCGGTCAGAGCATATTACATGTGATCACATGCAGGGCCATTTCTGATCTGTCTGCTTGGAAATCTATGAATATATATCCAAAATGTCTATAGGTCTAGGGAATTGCGTAAAACTATTGCCTAATGAATATTTATTTTATTTTAGAACGGTTATTCATGCACTTTGTTACCCAGTAAATTGATTAAAGATTTTTGTACTCTAGCCGTATCTACTTCACATCTCGGCAGAGCCCCAGCGCTGCGCTCTATTCTATGTTTACCTATATTTATTCGGGGTTAAACACACCCCTATTGTAATAGAAAGCGCCCAGGTATTTGTCTAATGAATCTGCACTGGATTACGTCCCTGCTCGGCCTATTAAAATCTAATTAGTATAGTGTCATTAAGAGAAGATGATGATCAAATTGTAGATTTAACGCTTAGCGTGCCAAGTGAATTTGACAAAATGTGGGAAAATTGGCAAGCAAAACTTTTTATTCATCATCCTGACCTTTTTACATACAATTTTTTTTTATTTTTATTTTAACACATTTACATTTTTATAACAAATGTGAGCGACGCTGGCATTATAAATGGATATTTTGCACATCTCTCAGATTTTGGCGCTCAAAGGGTTAAAGCATATGAACAGCACATCCTCCTTTTTTCTGAAGTTTGTTTCAGCTGTCGTACCCACAAGGCCTTGACAGTGGATCAGTGAGCGTGACTTCCATAAGGTTTGACCAGTCGGGTGCAGAGATTTGGAAATTGTGTCACTTCTTTCTTTAATGTGCTTCATTTTGAATTTATGTCCCATTGTCACAGAAGTGAACATAGAAAGAAATACTTTTTTTTTTTTTTTTTTTTAATGTTTAACAATCAGGCTTGTAACTATTCTTTATTATTTAGCCCTGACTTTGATATTGAGGTGGGGTGGTATTGTCTGTCGTATAAATGTTATTCCCTTTGATTAGTTTGGCTAATATTGTTTAGACGAATAACTATTTTATTTTTTGATGTCTCAGGTATGGCCTATCCGGCAGTGACGTTCTTGACAATGTGGCTTATGCTCGGGCCTTCAACACCGATCATCAGACCCAGCTTTTATACCAGGCGTCAGCCATGATGGCAGAATCCAGGTGATTGCAATTATTCACTGGTGTTTAACATTCCGCATCATATCCTACATTATAGCCCTGTGTGAACCAGTATGGGGTGAGCTTTCCCCAGATAAATGTCAGCAGAGCTCATAAATATATATATATTTTTTTGGTGACTACCAGGTGTCTGCGCTAATGTTTCTGGGAAAAAGGGTTTGTTCTGCCATTTGGCCTGATTGGGAATGTCTACATGGTAGCAAAGTTCCCCTAATGGAGATGAATGTTGATTTTTTTTTTTTTTTTTTTTTTTTCATTTTAGCAGACGCCGTGCTCTAGATTCTTAGAAATATAGAAAGTTAGATATCGATCCTTTAATACTATTGATGTCTCTTCTTGATCTGTTGCTGTTATATCTCTATTTGCTGCAAGCTATATTTTGTATCATTTGATATACAAACGGTCTTTGATTTACATACTCCTACTTATATGTAACTAACTGCGCCCGAATGGCGCCTTCGGGTATTTGGGTTTGGTTTATATATCCGTGTCAAGGAGATTACACAGCTCCTGCCTATAATCTATGTCCCATGCCGGTTGTACTGCAGCATGTCTTCTATGTACAGTGTATGTAACGTAGTTTGAGGTTTTTCTTTGTTATGTGCAGAAAATCGATAAAAATTACTTAATTTAAAAAAAATTATAATAAAGTCTAGGTTGTACAGAAACATCCCATCAGTTTGTAGAATCGGTTTTAATGTGACCTTTATATGAAAACTTTTCCAGCCTATATTGTCAATGTGCGCCATTAATAATGAAACCCTTCCTGCAGGTATGCTCTGCTGATTGTGGACAGTGCCACGGCACTGTACAGAACAGATTATTCTGGTAGAGGAGAACTTTCTGCGCGACAGATGCACTTGGCTCGTTTCCTGAGGATGTTGCTGAGACTTGCAGATGAAGTATGAGTCCACATTTCCCCATCTGAGGGACACTGCGTATTACATCTGGGATACAATGTGGGCTACGGGGGTTGTGGGTATATGGTTTACAATGACAAATGTCCACCTTGGCTAATAAGGATGATGTCATTACGGATTACTTTGTGCTTGTATGGGAGTGCAGATACCCGGTTGGCTGCAGTGGGCACCTGAGAAAGGTGAATTGTCTGCACTGTAATTACATAAGACTAGTACAGGAGGAGAGAAGTACGGCTCTATAATGAGGCTTTGTACTGTCCTATCAGTTCTGTCCAAATCATTAAATGTGCATCATCCATCTGGAGAAGTACATACTGTGTTGTGGGAGATGTCACAGGATTACTCCTTAAGGCCCCCATACATTAGGCCGACTTGTCCTTAGGACAAGTCGGACCCAATTCTCCTGTGAGCCGCACGGGAGCTCCCCGGGAGGCTCACATACAATTTGGCACTTGATGAGCCAAATTTGACATGTGATAAATCGCTTGCGATTTATCACATGTCGGGGAGTAGGGGGCGGGCGGTGAGGTGCAGCCAATCAGAACGGACAGTCATTTGACAGGTATTTTAAAAATCTAATACCCGCCACTGTGCGTCCCGTCCCGCAGCGCTGCTGAATGAGAGACACTGATCATCACACCGCCGGCCAGGTCAGCACTCGCCAGCGCCACCAGCCAAGCGCTCAGGGACCCGCTGCCCGCCCCACTGCTCCCCCGGTCAGTCTGCATGCATATGCCAGGCAGGCAGGCATATGCATACAGGGAGGTCGGACGTGATCGTACATGCTGACCGTCCAACCTCCCTGATCCGGTCCGATGCGCACGGGACCGCGCATCGGATCGGATCAGATATCACACACCTGCGATTTTTGGGCTGATTTCACCCGGTTATCGGCCCAAAGTGCTGAAATCGGATGAAATCGTCCCAAAATCGCATAGTGTATGGGGGCCTTTTAAAGTACTACTTTATTTGGCATCACTGGATGAAGAAGATATTGGCTGCTTCTTTCAGAAGAAGGTTGTGTACCGCTGTGTTCATATATGTGAGACATAAAATGTTGTGGTATATTGCTACGTCACATTGCAATCCACAAGGTAACCTAGTACCTGGAATTCAATGGGAAAATTGTACAAGATACACACTGAGATTGTGGGCGGTATTCAATGAGCCTGATTCGCCAGGTTTTTATGGTGAATTTGTGCTGTTTGGCGAATTTCTGACTAAAACGGTGAATCACCCTATTCAATGACCAGTTGGCGAATACATTTGAAGGTTTTTTTCATCATGATTCACCGAGTAGCAATCGCTATCTTTTTATGGTGAAGTGGAATGTGAACTTTTAAAATAAAGTGTTCTGTTTTTTACATTTGGTGTCAAAAAATCAGGAATTTTATTCTGAGGAGGGGCATGCTATTTTTATTCATGTGCTGTAAGCACATGAATATATATTTAATTTTAAAAATAATATTTTTTTTTTTATTTTTTTTTACACAGCAGCCAGCAGGTGGCGCCAGAGCGGAGCCGCTCATTACATATTCATATATTCACTGCACGATCATTACGATCCTGTGTAGTAAATATATGCTTGCCTGCTGGCACCCCCGGGGGGGCAGCCTGTGCTGCCTGGCACCCGGGGAGCACACCTAACCCCCCACAAAGGTCTGGGCTAGGCAGAGAGACTACCATCTCTCTGCCTGGCACCGTCCTGAGGCTCCCTGCGGCAATCGCCGCAGGAGCTCATATTCGCCTGTCAGGGGCAGCGAGCCCCTGACACGTTGAATACCGGAGCCCGCTGGCTCCGGAACGTGGCGAATGTGCAGCGAATCCTAAAAAGGATTCGCTGCACCTCGCAGGGTATTCACATTGAATACCGCCCTGTGAGTGAGGTGCACAAGTCCTGGTCATATGATTGGATCAGCAACATCTGATAATAGTCCTTTAGCCACGCCTTCTCTCCTTAGACTGACTTAGTATCTGTATTGGATGCTGAGGTCCTTTGTGCTGTACTTGTAATTATTGTCTGTCCTTCCAGAACTTGTAGATTAGTGTCCATAGGACTCGGTGTATACTGAATTATTGGCCCAATAGCCATTGATAGTTACTGGATACAGCGTTAATGCCTCCCCTCCTTTCTTTTGTGTCGTCTCGTACTTCGTATTCCTGCAACCGTCTACCCTACACTCCACATGGGATTTGGAATACAAAGTACGGGACAAGCTTTAATAATGAGGTGACGGCATTAACGATGTATCTGGAAACAATCTAATTGCTATTGAGCAATGTTAGTAAGTTGAACACATGACAGACTGTCTTCTGGAAAGCCATGGAACAAATGGGCGTTCTGGAATCCATATAATGCATTTCTGGTCTGTAGTGGGAAAGCTGCGGCTAACATTCCCTCTTCTGAGAATGAGCATCCATCCTGGAGGGGTATAGATAGAGCGGAAAGGCAAATTATTAGCATCCGCACTTGACAACGGCCTTGAGCATCCGAAATGCATTGTATGGGGACGCTGAGGATGACTCCTGGCCCCACGGAAGAACGTTATTATCTGATGCTGCTTTATGGGATTCAGTATTGAATCCCGGCGTTCAGAATCCCGACAGCCGAAATGCCGACAGCCGAAATGCCGACAAGGGGGGGGACGTGGATCGCCCTCCCCCCTTGCGGGTTTGCTGCGCTCGCCACTCAGCGGGCCCGGTGCCTCGCTACGCTCGGCACACTAATTTATTCTCCCTCCAGGGGTGTCGTGGACACCCCAGGAGGGAGAAAGTGTCGGCATTTCGGCGGTCGGGATTCCAGCGTCGGGATTCTGAACGCCGGGATCCCGACCGCCGGGATTGTAACTGCATCCCGCTTTATGTGCTGAACTTGTATCTGCGCACGTTGTCACCACCACCGACAAGGTCTCCATGTACATCCAGCCTTATGTGCTGAACTTGTATCTGCGCACGTTGTCACCACCGCTAACCATTACAGAGGTCTCCATGTACATCCAGCCTTACTATGTGTTTGCAGCCCTTCTAGGTAAGCGACTCTAGCGCCACTACAAAATGCTGGAAATATCATTTCCTAGAAAACGCTTTATTTCCAGTGTCCTAGATAACAACCAGAAATAAATATATGTGTGTGTGTGCGCGTGCTTTTTCAAATTCTGTGG
Organism: Crinia signifera; assembly: GCF_055691185.1. Classification (NCBI taxonomy): domain Eukaryota; kingdom Metazoa; phylum Chordata; class Amphibia; order Anura; family Myobatrachidae; genus Crinia; species Crinia signifera. The sequence goes on from NC_139228.1 coordinate 76,791,521, forward strand.
AGTTGTATTATGCTGCCATTCACTACGTCAATGTTTTGCTGCTATTTAGTGTTGACCGTGAATGACAGTAGCCACGACTTTATTTCCTTCTCAGTTTGGAGTGGCGGTTGTCATCACCAACCAGGTGGTTGCACAAGTGGATGGAGCGGCTATGTTTGCAGCTGATCCTAAAAAACCCATTGGAGGAAATATCATCGCTCATGCATCTACTACAAGGTAAAACATGTTTCCATCAGTGGCTATTGGGTCTAATTCAGAGCTGATCGCACAGCACATTTGTTCTTAAATGGACAAAACCATGTTCCCCACTGGTGAGGCAAACGCAACATGTGTACAGTCACATTTGGGGGAATTGGTTTGTTTCTGTGCAGGGTGAATACCGGCTGCTTTACTAAGCGCTGCCTCAGCCACCCAAAGGCGCCATTCGGGAGTGACCAAAGCAACCTGAATAGAGCATACATTTCTATGAAGGGGCGCACCAACAAGTGGGGTACTTTCTCCTATTTTAACTAAGACACGGACTTTGAGTAATGGGGAGTCCTCCCCCTATTTTAACTTCAACCCAGACCACAACTCCATTGGGAACTATTCCCAATAATAATAAAGGAAAAGGATATGGAATGCAGCGTGCAATGAAGGGGTTAACGGAGCAGGGTACTGTACAAAGGGAATAACAATAGAGTTTTGGCAGTGGAAGGGCTTTGCAGCTGTCTCCCGTGTTGCGGCACTTGTGCCACCTTCGAACCCCAAGGGTCCCCGGCGTCACCCGGTATGCAGAGCACCGCATTGGGCATATGCCGCTCTTGGCCTCCTTGCATCGCAATCCTTCTTGGTCGCATGCTCCGGTCTCGCTGGGCGCTCTCGGATCATCTGGGCGACATCAACGGATCGCGTCTCTCCTTCCAGCGCCTTCAGGGTCCTACACGAGGTACTCTGCCAGAGGCAGACTCAAGTGCTGCTCATCCATCCCCTGCAGTCCACCACTCCCCGAGAAGAGGTCTGCTCCATCTGCCTAAGTCTCCTTCCAGGAGGTAGGCGCTGTGCTGGCAGCTCTTCTGTGGGGCACTGTGCGTCGAGGAGTGACCGTACCAGACACCAGCAAGGCTATTCCACTTCTACAGACATACTCTTCTTCCCCCAGTCAGTCTCTCCCCCTGCACTCCAGGCACTTCTTGGGCAGCTCCTCTGGGGAGCTGCAGGTCCTGCAGCTCACCCAGCCCACGATCCTCTTCTCTGTGTCAGCGGTCTTTTAGATACCTCCAGTGAACTCTCTCTTCCAGTCTCAACAGACAATCTTTTTATCCTCTCCAGGGTCACTTACTCTCCTCCTCTGCTCTGGAGCAGCTAAACCCCCATTGCGTATTATGGCTCAGCAACCAGACATCCCAGGGGATTCTACCCTAGAACCTAGGGTATCCAATCGGCTAATTTTCCGGCTTCCAGCTGTTGCTGGACAGGTTTTTCACCCTGACAGGGTGACATGATGTTTACGAAGACAGCTGGCAGGGTCAACAAAAGCTAAACACGTATACTATGCAGTGCAGCTATAAGGGCAGAGAGGGTGATACGCTAACCCCCTGGAGTTCCACTTTCTAAAAAAACGTATGTGGTGGTATAAATTTTTCCCCTTAAAATTATACGTGTCCTCGCATATCTACATAACTGAGTATTCAAGGTGAGCATTCACTTACAACAAACAGTTCATTCAATCATTGGCCCCAACCCAGGTATAGGGTACTTAGTGAACCACAACATATCCATAGGATTGCTTATTTGCTGGTATGCAGGGGAACTTTCCAGAAGTCTCTGTACCTGTTCTTGAATGCCATCTGCCCCACCTGCAGTGCAACATGGTTTTGTCATTTTATAGAAAAAATGTGCTTTACAATCAAGTCTGAATTAGGCCCATTGTCCCTTGGAGCTGCACTGCTTGTAGCTTGCAGTATTCGGGAGGAGAGTCTACTTTATACATACAGTATTTGTGTTTCTTTGATGGAAGGTCTGACGTGTCAGCAGATACACTTACAGTACTGCATGCATCCAACTTGGCTTCTTTTTCCTTCAAAGCGCAAAGTTACGTTTATTTAGTAAATGGTGCAGTTGACCCTTTGTCTGCTAGTACAGTTTACCAATTTTCAAAGACGGGAGGGAGGTGTGGTTTTGCCAGGTCAAGGGGTTACAATTTGTTTTTTTGTTTGCTATGTACGGCGCTGCAGACACTTTGTGGCGCCTTATAAATAAACAAACTACTACTACATGGAGATTTAAAATGAATCAAACTTTTTTTTTTTATAAGATTTTCTCTCATTTAAATCTTTCCTGCAGGTTGTATCTAAGAAAGGGTAGAGGAGAAACCCGCATCTGCAAAATCTATGACTCGCCTTGCCTGCCTGAGGCTGAGGCCATGTTTGCAATAAATGCTGATGGAGTAGGAGATGCCAAGGATTGACACTTGCACAGACAGCAGGCGTGTCCAGTTTCTTTTGAAAATTGCCAAGGAAATGGACGAAGAGTAATGAAGGGAAACTTGTGCTTTGTAATCGGGACTTTTATAGCTATAGAAACCTTCGTTTTACAGTGTATTTAAATATGTTGTGTCTTTAAGATTGCAACTAAAATCTGCATTACCAGTTTTCTAGACTGTGGTCATACAGACTCATCTCTCAAAATGCATTATTTTACTTTGGTTGCGAACGCTGAAATTTCCCAGAATGCAGTGCCATTATAGCCATAAAGCAAAAACACCGATCTACTAAATCGTACAAAAAGTACTCAAGTATTCCACTTCCAGCTTTGTAATATGTGTGTATATATTTGTATTATAGGAAGCCACGTTTTTTGTTTTTCTAGTTCTTTGTAATAAGTGTATATATGGAAATATAATTTGAAAATAAACTGTTTGATTTCAGTGCGTTGCTTGGCAATGCGTTTTTGCATTTGCCAATCTGTCACATCTTATGTCTCACACCAAATACATTGCTTAGCTGTAAACAAACTATTTAGTGACTATTGAAATGTGGACATAATGGGGTGAATTTAATTGAGCACAAGGTAAAAAGAATATGTGGTTATCTACACTCCTTATACCCATTACATTTAATTATTATTATTATTATTTTTTTCTTTAAATGGTTGATGGTTTTCAGAGCTGAAAATCCAACAACATGAGTAAACAATACTGACCTGTCCTTGGGTCTCTAGTGGTCTTTCCTTCCTCTTGCCACTCAGGAGGGGGCTGCTGGGAAGTCCAAGGGTTGCTCAGAGATTTAGTTCTCCCAGAGGCCAGCTTTAAACGCTACAATTTAAGCTTCCAGTTGCTTAAATCGTCCCGGGGAGGGGGGTTTTCACCAGGGTCCCAGAGCAAAATTGACTGGTTTTAAGTTGCCCATACACAACTAGGGCAATTATCTGAGGCTTGAAATTGCATCAGATTTCCCTTTAAACTCCCCGGCAGCTTCCGGGAGGCCTGCACGTCAGATTTTGTACTTGAGGGCTTATTTCACATTAGCTATATTGCATGCAATTTATCTACCCATGAAAAATCGCATGCAATTTATCTTATGGCTGTACTACAGGGTACTAGGGGGGCTGGCCTAAATAGGGATATAAAAGCTAATAGCTACCCTACCTATGAGCTGAATTCGCAGCCCGACTGATTACTGAACATCCGTGCGTTGTGCACTGCGCCTGCGTGAGCCATCCGTGTGTTGTACACTGCGCCTGCGTGAGCCATCCGTGCGTTGTAGACTGCGCCTGCGTGAGCCATCCGTGCGTTGTAGACTGCGCCTGCGTGAGCCATCCGTGCGTTGTAGACTGCGCCTGCGTGAGCCATCCGTGCGTTGTACACTGCGCCTGCGTGAGCCATCCGTGCGTTGTGCACTGCGCCTGCGTGAGCCATCCTTACGTTGTGCACTGCGCCTGTGTGAGCCATCCGTGCGTTGTGCACTGCACCTGTGTGAGCCATCCGTGCGTTGTGCACTGCGCCTGCGTGAGCCATCCGTGCGTTGTGCACTGCGCCTGCGTGAGCCATCCGTGCGTTGTACACTGGGCATGCGTGAGCCATCCGTGCGTTGTGCACTGCGCCTGCGTGAGCCATCCGTGCGTTGTACACTGGGCATGCGTGAGCCATCCGTGCATACAAATCCAGAGATGACTGACAGCCTATGGTCATTTGTGGGCGGAGACCGTGGATGGAGAAATGAAATGACTCCATCCGCCTCACTGACTACTAGCGCTGCACACAGCATTCAGCTGTTGGGTAGGGGTACACGCCACACATGCGCAGAGGAAACTCTGTGTTACACACACTGGAGGGGGCGGTCACACTAATGTCCACTCACTGGGGACACGCTGGAGGGGGGTTACACTGATGCACACTCACTATGACTGGGACAGCACGGATGGTGTAATGGTTAGCATTACTGCCTCACAGCACTGAGGTCATGGGTTCTATTCCCACCATCTCTTATATATTTGGCTACATCTGTCACTCAGAGTGTGTCTGAAGCTGTAACGCTGGGTGGAGCCTCTGACTCACATGACTGACTCATGACAGAGAACCAGCCCAGTGAGCCCACAGTTCCAGACACTCTCTGCCTCTCCATGTTACACAGCAAAGACACCGCTACACACCAGGTGAGCGCCCCATACCTCCCAACATGACCCTCTCCAGGAGGGACAGAATGCTCTGTTTGTGGACTTCCATCTTAATATATGATTGTCATCACCTGTTTTAAACAGGGTAATTGATAAGAAAGGTGTTTAAGCACAGGTGATGGTAATCCATAAATTAAGAAGAAAGTCCAGAAACAGAGCAATGTATCCCTCCTGGAGAGGGTCATGTTGGGAGGTATGCACCCCCCCCCCCCCCAACCCCACGAAGATTTATTCACCTTTTCAATGTTTTCATATTCATTCTCATGTGTCGACATGGACACCAATGAAGTGCCACACTTATGTCAACATTTACATGTTTTACCTTTCTATGTTGATTTTTTCTTGTGGCGATTCGCAGCACCCCCCGGCGACCCCCCTCCTGCGATTCGCAGCACACCCCCCGCAATTCGCGGCGACTCCCGCGATTTGCGGTGACACCCCGCGACCCCCCCTCCCACGATTTGCGCCAACCCCCCGGGCCCCCCCTCCCGCGGTTCGCGGTACCCCCCACGACCCCCCCCTCCTGTCATTGCGGCAAACCCCCCGCGACTCACCCTCCCACGATTCACTGCAACCCCCCGCGTCCCCCCCTCCCACGATTCGCGGCACCCCCCCCCCCCCCCCCCCGCGACCCCCCCTCCCGCAATTCACGGCATCCACCCACGACCCCTCCTCCCGGGATTTGCGGACACCCCTCACCACCTCCCCCCACCCCCGCTCGCGATTCACGGCAACCCCAGGATTAAATGGCACATGCAAAACACTGACATGGCTATGGTCGACAATGAAAAAGGTTGACATGAGTTTTTGATCATTTATTTTTCTTTTTTTAATGTTTTCATATTCATTCTCATGTGTTGACATGGACACCAATGAAGTGCCACACTTATGTCAACATTTACATGTGTTGACCTTTATGTGTTGACTTTTTCTTGTAGCAATTTTTTTCCAGTGACAACTATGTGCACGACAACCTACACATCATCAACCAATTCTTTGTATAATATATAACACCTGTTCTGTTTTACTGTAGGTGTTTTAAGTCAGATCTTTTACTGCTACTATTACTGTTTATGTAAATGCATTCTGAATGACAGCAACATCCTACCATCCTTCTACAAGAATATATAACCAACTAGGTGATTCATCGCGCTCCGTGCCCCCCTCTCCCGCAATTCACGGACCCCCCGCGCACCCGCTCCAACGATTCACACCCCCTCCCACGATTCACGTCACCCCCCGCACACACCCCTTCCCGCAATTCGCAACCCCCCCCCTCCCACAATTCACGCCCCCTCCCACGCTTTGCAGACCCCTGCCCTCTCCCGCGATTCGTGGACACCTGCGCCCCCTCCCTCCCTTGATTCAAGGCACCCCCCGCGCCCCTCCCACAATTCACGGCACCCCTAAGCCCCTCTTTAGTCCCCCGTATACTCACACACCCCTATCACTACCCAGCTTCCTGCTCTCCTGAACCGTAACTTCCATCACTGGGGAGTCGCTGACGCTGTTTTGCCCACATGCCCCTATCATGCCTCATAGCCCAGCCTCCTGCTCTCATGGACACTAACTCCCACCCAGTAGGAGGAGACACTGACTCAGGGCCACCATCCTGTACTGCCACACTGGACCCTCACCCACTGGCAGAAGCTGCACAGTATCTCCCACCCTCCTCTTTAGTCCCCCTTATGCCCACACACCCCTATCACTACCCAGCCTCCTGTTTTCCTGTGTTGTGACCTCCGCCAGTGGGGAGCCGCTGACTCAAAAACAGCCTACTATACTATTGCACACACACACACACACACACACACACACCTAAACAACATGCACACACAGCCCCCCCCCCACACCCACAAATGTCACTGTACCATCCACACTATCAATGTACATCTTACTCTGTAACCGCTTTTTAATTAAACAAAACAATACACACCCCCTTCCACATCATATGCCCTCTATTTAACACATTTCACCTATAACTCAAGTTGCAATACAGGCATCTGTCATACAATTCTAACCATCTTTCTCATATACAAATGTTCACAAATTAAGGGGGCGCAGCCCCTTACGACGGTGTGAAGAGCGCCCGTAGGGGCGCGATGAATCACCTAGTGTGTTATATATATGGGGCAGTACGGATGGTGTAGTAGTTATAGCATTACTGCCTCACAGCACTGAGGTCATGGGTTCTATTCCCACCATGTGTTATATATAAGGGGCAGTACGGATGGTGTAGTAGTTATAGCATTACTGCCTCACAGCACTGAGGTCATGGGTTCTATTCCCACCATGTGTTATATACACGGGGAAGTACGGATGGTGTAATGGTTAGTATTACCGCCTCACAGCACTGAGGTCATGGGTTCTATTCCCACCATGTGTTATATATATATACGGGGCAGTATGGACGGAGTAATGGTTAGCATTACTGCCTCACAGCACTAAGCTCATGGGTTCTATCCCCACCATGTGTTATATACACGGGGAAGTACGGATGGTGTAATGGTTAGTATTACCGCCTCACAGCACTGAGGTCATGGGTTCTATCCCCACCATGTGTTATATATACGGGGCAGTACGGATGGTGTAATGGTTAGCATTACTACCTCACAGCACTGAGGCCATGGGTTCTATCCCCACCATGTGTTATATATACGGGGCAGTACGGATGGTGTAATGGTTAGCATTACTACCTCACAGCGCTGAGGTCATGGGTTCTATCCCCACCATGTGTTATATATACGGGGCAGTACAGATGGTGTAATGGTTACATTACTGCCTCACAGCACTGAGGTCATGGGTTCTATCCCCACCTTGTGTTATATATACGGGGCAGTACGGACGGTGTAATGGTTAGCATTACTGCCTCACAGCGCTGAAGTCATGGGTTCTATCCCCACCATGTGTTATATATACGGGGCAGTACAGATGGTGTAATGGTTATTATTACTGCCTCACAGCACTGAGGTCATGGGTTCTATCCCCACCTTGTGTTATATATACGGGGCAGTACGGACGGTGTAATGGTTACATTACTGCCTCACAGCACTGAGGTCATGGGTTCTATCCCCACCATGTGTTATATATACAGGACAGTATGGATGGTGTAATGGTTAGCATTACTGCCCCACAGTGCTGAGGTCATGGGTTCTATTCCCACCATGGCTCTAACTGTGCAGAGTTTGTATATTCTCCCCATGCTTGCATGGGTTTCCTCCCACACTCGAAATATATACTGGTAGGTTAATTGTATCCCAACAAAATTAACCCTAGAATGTCTGTGTACATGTGGTAGAGAATATACAAGGTGTGTCTATTAAATTCCAGGACTGTAGGTGTAGTTAATGAATGAAAATGTGTAGGAACGCGTCATCATGCGGATATGATAGCGTAACCAATGAGGCGCAAAGGTGGAACAAATACGCATTGATTGCGTCAGCATTTCCGGTTTGGAGAAGGTAAACGCAGGAATATCAAGTTTTGTTTCAAAATTGTGAAAACGCTGAGTGAAACCTACGAGTTACTGAAAATTGTTGTTTGCGACCAAATATGGATAAAGGCAGCTGGCTCCTACTGCACGACAGCGCGAGGCCCCACTGTGCTCTCAATGTGAAGCGCTTTTTGGTAAAACATGTGAGCAATAAAGTGACTGGGTGCAAAAAGTGTGCAAATAAATACTTTAAAGCAGCAGGTTACGATCAAGAGGTGTTATTCTAACACCACCTCCAAAAGGCAAATGAGAGTACGTGAATTATCAAACATTCACGTGACGTGTCTTGCCACCTTCGTTTGGACTACAGGGATTTTTGCACCCCCTTGGACGGCATCCCCAGTTCCGGAGCTGGACTGCTTCTGCCATTGGACCTGCACTAACCTGCTATTGCCCCCGGTTGATTGTTCATATGTTTTTACCTTCATCCAAATTGTGAGTGTACATCTGAAATAAATAGTGTGTTTTTTAAAACGTTATGCACTATCTGTGTACTTCTCTTTTACATGTTTGGAGGATCCAGTCAACTTCATTCATTCCAATTGGGATTCTGATTTCTGGTGACTATAAGGAGGACCTTTTCAGCGCAGTGTGACTTTCATCATTTTGGCAAAACATGACGTTGTAGAGGTTAATCATCCTCTGTATTCTCCTGATTTGTCACCTCCTGACTTTTACTTGTTCCCAAAACTTAAGACTGCTCTGAAAGGGCATCAATTTCAGGACCTAGAGGACATAAAGAAAAACGTAACCGCTCAACTTCGAAGCATATCTTCAGAGGACTACGAAGTGTGTTTCCAGAATTTGTTCCGCCGTGCACAAAAGTGTGTGAGTGCTGGAGGTGATTATTTTGAGGACTATTGAACGTATGTTTGTTTTTTATTATTCATTCCGTTGTATTAGCCCAAGTCCTGGAATTTAATAGACACACCTTGTAGATTGTAAGCTCCACTGGGGCAGGGACTGATGTGAATGTTCAAATATTCTCTGTACAGCGCTGTGGAATATGTGTGCGCTATATAATAACTGGTAATAATATTCTCTGTACAGCGCTGTGGCATATGTGTGTGCTATATAAATAACGTGATCGTATTCTCTGTACAGTGCTGCAGAATGTGTGTGCGCTATATAAATAACTGGTAATATGCTCTGTACAGCACTGCGGAATATGTTTGCGCTACTATATAATAACTGGTAATAATAATCTCTGTACCGCGCTGCGGAATATGTGTGCACTATATAATAACTGGTAATAATAGTCTCTGTACAGCGCTGCGGAATATGTGTGCGCTATATAATAACTGGTAATAATAATCTCTGTACAGCGCTGCGGAATATGTGTGCACTATATAATAACTGGTGATAATAATCTGTACAGCGCTGTGGAATATGTGTGCGCTATATAATAACTGGTAATTTCTGTACAGTGCTGTGGAATATGTGTACGCTATATAAATAACTGGTAATAGTCTCTGTACAGCGCTGCGGAATATGTGTGCGCTATATAAATAACTGGTAATAATAATCTCTACAGCGCTGCGGAATATGTGTGCGCTATATAAATAACTGGTGGTAATATTCTCTGTACAGTGCTGCGGAATATGTGTGCGCTATATAAATAACTGGTAATAGTCTCTGTACAGCGCTGCGGAATATGTGTGTGCTATATAATAACTGGTGATAATAATCTCTACAGCGCTGTGGAATATGTGTGCGCTATATAATAACTGGTAATAATCTCTGTACAGGGCTGCGGAATATGTGTGCGCTATATAAATAACTGGTAATAGTCTCTGTACAGCGCTGCGGAATATGTGTGTGCTATATAATAACTGGTGATAATAATCTCTACAGCGCTGTGGAATATGTGTGCGCTATATAATAACTGGTAATAATCTCTGTACAGGGCTGCGGAATATGTGTGCGCTATATAAATAACTGGTAATAGTCTCTGTACAGCGCTGCGGATTATGTGTGCGCTATATAAATAACTGGTAATCTCTGTACAGTGCTGTGGAATATGTGTGCTCTATATAATAACTGGTAATAATAGTCTCTGTACAGCGCTACGGAATATGTGTGCGCTATATAAATAACTGGTAATAGTCTGTACAGCGCTGCGGAATATGTGTGCGCTATATAAATAACTGGTAATAATCTCTGTACAGCGCTGCGGAATATGTGTGCACTATATAATAGCTGGTGATAATAATCTCTGTACAGCGCTGTGGAATATGTGTGCGCTATATAATAACTGGTAATCTCTGTACAGTGCTGCAGAATATGTGTGCGCTATATAAATAACTGGTAATAATAATCTCTGTACAGCGCTGCGGAATATGTGTGCACTATATAATAGCTGGTGATAATAATCTCTGTACAGCGCTGTGGAATATGTGTGCGCTATATAATAACTGGTAATCTCTGTACAGTGCTGCGGAATATGTGTGCGCTATATAAATAACTGGTAATAGTATCTGTACAGTGCTACGGAATATGTGTGCGCTATATAATAACATGATAATAATCTCTGTACAGCGATGCGGAATATGTGTACGCTATATAAATAACTGATAATAATAATCTCTGTACAGCGATGCGGAATATGTGTACGCTATATAAATAACTGATAATAATAGTCTCTGTACAGCGATGCGGAATATGTGTACGCTATATAAATAACTGATAATGTCCTCTGTATAGCGTTGCGGAATATGTGTGCGCTATATAAGATACTTAATAAATAATAATAAATATTATTGTACACACTAAAATTGGGCACACATGAATACTACATAATAAAAAGCAGCATTTAAGGCCACCATACCTAATGTATGCAGACCTAATGTATGTAGCCCATCTGACCTTCAACTCCATCCGATGCACATCGGATCCTTTCCGATGTCATACACTTGCGATTTGGGCTGATTTTACGGCCCAATTCGCAAGAGTGGGCCCAAATTGCATAATCCCCAGCTACTTACTCCTGCGTCTTCTGAAAGTCTATAGACAAACCTAACTTTACTGCATCTTCCTGGACTCCAGTGGTCCCTCTAGCAGCATGTGTGGATTTTACTGCAGGCAGAAGGACAGGGGTGAGGCTTATATGGGGGCGGAGCTATGGGTGTTCCCAGGTGAGGACGGAGGAGGCTTCTGCTGAATCTCCTCCCTCTGTTGCTGCTGGTGTGGTGAGGATGGAGGAGGCTTCAGTTCCTCCATCCCCTACTGTCAGGTGGGAGGAGGAAGAGGTAGCCAGCCCTGCAATGTATCACAGGGTAATGACCACACTGCAATGTGCTCCAGAGTTACCGGTGATAGATTTCTCCGGTAGGAGGTGCGATGCAATGCTCATGGGAACGTGATAAATATACCCGCCGGATCTAGCAGGCGGCTACTGCACAGTTGAAAATCATTAATGTGCTGAGAATACACTATTCTAGCGAACTGTCAATCAGTGGCCGCAGCTGTCAGTAATATAGGCACCCGCCCAGTTCAGGCGGTGCTGGCTAGTGCACATTTTTAAAACAATTATTGTGCAAATAAAATACATTTTATCTAATTGTTGGTTGGTAGCCGCAGTCACCCAGGGAAGACTAACAGAAATCTTAACTGTATAGTAAGAGGCGGCACATGCTGAGAAAGTCTTTGAGTGTATCTCAAATATAAAATAAAAAATTACATACATTGATATCCACTTTAATCCACTGTATATTTAACGGACCACTATTGTGCAGCCAATATACACATTCATTTGTGGTTGATTGCTGCAATGATCAAATAAGCAGCAGACGTACCACAATTGTACAGTGAGATGCGGCACATACCGCATATGTTTGTGTGCAAATAAAATATAGACATAGGTATATCTACACCATTAATCAAGTGCGAACACTCATAAGGACTGGCTTCCCAAGAAATCAGGCGCACAGCGATGATGCTTGTTCCTACACCAATTTTTCTTTATCTCTCGCAATCAAACGTATATGTGGAAGCGAGAAAAAAATACAATATCTAGTACGTCTATATTTTAGATCATACTTTGGTAGGCATAAAGTGGGCACAGAAAATGCGTTCCCTCACTCACATAGAGAGAAGTGAGGACCTGTGCATAAAGGTATCTTTAACCTGGATCACTGTGATATCAGCAGTAGTTCCCTCCACCAGATGGTTTTAGATGAACGTACCGCACTCACATAAAAATACACTTGAATGACTCCTATAAAGGTATCTTTAACCTAGAGTCACTGTGATATCAGCAGTAGTTCCCTCCACCGGATGGTTTTAGATGAACGTACCGCACTCACATAAAATACACTTGAATGACTCCTATAAAGGTATCTTTTGAGCACTGAAATGGCTCCTATGCATCGTGCTGTTTCTTCATAAGCATGAACTCCGACGTGTTTAAAAAAAAAAGAGAGGATCTCTCAATTTAAAAACATTTATTCATGGTACATAAAACCGTGGTGACTGGAAGTTGGAAACAGTAAGGCGGTGCCTGGAGACGCGCAGTGGCCACTTGCCCAGAAACTTCACCACCCAAAAAAATCACAGTCCACAGCGGTTGGCACCCCTCTCCGCCGACGCGTTTCGATAGGTACTCCTATCTTTGTCAAGGTTGGAGAGAGGTTCTAACCTGTAGGGGTATTTGTACCTGCCTTAATGATCTACTAATGCGGCATCCGGGCACTTCCGCCGGAAGTGTCACAGTATCGCCGGTTATTTGGCCAAAACAGTTTTGGAATAATTCATAACACGCCAAACGCTATATGCGATAACGTGTGGGGCCGCGCATTGATATCACAATGGCCCCTACACAAGTAGCGATGCAGGCCCAACCAACAATATAATGTGCAATTGGAAAGTAACAATTTCTCAGAAGCGGAGATCTTAACCAAAATCAATGATGGAGATACCAGGGAGAAAAAGGGATAGTAACCAAAAATTTCCGGGATGGCCAATGTCTCTCCCTCCTTGGCGCCGAGCAGCGCCGCTGAGCTAGTGATTAGCTCAGCTTCAGCCACTTCCCGGCTCCTTCCTCCTGGCTGTGTGCAGTGTGAACTTGCTAACATCACACAGCCGGGGGCAGGACCGGGCAGCGGCTAATTTAGTGCACATCAGTGCTGCCCAGTCCCCAGGGGAGCACTGTCCAAAAAAAACCTGCTCTGTGGGGAGTGCTCCCTAAAAAATAAAATTAAACCAGTGAAGGGGTTTATACTTTTTTAAAGCTCTGTCCCTAATTCCCCCAAAGTATAGGGCTTCATATTTATTTATCTCCAGTTTCTTATATAGCGCAGCATTTTCCGTTGCGCTTTACAATTGGAAACCACGTTGAATAAACAAACTGGGTAGAAACAAACCAACATGGAGGTAAGAGGGCCCTGCTCGCAGGCTTACAGTCTCATATTGGAGGAGGAATAATCACTGTGTAGGGAAGGAGGCTTGTTACTAATGCTATTATACCAGTTTGGTAGGGGAAATGGTTACACCTACAATATGTATGTTTAGTCTGATTTGTAAGGTGTAACTGGTTTTCTCATATGCAGCTTGATAATAATAGTGAAGGAATAACAAGTTGCACCCAGTAGATGGCGGTATAATCCAGCAATAGCAGAAATTCACCAGTTTGTGTTATTTCATGTTATTTGTAAATCTATGTAAGTATATTAGGATCTAGTATTAGTAACATTACAATTAGGTGGATTGCTATACATCTAATGAGACCTGTATATTTATATACGCATTACATCCATGCTTATTTATGTCTATGATGTGTCTTGTGCCCTTCCTCTGAATATATTCCCAAATGCTGTATGCATCGAGGTGACCTCCCTCCGGCAGAGGGGAAACCCTATTCCGGTCTGGGGCAAATCTTGTGCTGCATATTCCGTGTGATATCCAAAATTGTGTTTCCCTGCTTGCGATACCAATGTGTGTCTCTGTGAGGTTGGTACCTTAAGTATAAATAGTCAAAATTGCCTTTCGTGCACAGTCTATGTCCCATACAGCGAATAGAATAGAATCGAATCAACTTTATTGGCCATGTATGCTTGCGCACACTAGGAATTTTTTGTGGATTTACAGTGCAGCATCAAGCAGGGATGAAGGGGGGGGGGGGCATTACATACATTTCATTAAGACATTACATGTGGGGAACACATGCCCACCGAGTTGCACAGCGCCTAGGCAGCCATCAGCGGCGCCACTGGTCACTGCTACAGCCAGGTAGGTAACATTAAGCAGAGACAGTACAGTTATCACACAGGGAACACATACCCACCGAGCTGAACAGTGCCTAGGCAACCATCAGCGGCGCCACTGGTCGCTGAAACAGCCAGGTAGGTAACAATATAAGCAGAGACAGTACAGTTATCACACAGGGAACACATACCCACCAAGCTGAACAGTGCCTAGGCAACCATCAGCGGCGCCACTGGTCGCTGAAACAGCCAGGTAGGTAACAATATAAGCAGAGACAGTACAGTTATCACACAGGGAACACATACCCACCAAGCTGAACAGTGCCTAGGCAGCCATCAGCGGCGCCACTGGTCGCTGAACAGCCAGGTAGGTAACAATACAAGCAGAGACAGTACAGTTATCACACAGGGAACATATTTGGCTGAGCTGCACAGCTCCTAGGCAGCCATCAGCTGCGCCATCTTGATCATGCTGCTCGAAGGCAGCAGTAATAATAATATTTGTATTTATGAACCACTTTTCTTCCAAAGCTGACACACCCTGCCAGCTTGTTGCTGGCAGGGTGTGTAACCAGCGAATGTACAGCATACAGGCTTTGCATACAGTGGGGGCAGAGGTATGTGATGAAGATCATGGTAAAGAAACAGTAAAACAAAGAGTAATACATAGCTTTCCTCAGCTCAGAGGCGGAGACAGATAGTAATTTGGGAAAAGCAAAATAAAATGTGGCAGTGTTTCGGTTTATGTCCAAATCCAGTCCAAACTCCAGTTCTAATGCTGGGTACACACCAGGACGACCCCTACAATCTAGATTCAATTCCGATCAATTGGATGTAGATTGTGTGCTGATTGGGCCCTTTTCTGACCTGGTGTGGACCGATACCGATCCGATGCGCGGTCCCGCGGGTCGGTCGGTCGTTATTGAGATCCTACCTGCTGCAGGTAGGATCTCAATGACGACCATACAGCCGGGTGCGGGTCGCCATCGGATCGGACCCGCTCACGGTGCACATCGTGAGCGGGTCGTGCCCCCCCGCGTCACCGTGAGCGGGTCGGACGAGACACTGACGACCCGCTCTTGATGTGCATCGTGAGCGGGTCGTCCTGGTGTGTACCCCGCATAACTCATTGCTTGCTTTAGATGACTTGCTTTAGATGATGATGCCAGACAAGCCTTGGCAAGGCTTCTCCAAATTTCCCATTTTAAAGGAAAGTTAGGTCAGCTGGTACAGGGGGAGGGGTTGGTGTTTGCACACATTCAGCTTATCTGATTAAAGGTGGGGGGATGTTGTAGGCTCCCAGTAGCAAAACACATTTCCATTGCAGACTGTTCTTTTAAATGAAAAGCATCAGGTTTTGGAAAATGGCATTCATGTACCTGTACAGAGGAGATGAGAGATGGTTTGAAAACTTCATTCCAGTTCTAACTCATTGCTTGCTTTAGATGACTTGCTTCAGATGATGATGCCAGACAAGTATTTGGCCATAGGCAAAATTGCACATAGTAAAAAATGGCGTCATAGATAGAAAGCATAGTGAAAGTCTTCTACAGCCAAGGTCTCAATGTTTGTACGCCCCTTTACAGCCATCTATAATATTAGAAGATGAAAAGGTTCTGACGATATAAATAGTGAAATACTGATGGTGTTAATCAGATCTGAGGGGCAGATTTATTAAGCTTGGAGAAGAGATAAACTGGAGATAAAGCGGAGAAAAGGTAAAAGGAGATAAAGCACCAGCCAATCAGCTGTGTTTAAAAAAGACAGTTGGGAGTTGATTGGCTGGTGCTTTATCTCCTTTTACCTTTTCTCCGCTTTATCTCCAGTTTATCTCTTCTCCAAGCTTAATAAATCTGCCCCTTTGTCTTATTTACACAATGGGCGGTATTCAATGAGAATACCTGCGAGGTGCAGCGAATCCTTTTTAGGATTCGCTGCACATTCGCCACGTTCCGGAGCCGGCGGGCTCCGGTATTCAACGTGTCAGGGGCTCGCTGCCCCTGACTGGCGAATATGAGCTCCTGCGGCGATTGCTGCAGGGAGCCTGAGGACGGTGGCAGGCAGAGAGATGGAAGTCTCTCTGCCTGCCCCAGAACTTTGTGGGGGGTAGGTGGGCTCCCCGGGTGCCAGGCAGCACAGGCTGCCCCCCGGGGGTGCCAGCAGGGGACCGTATATTCACTATACCCGATCGTAACGATCGGGTGCAGTGAATATATGAATATGTAATGAGCGGCTCGGCTCCGGCGCCCCCTGCTGGCTGCTGTGTAAAAAAAAATATATATATATTTTTTTAAATTAAATATATATTTATGTGCTTACAGCACATGAATAAAAATAGCATGCCCCTCCTCAGAATAAAATTCCTGATTTTTTGACGCCAAATGTAAAAAACAAAACACTTTATTTTAAAAGTTCACATTCCACTTCACCATAAAAAGATAGCGATTGCTACTCGGTGAATCATGGTGAAAAAAACCTTGAAATGTATTCGCCATGTTGTCATTGAATAGGGTGATTCACCGTTTTAGTCAGAAATTCGCCAAACAGCACAAATTCACCATAAAAACATGGCGAATCAGGCTCATTGAATACCGCCCAATGATTAGTTAATTTGTCATGTTCCAATGGTCCTGCACTAAATAGCTACACAGAAATGCCAGTTTCCAATGACTGCATATGACATACAAATTACAATACAAATACGTCTGTCAAATTAATATGAATGGCCATAGTAAATCCTGAAAATACAAATTTATGTCCGTATATGTCCAGAAAATGGCTATGAACAGGCGTATTCCTAGTGATTTCTCCTTAGTATATTCCCCCGTTGTGTGTGACAAATACCACAGTATAACAAAACCTAACCAAAAGGCAGATTCTGAGAAATAATCCTGATTACGCTACTCAACAGACCATTTGCAGCAGACATGATAATCAAATTCTGTGTCATTTTATGTATAGAATTTAAATATACAATCCAAAAATTGTTATAGCCCAGGTTGTATTTTTTTTGTTGTTGTTTTTTAGGGGGTGGGGAGGGGGGATGTTTTAACCCTTTCAGCCTGCATTCCAGCGAACCAATCAAGCCCAGACCGCTCCTCGTCTGCTCTGTCATCAGAATCCCCGTCATCCTTTTCTCCTTCATGTGCTGGTCCAGGAACAGAACCCTCCTCTTAGGAGGCAGAGAGCAGTAGACCTATCAATAATGAATCATCTGAATTGTTTGTTACTGACAAAGGCTGTCTGTGCCAGTGAAGTCGGCAGATGCAGAATTTACAGCAGTCTGTAAACTAGAAGAATTAAATCATTTGGTTTGTGACTTGAAACTATGGGTGACATTCTATGGGATGCGCTAAATGCGCATGTTTTTTTCGCGCACCACATCGCCGCAAATCGCCCTTTTTCAAATCGCACTTTTCAGTAAAAATTTGCATATTTAATGTGATGCGCATTGGAGGCTGAAAAGTGCGAAGAGGGGCGATTTGCGGCGAAGTGGTGCGCTGTCTTTAGTCCTGAAAATGCGATTTTCATGTCTGAAAATCGCACGTTTGCAGGACAGCGCAAACTAAAAAAAAAAAAAACTAGCGCGGGGTCCCCCGCCTGAGCATAACCAGCCCCGAGCTCACTGAGCCGGTGCTAGTGACATAAAATCAGGGTCCCCGACAAATAGGGGTCCCCTTGATTTCATGAAACCAGCACCAGGCTCAAGGTCCGGCGCTGGTTCCCAAAATACGGGGGACAAAATGACTAGGGGTCCCCCGTATTTTAAGAACCAGCACCGGACACAACCAGCCAGCAGGGTAATGCCACAGCCGGGGGAAACTTATTATATAAGCTCCCGCGGCCAAAGCATTAACCCCCTGGCTGGTCAGCATGGGCAGGGGTCCTGGGGAAGTGGGGACCCCCCCCCCAAATGAAGGGGTCCCCCCCTCCAGAACTTACCAGCCCATGCTGATAGTCCGGGGCTGTCTCCGATGCCCCTGGGCGGTGGGCATCGGGCTGATGGCTTGTGTAAAAAAAAGAAAAACTATCTTTTTGTACTGGCGAACTATGAGTCCCAGCAAGCCTACCCTGCATGCTGGGACTTGTAGAACCACAAGTCCCAGCATGCGGGGCATTAAAGGGCCCGCTGGCACTTGTAGTTCTGCAGTACAAAAAATAGTTAACAAAAACACACTGACACACTGTAAAATAAAAGTTTAATACACACAAAACACACACACACTGATACTTACCTACCTTGAGCCCGTAGGTCGGTCCCTGGATCCGGGCTCCAGGGCAGAAGAGTCCGGTTCCGGGGCCTTGGTCCTGGTTCCGGGGCTGGTCCTGGGGTTCCGGGGCTCCTGGGCTGCAGAATCCGGGGTCCGGGATCCGAGGTAGTCCCCAGGGGTACCTAAGGAAGGAAATCCAACTCACCTGGTCCCCGGCGACGACCTCGCCATCCTCTCCGGTGACAGCGCTGCTCCCATCTGGTACCCGGCTCGCAGGACTTTGACAGGCGCAGAGATGTTTCCTCCTCGGCGTCTCGACACAGAATGATTTCTGGCCAATCAGGAGCCGAGAAAGTCGGCTCCTGATTGGCCAGAAATCATTCTGAATACAGACGCCGAGGAAGAAACATCTCTGCGCATCTAGAGCAGAGATGTTACTTCCTCGGCGTCTGTATTCAGAATGATTTCTGGCCAATCAGGAGCCGACTTTCTCGGCTCCTGATTGGCCAGAAATCATTCTGTGTCGAGACGCCGAGGAGGAAACATCTCTGCGCCTGTCAAAGTCCTGCGAGCCGGGTACCAGATGGGAGCAGCGCTGTCACCGGAGAGGATGGCGAGGTCGTCGCCGGGGACCAGGTGAGTTGGATTTCCTTCCTTAGGTACCCCTGGGGACGACCTCGGATCCCGGACCCCGGATTCTGCAGCCCAGGAGCCCCGGAACCCCAGGACCAGCCCCGGAACCAGGACCAAGGCCCCGGAACCGGACTCTTCTGCCCTGGAGCCCCGGACCCAGGATCCAGGGACCGACCTATGGGCTCAAGGTAGGTAAGTATCAGTGTGTGTGTGTGTTTTGTGTGTATTAAACTTTTATTTTACAGTGTGTCAGTGTGTTTTTGTTAACTATTTTTTGTACTGCAGAACTACAAGTGCCAGCGGGCCCTTTAATGCCCCGCATGCTGGGACTTGTGGTTCTCCAAGTCCCAGCATGCGGGGTAGGCTTGCTGGGACTCATAGTTCGCCAGTACAAAACAATAGTTTTTATTCTTTTTTTTACACAAGCCATCAGCCCGATGCCCACCGCCCAGGGGCATCGGGGACAGCCCCGGACTATCAGCATGGGCTGGTAAGTCCTGGAGGGGGGGGACCCCTTCATTTGGGGGGGGGGCCCCCACTTCCCCAGGACCCCTGCCCATGCTGACCAGCCAGGGGGTTAATGCTTTGGCCGCGGGAGCTTATATAATAAGTTTCCCCCGGCTGTGGCATTACCCTGCTGGCTGGTTGTGTCCGGTGCTGGTTCTTAAAATACGGGGGACCCCTAATCATTTTGTCCCCCGTATTTTGGGAACCAGCGCCGGACCTTGAGCCTGGTGCTGGTTTCATGAAATCAAGGGGACCCCTATTTGTCGGGGACCCTGATTTTATGTCACCAGCACCGGCTCAGTGAGCCCGGGGCTGGTTATGCTCGGGCGGGGGACCCCGCGCTCGTTTTTATTTTTATTTTAACCCTTTGTTTTATTTTTGACACCAGAACCCTGCACAGAACATTGCGATCTGTGCAGGGTTCTGGCTAATTCGCCAAACAGAACCTGGTCTGAAATAAGTGCGATAATTAGACACCTAAAAAGTGCGATGTGCAAATGCGCATTGCATTAAATAAGCGATTTGTATACTTTTCTGTACGAAAACATCTGGATGCGCTAAAAATGCGAATTAATCTCGCACTTTTAGTCCGCATACCTTAACGCACATAATATGCGATTTCAGTCCCTTAGCGCATCCCATTAAATTTGCGATTTTAAGGAAAAATGCGATATCGCCATTTTGCTGTCTAATTAACGCAAAAAAAGGCAAATCGCAGTCCATAGAATGTCACCCTATAAGTTTTAGGCTGTAGCAGTGGAACCTTTTGGATATGGCACTACCGTAGGGCATTATGGATTTGGCACTACAGAGGGTGTTATGTGTGTGGCACTACAGGGAGCATTATGTGTGTGGCACTATGGGGGGGAGCATTAAGTGTGTGGCACTACTGGGGGCATTATGCGTGGAAGCAGCGCTTCTACTGCAGCCATTATGTTGTAAAAAAGCTTTTCCACATATCAAAAAAGGAAGAAAGTATATTTTCCTTAACGAACATAGGCTCTTATTCTGGTTCACACGCAAAGGCTGGACAAAACCATGTGCACACAGGGGCGGGCTGGGCCGGGGGGCAGGGTGCCATCTGCCCCCCAGGCAGCTCTGGCAAGTGTGCTGCGGGTCGCCTTACCGGGGGGGTTTTTTGCACTGCCGGCGGCCATGTTCCTGTAGACTGTTTGCGGCCACAGGAACATGGCCGCCGGCCTCCACGGCTACGTGGAGGAGGGCCTGGCCGCCTGTTACCTCTAATCCCCGGGCGGCAGTGGCAGACGCTGGGTGTGGACATCATGACGATGACGCCTCCCACCCACGCGTCTGCAGAGGACTGGGGAAGGCAGGCTGGAGTCTGGACGAGTCGGGGGGCCGCAGCTGCAGCAGGACAGGCCGCAGAAAGTGAAAGTGAAATTCTGGGAGCCGCAGCAGGACAGGAGGGAGAAAAATACAGTAAGTAAATGAAACTCACAAATAAAAAACAATATTTCTGCTGTTTCCTGTTTCCTGTATAATGATAATGCAATGACACCAAAGGCTGCTCCCCCTGTATAATAATTTTTGTCATGGCATTACTATTATTATATAATACAGGGGGAGCAGCCTGTGGTCTCATGGCATTACTTTTATATTATACAGGGGGAGCAGCCTAGGGTTACTACCCGTCCGGGATTACTCCGGACAATCCGGTAATTTAGACCAGAGTCCGGACGGGTGGCTTCCCCGGACTATACATAGTCCAGGAATGATCCCCCTGTCCAGCCGGCCTGTCACGCACGCACCACTTTTCGTCCCTCCACTTGTTATGATGGTGTGCAGCGGCGCCGGGCGGCCATGATCGTGACAAAGGAGGCAGCGGGGGGGCAGCGCAGTGTCATGAGTGACACTGTCAGTCACTCCGCCGCGGCGCTCGCTTGGAGGAGGGAGGCGGGACGGACACACACAGACAGTGTGTGTGTCATTGACTCCACCTCCTCCCGAGCTCCTCCAGGCTCCTCCTCCGGTGGGTTGCACGCGCTCAGCACTGCGTGAGTCTCAGCCGGCACACCGTGGTGAGTGCCTGGTTCTAAATCTGGCTGCCTGCTGTGACTGACCTGTCAGAATAATTACACTGGCACTGTCTGACCTCTGCACTCCGAGTCACAGGTACATTCAGTGCAGTGCTGCTAGATGAAGTTGAAAGTGTGATAAACAGAGGCCGAGCTGGGGAAGAGGTGCTGCTTGAAGTTCAAGGTACTGGCTCTGCTGATAATCCTGCACACTTTCCATTTTGTTTTTGCAATATAAAATCGCAATGTGTGGCATATGTATAATGGGCATCATGGGTTGTGGCATGTCTGTAATGGTCTCATGGTCATCTGTGGCATATGTATAATGGTTTGTGGCATATCTAATGTGCATCTGCGTGTGGCATTTGTATTATGAGCAACTCTGTATGAGGTATATGTTTAATGGGCATCACGGTGTGTGGCATATGTTTAATGGGCATAACGGTGTGTGGCATATGTTTAATGGGCATCATGGTGTGTGGCATAACATGTAATGGGCATTATGGCATGTGGTAATGGGTGTGTGATGTGTAATTGGCATTACGGTGTCCTTGTTGTCCCTATCTTAGAAAATTGAGTCCTGGCATAACAAGTAATAAGCATAATGTGTAATGGGCATCATGGTGTGTGGCATAACATGTAATGGGCATTATGGCATGTGGTATACTATGGCATTTTGTATACTATGTAATGGGTGTGTGACGTGTAACTTTTTCAGTCCTGGCATATCGTGTCATGTGCATTGCGGTGTATGGCGTAACATGTAATGGGCATCACGGTGTGTGCCATAACATTTAATGGGCATTACTGTGTATGATGTAACGTAACTAGCATTATGGTATGCAAAATCAAGAATGAAATTGAAGCAAAGGTTAAAAAAAAATCAACATAAGGCGGGTCAAAGGGCGGAGCTGGGGGTGGGACAGGGGCGGGGCAGTGGGTGGGCTGGGGGTGTGTCAAGGGGCGGGCCACTGTCCGGGAATCTCTCAACAAAAAGGTGGTAACCCTAGAGCAGCCTGTCATGTCATGGTGTCATGGCTCCCCCTGTATAATAATAATGCCATGACACCACAGGCTGCTCCCCTGTATAATATAAAAGTAATGCAATGACACCACAGGCTGCTCCCTCTGTATTATATAATAATGCCATGACACTAATTATTTATACAGGGGGAGCAGCCTGTGGTGTCATGGCATTATTATTATTATACAGGGGGAGCAGCCTGTGGTGTCATGGCATTCTGCCATGACACCACAGGCTGCTCCCCCTGTATAATAATAATAATGCCATGACACCATAGGCTGCTCCCCCTGTATAATATAAAAGTAATGCCCTGACACCACAGGCTGCTCCCCCTGTATAATATAATAATAATGCCATGACACAAATTATTATACAGGGTGAGCAGCCTGTGGCATCATGGCATTATTATTATACAGAGGGAGCAGCCTGTGGTGTCATTACATTATTTTTATACAGGGGGAGCAGCCTGTGGTGTCATGGCATTATTATTATTATTATACAGAGGTAGCAGCCTGTGGTGTCATGGCATTATTATTATTATTATTATTATTATTATTATTATTATACAGAGGTAGCAGCCTGTGGTGTCATGGCATTATGCCATGACACCACAGGCTGCTCCCCCTGTATAATAATAATGCCATGACCAGTGGCGTAACTAGCAATTTTGCTCCCCTCTGCCCAAAAAAAAATTGGCGCCCCCTCCCCTCCTAAATGACAGCAGGCACTGGGGATCGAGTGGGGTAGGCTGGATGCTGACACGTGTGACACACACACACGGTAGCTGGCGGGGGATAATAGCTGGCGGAGGTGAGCGCTGCGGCTTGGCAGTCTCTCTCCTCCACTCTCCCCCCCCTCCCCTGCTTTCCGCATCCTGACAGCTCCTGCCGCCGTTTTCCACCAGCCGCACTGGTCCTGGCCACAGTGATCAGACAGCCTATCTGATCACTGTGGCCAGGAGCGGCGAGGCAGGCAGAAAAACTGTCTCAGCTGTCCCGTTAACTGCCATCCCCCATTCTCCGCCTGGCTATAGGGAGCCCGGAATCACACAGCAGTGTGCAAGCCGGAAGGGCAGCGCTCTCTGGCTGTCTGTGTGAGGACGCTCCGTGACCCTGTCACTGCGTCCACGCACAGACAGCCAGAGAGCGCTCCCCCTTCCACCATGCCCTCTGCTCTTGGGCTTCATTAGAACCCTGAACCTGCGCCCCGGTGGTGCCTGCTCCCCCCCGCCACCGCCGGGGCTGCGGAGCCCAAATTACGCCACTGACCATAACACCACAGACTGCTCCCCCTGTATAATATAAAAGTAATGCCATAACACCACAGGCTGCTCCCTCTGTATAATAATAATAATGCCATGACACCACAGGCTGCTCCCCTGTATAATATAATAATAGTAATGCCATGACACAAATTATTATACAGAGGGAGCAGCCTGTGGTGTCATGGCATTATTATTATACAGGGGGAGCAGCCTGTTGTGTCATTGCATTATTATTATACAGGGGGAGCAGCCTGTGGTGTCATTGCTTTATTATTATACAGAGGGAGCAGCCTGTGGTGTCATGGCATTATTATTATACAGAGGGAGCAGCCTGTGGTGTCATGGCATTATTATTATACAGAGGGAGCAGCCTGTGGTGTCATGGCATTATTATTATACAGAGGGAGCAGCCTGTGGTGTCATGGCATAATGCCATGACACCACAGGCTGCTCCCCCTGTACAATAATAATTATGACACTTTTATTTTTTATTTATGCCGCTTTTATTTTTACACTGTAATATAGATCTCACTTTGAAGTAAAACCCCACCCAAATCTAATTCTATCTGCACATGTTACATCTACCCCCCTCCAGTACGCATGGTTTTGTCCATTTGAGAAGGAATTTGCCTTTGCTGGTGAATCAGAATAAGGGCCATAGTCTCAATCCAATCCATATGGGAAAAAAAAGTTGAGTTTCTCCTTATGTAATTGGAAATTGATAGGTTTTAATTGTATTCAGTCTTTTAGGATGGTCTTTTTTACAGCGGCACTTATTGAAATAAGTAATTTTCTACAGCCCTGATCAAATCTCTGCCGCTTTGGAACGATGCCCTCTTTGTGTTTTTTAATATGTGACCGGACCATGCCTGTTTAATTTTAATGTTTAGGTCACGTACCTTCAATCCGAGCAGGTGAAGTCCCTCAAAAGCTCCAGAAGAGGAAAATCAGGAATGAGAAGCGCCACCTCAATACGTAGTAGAGAGCGCAAACAAAGTGCACCTATAAATAATACATCGTCTTTATCCCTTTGAGTGCCAAGTGAATTTGTCAAAATTGGTGTGAAAATTGCCATAATAACCTGTAATGTCATGTTATATAGGAAATATGTTTTATTACACCACATTTTTTTATTTGATTTTATACAACAAATGTGAGGGGCGCTGGCATTTTTAGCAGATATTTTGCGCATCTCTCAGAGATATTGTTACTCTGGGAAATTATATTATTAATAGGACACAGAAAACAAACTGTCTCGCTTGGTATGGTTCATTGGATAGACAGCAACTAAGTCGACACCACTGAGTCAACATACATGAAGGTTGACATGACTGAAGGTCGACATGGGGTTAGGTCAACAAGCATTAGGTCCTCATGGAATTTTTAACTTTTTTGTCCCAAATGTTGACATGGACACTAAAAAATGTGCGCCAGGTTCCCTTGCATGGCTCGCTGCGCTCGGCACAATATTTTATTATCCCCCCATGCCCTAGTGGATGACAGGGCATTAAATAACGCTTGTCGGCTCAAAAAAAAGTTTAGGTCTTCTGTTGCATTCAGCAATATAATGAATCCTATAAATTTAGCAAGCATTCATCTGACCTAGTCTTCCAGTTGGCCAATAAGATATCATTTTGGGCACCAAAACTATGGGTTTTAGACCAAGACTATAGAAGCACATATTGGAGATAAAGGACATGTGTTCTCTATTTCCTTTCACATCATGTAGGTGTGAAGCTGGGTACACGCTGGGACGATTGATGTTTACATGATAGGTACTTGTTTCCTAGCACGGCCACAATCTTTAGGATCGTGTACACGATCCCCGCGATGGACCCGATTTCCTTTGAAATCTGGTCCATTTTGCCGGCAAAGAAAAAATCGGGGGCATCGCGTCGGTCGGGACCATTAACATTGGTCCCGACGCGACCGACGCAATGCCCCCGATTTTGCCATAGGCTTCAATGTTAAAATATTTTTTAACATTGAAATCGGGAGCATCGCGTCGGTCTTGTGCCATTATAATGGCACAAGATGAGATGGACTTGATTAAGTCCATCTCACATAGTAAAAAATGTGAAATGGGCCAATATGACCCATTTCACATTATATATGGCCCCGTCGTGACCCCAAGATATACGCCAACCCGAAGCGTGGCGAGCACAGGCGGTGCGCATTCTCCGACCTTTTCATTCCCCTACTATAAACGTCGGCGTGGAGTAGAGAATATATAGTGTGGCGAGCGCACCGAGCCCGAAGCGTGGCGAGCGCACGCGTATACCTGTGAAGATATACACGTCCGCTCGCCACGCTTCGGGCTCGCTACGCTCGCCACACTATATATTCTTATCTCCACGCCGACGTGGATAGTAGGGGAATGAAAAGGTCGGAGAACGCGCACCGCTGCGCTCGCCACACTTCGGGTTGGCGTCTATCGTGGGGTGGGGTTTACGTTGTAAAATTTGGGGGTCTAGGGAATATTTTACATTGAATACAATGTAAAATCGGGTCCCAGGGACCCTATTCACATTTGATTCAATAAAAAAATCGGGTCGGTCGCGTCGATCGCATCGCATGCGACCGATGCCATTTTTCCGACACGACCACCCCGATGGAAATTGGGGTGGCCGTGCTAGGAAACAAGTACCACATGATATGTTGTTTCCAGCAGAATTGCTACTACATTTCGGTCTGATTTACGGGTTCCCCAGGTCTCTAGAGAAGTCGCCCGCTCAGCTATAATGCATGACCAACCGAGCAATACCTCTAGCAACATTATGTAAGCTAATGAAGAACAGAACAGTTATCATTCCGTCCTTCATTAGGATCGCTCTGTGTGTACCCAGGACAATATGTCGAGCCTACATTTTGGCCGGATACACATCCTTCAGTGTAACACCAGGTAATTATATAAAGTGGGATACAGAGCTATGAGTGGTCCTGCAAAAGTGTCCCTACCGGAGGGAAATGAAGATGTTTTACCCAGCAGCTGCTGGGATGCAGGATTGTCAGTCCTAAGGTATGTAGATAAACAAGAAAAAAAGAAATAGCAGCGCTTGTAGAAATACAAAATTAAAAGTGGATTGGACTGATTTTACAATAGTACATACAGTGGTAAAAGAATCAATAAAAACAAATTTGTGACCAATAAAAACAGCTAGTATCGCATATGCTTGATCATATAAACAGTGCCTCACATGTGGAACTGTCCACTCCTAGTATGTCCCAGAATTAGGTAAATAAGTGCCAGGTAACAATATCGCACTTTTTTGCCTTGAAATGCGCACATTTTGACCTGGCGATTTTTGGTCACACTTGAATTCGCATCCAGATGTTTTCCCATTATAAAGTATAAGCGCAAAAAAATTAGACCAGGTTCTGACTGGTGAATTTGACAGCACCATGCACAGATCACTGAGATCTGTGCACGGTTCTGTCTTAAAAAAAATGTGTAGAAGTTCAAATAAAAATGGCAAAATGGCGTGGAGTCCCCCCTCCGGAGCATAACCACCCCCAGGCTCAAAGAGCCGTTCCTGGTTTTAAAATAATCACGGGGCAAAAGAAATAGGGTCTCCCTTCATTTTTTTTAAAGCCAGCACCAGACTCCAGTGCCGGTCCTGGTTCCCAAAATACGGTGGAAAAAACAAGTAAGGGCCCCCTGTATTTCAAGAACCGGGCCCAACCAGCCAGCAGGGTAATGCCACAGCCGGGGGGGGGGAGACATTTTATATGTTCCATACTCACATGCCGGCTTCTTCTGCTCCTCACGAACGCTGTAGACACAAGAGGGACCTGTGTTTACATCTGTGGCTCCGCCCACAGACCGGGAGTTAGGCCCACCTACCGGCCAAACCTGATCGGAGAAATGTCACTTAAGCCTGGTGCTGGTATTATAAAGTCAAGGGGGACCTTATTAGATATACCCAGCTTTACTCTGCCTTTGACCTCTGCCTCTACTCCCCTGTCATTGGCTTCTATGGCTGCCTCGAAGACATCACCAAAGCTGTTTCACATATATGGATCCTGAGCCACCACTAGGCAGATTTAGGCATTTGTACAAATTTATTTATACAAATTATTTTTGCTGAATGACTGTGAAGGATCACTGCTCTGCCAGAATATGAATGTGTTTTCTTTTTTTGGGAATATATGTCTCCGCTTCCAATTACCCAACCTTATAACAAAGAATGAGAAAATGATTCCAGAAAATATAATCTCTGCTCTTGCAATATCGTACTCGCTGCCAATCGGCCATTTCTCGGTCTACACTGCACACAGTGGACGCACAGGCGGTTTCTCATGCGAGTGGTTACCGCTCCTATTTAGCGAATATTTGTGGTTTGTGACACAAGCAGATTAACTCCTGCAAGAAACACACAGGGGGTTATTCTGGTTGAATTGCAAGGCTGTGAATTTGCAACCTCACAAGGGCGATTCCCTCGCAGGGCCTGCAAATGGGTGTTATACAGTAACATAGAAAATAAAGTCCAGGAGCATGGCCGCCGACAGGGGGAGTCTGCGGGTACTCTGGTACTGGGCCCAGAGAGAAGGGGGGCACCCTTACTGGGATTGAAAAAAACTCAATCCCGGGATCCCCGGATTGGCCTCCCTAATTAAAAAAAAAGACCCGCCCCCAAATGTCACTATAAAAAACCTCTATCCTCTACCCCCCCCCCCCCAATCCCTGGGATCCCGCCGATCCCGGGTTTGCTCCCCCTGTATAATATTAATGCCATGACACCACAGGCTGCTCCCCCTGTATAATATAATAATAATGCCATGGTACAAATTATTATACAGGGTGAGCAGCCTGTGGCATCATGGCATTATTATTATACAGAGGGAGCAGTCTGTGGTGTCATTGCATTATTTTTATACAGGGGGAGCCGCCTGTGGTGTCATTGCATTATTATTATACAGGGGGAGCCGCCTGTGGTGTCAGGGCATTATTATTATTATTATACAGAGGTAGCAGCCTGTGGTGTCATGGCATTATTATTATTATTATTATACAGAGGTAGCAGCCTGTGGTGTCAGGGCATTATTATTATTATTATTATTATACAGAGGTAGCAGCCTGTGGTGTCATGGCATTATTATTATTATTATTATACAGAGGTAGCAGCCTGTGGTGTCATGGCATTATGCCATGACACCACAGGCTGCTCCCCCTGTATAATAATAATGCCATGACCAGTGGTGTAACTAGCAATTTTGCTCCCCTCTGCCCAATAAAAAATTGGCGCCCCTCCCCTCCTAAATGACAGCAGGCACTGGGGTTCGAGCGGGGTAGGCTGGACGCTGACACGTGTGACACACACACGGTAGCTGGCGGGGGATAATAGCTGGCGGAGGTGAGCGCTGCGGCTTGGCAATCTCTCTCCTCCACTCTCCCCCCCTGCTTACCGCGTCCTGACTGCTCCTGCCGCCGTTTTCCACCAGCCGCACTGGTCCTGGCCACAGTGATCAGACAGCTTATCTGATCACTGTGGCCAGGAGCGGCGAGGCAGGCAGAAAAACTGTCTCAGCTGTCCCGTTAACTGCCATCCCCGTCCACCGGGTACATTCTCCGCCTGGCTACAGGGAGCCCGGAAATACACAGCAGTGTGCAAGCCGGAAGGGCAGCGCTCTCTGGCTGGCTGTGTGAGGACGCTCTGTGACCCTGTCACTGCGTCCTCACACAGACAGCCAGAGAGCGCTCCCCCTTCCCGAAGCGTGGCGAGCCGACGCGTAATACATGTGAAGTAGTCCGCGTCCCCTCGCGGGGCTCGCTGCGCTTGCCACCCTTCGGGTTGGCGTTGATAGTGCTGGTGGCGTTAACAATGGTTATTGGGGGCTCACGATTTTTTATCTCATGGATCTCATGCATCTTATGGATGCATAAGATCCATGAGATGCATAAGATGAGATCCATACGATTAAAAATTTGTTTCAATTGTATTGATTGTATGCCTTAAGTAAGGCGTACAATCAGTGAGACGGCGCCGTGCTAGGAAAGCAGTACCATACATATTTTTTTAAATGAAAAACCTGCATTTAACAATGCGCTACTTATGCGCTACTTATGCGCTACTTATTGGCTACTTATGGGTCAGTGTTCTGGACTTTCCCCCCAGGCTAATATTTGCCAGCCAGCCCCTGTGTGCACTGCAGGTGGGGCAGATGTTACGTGTGCAGAGAGAATTAGATTTGGGGGAGTTATTTTGTTTCTGTGCAGGGTAAATACTGACTGCTTTTATTTTTACACTGTAATATAGATCTCACTTTGAGGTAAAACCCCACCCAAATCTAATTCTATCTGCAAATGTCACATTTACCCCCCCCCTCCAGTACACATGGTTTTGTCCATTTGAGAAGGAATTTGCCTTTGCTGGTGAATCAGAATAAGGGCCATAGTCTCAATCCAATCCATATGGGAAAAAAAAGTTGAGTTTCTCCTTATGTAATTGGAAATTGATAGGTTTTAATTGTATTCAGTCTTTTAGGATGGTCTTTTTTACAGCGGCACTTATTGAAATAAGTAATTTTCTACAGCCCTGATCGAATCTCTGCCGCTTTGGAACGATGCCTCTTTGTGTTTTTTAATATGTGACCGGACCATGCCTGTTTAATTTTAATGTTTAGGTCACGTACCTTCAATCCGAGCAGGTGAAGTCCCTCAAAAGCTCCAGAAGAGGAAAATCAGGAATGAGAAGCGCCACCTCAATACGTAGTAGAGAGAGCAAACAAAGTGCACCTATAAATAATACATCGTCTTTATCCCTTTGAGTGCCAAGTGAATTTGTCAAAATTGGTGTGAAAATTGCCATAATAACCTGTAATGTCATGTTATATAGGAAATATGTTTTATTACACCACATTTTTTTATTTGATTTTATACAACAAATGTGAGGGGCGCTGGCATTTTTAGCAGATATTTTGCGCATCTCTCAGAGATATTGTTACTCTGGGAAATTATATTATTAATAGGACACAGAAAACAAACTGTCTCGCTTGGTATGGTTCATTGCATAGACAGCAACTAAGTCGACACCACTGAGTCAACATACATGAAGGTTGACATGACTGAAAGTCGACATGGGGTTAGGTCAACAAGCATTAGGTCCTCATGGAATTTTTAACTTTTTTGTCCCAAATGTTGACATAGAAACTATAAAATGTGCGCCAGGTTCCCTTGCATGGCTCGCTGCGCTCGGCACAATATTTTACTATCCCCCCCCCATGCCCTAGTGGATGATGGGGCATTAAATAACGCTTGTCGGCTCAAAAAAAAGTTTAGGTCTTCTGTTGCATTCAGCAATATAATGAATCCTATACATTTAGCAAGCATTCATCTGACACAGTCTTCCAGTTGGCCAATAAGATATCATTTTGGGCACCAAAACTATGGGTTTTAGACCAAGACTATAGAAGCACATATTGGAGATAAAGGACATGTGTTCTCTATTTCCTTTCACATCATGTAGGTGTGAAGCTGGGTACACCTGGGGTGATTGATGTTAACATGATAGGTACTTGTTTCCTAGCACGGCCACAATCTTTAGGATCGTGTACACGATCCCCGCGATGGACCCGATTTCCTTCGAAATCCGGTCCATTTTGCCGGCAAAGAAAAAATCGGGGGCATCGCGTCGGTCGGGACCATTAACATTGGTCCCGACGCGACCGACGCAATGCCCCCGATTTTGCCATAGGCTTCAATGTTAAAATATTTTTTAACATTGAAATCGGGAGCATCGCGTCGGTCTTGTGCCATTATAATGGCACAAGATGAGATGGACTTGATTAAGTCCATCTCACATAGTAAAAAATGTGAAATGGGCCAATATGACCCATTTCACATTATATATGGCCCCGTCGTGACCCCAAGATATACGCCAACCCGAAGCGTGGCGAGCGCAGGCGGTGCGCATCCTCCGACCTTTTCATTCCCCTACTATAAACGTCGGCGTGGAGTAGAGAATATATAGTGTGGCGAGCGCAGCGAGCCACCGAGCCTGAAGCGTGGTGAGCGCACGCGTATACCTGTGAAGTTATACACGTCCGCTCGCCACGCTTCGGGCTCGGTGGCTTGCTGCGCTCGCCACACTATATATTCTCATCTCCACGCCGACGTGGATAGTAGGGGAATGAAAAGGTCGGAGAACGCGCACCGCCGCCCCTCGCGGGCTCGCTGCGCTTGGCACGCTTCGGGTTGGCGTCTATCGTGGGGTGGGGTTTACGTTGTAAAATTTGGGGGTCTAGGGAATATTTTACATTGAATACAATGTAAAATCGGGTCCCAGGGACCCTATTCACATTTGATTCAATTAAAAAATTGGGTCGGTCGCGTCGATCGCATCGCATGCGACCAAATCGCATGCGATGCGATCGACGCGATTTTTCCGACACGACCACCCCGATGGAAATCGGGGTGGCCGTGCTAGGAAACAAGTACCACATTATATGTTGTTTCCAGCAGAATTGCAACTACATTTCGGTCTGATTTACGGGTTCCCCAGGTCTCTACAGAAGTCGCCCGGTCAGCTATAATACATGACCAACCGAGCAATACCTCTAGCAACATTATGTAAGCTAATGAAGGACAGAACAGTTATCATTCCGTCCTTCATTAGGATCGCTCTGTTGTGTACCCAGGACAATATGTCGAGCCTACATTTTGGCCGGATACACATCAGTCAGTGTAACACCAGGTAATTGTATAAAGTGGGATACAGAGCTATGAGTGGTCCTGGAAAAGTGTCCCTACCGGAGGGAAATGAAGATGTTTTACCCAGCAGCTGCTGGGATGCAGGATTGTCAGTCCTAAGGTATGTAGATAAACAAGAACAAAAGAAAAAGCAGCGCTTGTAGAAATACAAAATTAAAAGTGGATTGGACTGATTTTACAATAGTACATACAGTGGTAAAAGAATCAATAAAAACAAATTTGTGACCAATAAAAACAGCTAGTATCGCATATGCTTGATAATATAAACAGTGCCTCACATATTTTTTGTGAGTATCAAGTGGGACTGTCCATTCCTAGTATGTCCCAGAATTAGGTAAATAAGTGCCAGGTAACAATATCGCACTTTTTTGCCGTGAAATGCGCACATTTTGACCTGGCGATTTTTGGTCACACTTGAATTCGCATCCAGATGTTTTCCCATTATAAAGTATAAGCGCAAAAAAATTAGACCAGGTTCTGACTGGTGAATTTGACAGAAGCATGCACAGATCACTGAGATCTGTGCACGGTTCTGTCTTAAAAAAATGTGTAGAAGTTAAAATAAAAATGGCAAAATGGCGTGGGGTCCCCCCTCCTGAGCATAACCACCCCCAGGCACAAAGAGCCATTCCTGGTTTTAAAATAATCACGGGGCAAAAGAAATAGGGTCTCCCTTCATTTTTTTTAAAGCCAGCACCAGGCTCCAGTGCCGGTCCTGTTTCCCAAAATACGGTGGACAAAACAAGTAAGGGCCCCCTGTATTTCAAGAACTGGGCCCAACCAGCCAGCAGGGTAATGCCACAGCCGGGGGGGGGGAGACATTTTATATGTTCCATACTCACATGCCGGCTTCTTCTGCTCCCCACGAACGCTGTAGACACAAGAGGGACCTGTGTTTACATCTGTGGCTCCGCCCACAGACCGGGAGTAAGGCCCACCTACCGGCCAAACCTGATCGGAGAAATGTCACTTAAGCCTGGTGCTGGTATTATAAAGTCAAGGGGGACCTTATTAGATATACCCAGCTTTACTCTGCCTTTGACCTCTGCCTCTACTCCCCTGTCATTGGCTTCTATGGCTGCCTCGCTGTTTCGCATATATAGATCCTGAGCCATCACTAGGCAGATTTAGGCATTTGTACAAATTTATTTATACAAATGAATTTGCTGAATGACTGTGAAGGATCACTGCTCTGCCAGAATATGAATGTGTTTTCTTTTTTGGAATATTTGTCTCCGCTTCCAATTACCCAACCTTATAACAAAGAATGAGAAAATGATTCCAAAAAAATATAATCTCTGTTCTTGCAATATCGTACTCGCTGCCAATCGGCCATTTCTCGGTCTACACTGCACACAGTGGACGCACAGGCGGTTTCTCATGCGACTGGTTACCGCTCCTATTTAGCGAATATTTGTGGTTTGTGACACAAGCAGATTAACTCCTGCAAGAAACACACAGGGGGTTATTCTGGTTGAATTGCAAGGCTGTGAATTTGCAACCTCACAAGGGCGATTCCCTCGCAGGGCCTGCAAATGGGTGTTATACAGTAACATAGAAAATAAAGACCAGGAGCATGGCCGCCAACAGGGCGGGGTCTGCGGGTACTCTGGTACCGGCCCAGAGAGAAAGGGGGCACCCTTACCGGGATTTAAAAAAAACTCAATCCCGGGATCCCCGGATTGGCCTCCCTAATTAAAAAAAAAAAGACCCGCCCCCAAATGTCACTATAAAGACCCTCTATCCTCAAACCCTGGGATCCCGCCGATCCCAGGATTGGCCTCCCTAATTGCATAGTTAAGCACGTAGTTAGCCAATGGCAACGATGGCCATCCATCTGAGAGGTCACGTTACTGCTGCTTGGTATTTATGCTCCTTGTTTGTATCGTATACGTAACATGTTCATTTTCACTCCCCAATGCCCCCTCAGCTATGGCTGCATTCCCATAGATCATCACCACATCTCCTCCCATTGTTGTCAGGGAAGCCTGTCTCCCTCTATAGTGCTCGGTGGCAGCAGCAGGCCCCTGACAGCTACTACTTCTATGGTTTACACTGGGTTAGAGGGTGGGAGGGAATGGAATGTGTGTGTGCCCCTACTTTAACTTTTCTACCTGCTGTATTACAGCTGTTTAAATAAAACCCCTTAAAAAACTAGGATTGATTGATTGACATGATGACACCCACACTTTAATATTTGTTTGTAAAATTGACTGACACGCCTATTGATGACCATACCCCACTATAGCTCCTCCCACATTATTCTCAGCTTCGCCCACCGCATCACAATGTGAGGGGGGGCCCTGCCTATTTTGTGAGTCCCGGGCCCTGCAATTTCTGATGGCAGCTTCCAGGAGACTGGAAAAGCCTCTTGGATGGTTGCCACCAAAAACGGGGGAATCCCGGAGATCTGGGAGAGTACTCAGTGGCGCACGCAGGGGGGGTTTCTCAGTACCCCGACTCCCCCCCCCCCCAGGCGTCTGAGGGTCCCCTATTTCCATGGGTAGAAGAATTTTAAAAATCCCCCTCCGCCCCTCTCTGGAAGCCCCCTGCGTTTGCCCCTGATGCCGAGTACGCAGGCTTATTTCTTTTATTGCCATTTTTTTTAAATATTAAGTAACACATTTTTTTTGGGACAGAACCAGGGCTCATAGTTCTGTCAATCTCGCCAGGCATGGTCATTTTAAGGGTGCAATCTGAAAATTCACACCCTATTACAGGGATACAGTTGGTTGGTCGACCTAAAGATGGTCGACACCACTGGGTCAACATACTGCAAGGTCAACAGGGGTCTAGGACGACATGGGACAAGATCGAGAGGCGATTAGGTCGACAGTCAAAAGGTCGACATGGGGTTTTTCCCATTTTTTTGAGCCTACATGTGCCGACAGGTGGTATCTCATGCCCTGCCATTAGGGATGGCCATCGACCATTGATGATTCGAAATCATCGATGGTTCATGGCCGATGTTGAATACTTTAGCCATCGATGGGGGAGAACCAGATGGTTTACCTCCATCAGACATAGCTCCGCCCCCGACACCCGCGAAGCCCCGCCCCCGTGTTTAATTGGCTCACAGGCCAATCAAACAA
The DNA here is from genome assembly GCF_055691185.1 of Crinia signifera. Taxonomy (NCBI): domain Eukaryota; kingdom Metazoa; phylum Chordata; class Amphibia; order Anura; family Myobatrachidae; genus Crinia; species Crinia signifera. Next base: position 76,827,347 of record NC_139228.1, read on the forward strand.
ACACAATGGATGACCATCGATATGTAAAAATATCGATGGTCATCCATAGCATAGTTTAGCACTATTGATGGCAAGTTGCAGAATTGCCATCTATGGCAACCATTGATGGCAATGGCAACGATGGCCATCCCTACCTGCCATCCACTAGGGTGTGGTGTGAGAATAAAAGTGTGCCGAGTGGCACCGTGCCCGAAGCATGGCAAGCACAACAAGCAATGCGCGGGGACGTGGTGCACTTAAAACTGTGTCCATGTTGACTGTGTCAACCTTCGGCTCAAAAAACTGTGAAAAACCCCATGTCGAACCTTTTGACTGTCGACCCAGACCATGTCCACCTAATGATTGTGTCGCCCTAATCACCTGTCAACTTTGTCCCATGTCGACCTAGACCCCTGTTGACCTTGCAGTATGTTGACCCAGTGGTGTCCTGGTGACCTAATGACTGTCGACCAAACAATCCATACTCCTGTTACATTTGTGATTTTTATATTTTCTTTGAGAAACTTCTGGATGCGATATTTAATGTGCGATTTTTTTACAGGTCAAAACGTTATTTTACATTATTACATGTGCGATTTTTGGAAAAGATGCGAATTCACCAATTTTTGTCCCAAAAAATCGCACATGTCTAAAAATCGCACCTTATTCCATTTCGCCCCATGTCTTTATTTTGTAGCAGGCAAAACAGCTTACCAGGTAATCAGCATAAACGGATACAGCATTTTTGTCTATTTAGAAGACCATAACACCCAATGGGACATTAATAAAAGTATTAAAAAAAAACAGTTTAATTAGCTCAATTCGAGCTACGGTATTCTAGTTACAATCCTGACATGGAAATGGTGACGTGTCTGTCGGGAGATAAGGATTGCCTGTTGGAAAGGAGGAAACAACAGTCACGCAAGAAGGAAAAACAGAGCAAGGACAGGATTCTCACGCATTGGCGTGTCATGCGGTCATTTGTCTTGTCTCCTTCTCTGCTCCTGTCAGCATTAATCCACAGTGACACAGAATTAACCTATCTGCCCATAAATATAGCGCACACAATGCCCTCCCGAGAGAGCAGAACAGATTGTGTGGTGTCCTTGTACAGGAGTGAGGATGGAGAATGAAGAGAATTAGGTCTTTATTAGTTGGAGATTGGTGAAATACCAGGGATGCTCCAGAGGGGGTGCTGCAGCGCAGATCAACCCTAACCCCCCCCTCTACACTGCAACACTGTAACACTGTAACACTGTAATAAATGGGTCTTTGCGACTTATTTATTATCACTAGCTGTCCTGTTTCCTGCCCCAGTGTGTAAGTAGTACAGAGGCTACTGAATGTCACAAGATAGATGATGCATACTGTACCCCGGGCCCCCCTCTGTCAGCCCCCCTCCCCCCCAGCACAGTGACATCACTAGCTGTCCTGTTTCCTGTCCCAGTGTGTAAGTAGTACAGAGGCTGCTGAATGTCACAAGATAGATGATGCATACTGTACCCCGGGCCCCCCTCTGTCAGTCCCCCAGCACAGTGACATCATTAGCTCTCCTGTTTCCTGCCCCAGTGTGTAGTAAGTAGTACAGAGGCTACTGAATGTAAAAAAGATAGATGATGCATACTGTACTCCGGGTCCCCCTCTGTCAGCGCCCCCCCCCCCCCCCCCCAGCACAGTGACATCACTAGCTGTCCTGTTTCCTGCTCCAGAGTGTAAGTAGTACAGAGGCTACTGAATGTAACATGATAGATGATGCATACTGTACCCCGGGCCCCCCTCTGTCAGCCCCCCCCCCAGCACAGTGAGATCACTAGCTGTCCTGTTTCCTGCCCCAGTGTGTAAGTAGTACAGAGGCTACTGAATGTCACAAGATAGATGATGCATACTGTACCCCGGGTCCCCCCCTGTCAGCCCCCCCAGCACAGTGACATCACTAGTTCTCCTGTTTCCTCTCCCAGTGTGTAAGTAGTACAGAGGCTACTGAATGTAACAAGATAGATGATGCATACTGTACCCCGGGTCCCCCGCTGTCAGCCCCCCCAGCACAGTGACATCACCAGCTCTCCTGTTTCCTGTCCCAGTGTGTAAGTAGTACAGAGGCTACTGAATGTCACAAGATAGATGATGCATACTGTACCCCGGGTCCCCCTCTGTCAGCCCCACCCCCCCAGCACAGTGACATCACTAGCTGTCCTGTTTCCTGTCCCAGTGGGTAAGTAGTACAGAGGCTACTGAATGTCACAAGATAGATGATGCATACTGTACTCCGGGTCCCCCTCTGTCAGCCCCCCCCCCCCAGCACAGTGACATCACTAGCTGTCCTGTTTCCTGCCCCAGAGTGTAAGTAGTACAGAGGCTACTGAATGTAACAAGATAGATGATGCATACTGTACCCAGCCCCCCCCCCCCCTGTCAGCCCCCCCCCCCCCCAGCACAGTGAGATCACTAGCTGTCCTGTTTCCTGCCCCAGTGTGTAAGTAGTACAGAGGCTACTGAATGTCACAAGATAGATGATGCATACTGTACCCTGGGCCCCCCTCTGTCAGCCCCCCCAGCACAGTGACATCACTAGTTCTCCTGTTTCCTCTCCCAGTGTGTAAGTAGTACAGAGGCTACTGAATGTCACAAGATAGATGATGCATACTGTACCCCGGGTCCCCCTCTGTCAGCCCCACCCCCCCAGCACAGTGACATCACTAGCTGTCCTGTTTACTGTCCCAGTGTGTAAGTACCACAGGGGCTACTGAATGTCACAAGATAGATGATGCATACTGTACCCCGGGCCCCCCCTCTGTCAGTCAGCCCCCCCAGCACAGCGACATCACTAGCTCTCCTGTTTCCTGTACCAGTGTGTAAGTAGTACAGAGGCTACTGAATGTCACAAGATAGATGATGCATACTGTACCCAGGCCCCCCCCCCCTCTCAGCCCCCCCCCCCCCCCCCCCAGCACAGTGACATCACTAGCTCTCCTGTTTCCTGTCCCAGTGTGTAAGTAGTACAGAGGCTACTGAATGTCACAAGATAGATGATGCATACTGTACCCCGGGGCCCCCTCTGTCAGCTCCCCCCCCCCAGCACAGCGACATCACTAGCTCTCCTGTTTCCTGTACCAGTGTGTAAGTAGTACAGAGGCTACTGAATGTCACAAGATAGATGATGCATACTGTACCCCGGGCCCCCCTCTGTCAGCTCCCCCCCCCCCCCAGCACAGTGACATCACTAGCTGTCCTGTTTCCTGTCCCAGTGTGTAAGTAGTACAGAGGCTACTGAATGTCACAAGATAGATGATGCATACTGTACCCTGGGCCCCCCTCTGTCAGCTCCCCCCCCCCCCCAGCACAGTGACATCACTAGCTGTCCTGTTTCCTGTCCCAGTGTGTAAGTAGTACAGGGGCTACTTAATGTAACAAGACAGATGATACAGTAGATTTTATTTTTATATTTGTATTTTAAGGTTGTTTAAGTCGTTTTTGTAGCGCTACAAGAAAACTTAAAGTAAAATAATTGTCTTGCATTAGGAGCTACAGATGGAAGCCGCTCTCGTTACCGCAGCTTCCAGCGTGATCTCCGAAAATTGACACCCCTCATGCCCCGCACTAGAATGGGGGGCACTTGCATGAGATGCTCGCGCACCCCATTCTCAGCAATGGGCTCCGCGCGCGCAAGAAGGAGAGATGCTCGCGCACCCCAGTCACGTCATGTCTGCCAGCGCTTGCAGCTAGTGACATCTGGTGAGCGCTGGGATGAATAAGAGCAACTCCATCTCTGTAAACAGTACTCAGGCACTATGGGGTTTATTCTGGTTCACTCTTTCTGACAAAATCCGTCTTAGATGGACAAAACCATGTGCACTGCAGGTGGGGCAGATGTAACATGTGCAGAGAGAATTAGGTTTGGGTGAGTTATTTTGTTTCTGTGCAGGGTAAATACTGACTGCTTTATTTTTACACTGCAATATAGATCTCACTTTGAAGTAAAACCCCTCCCAAATCTAACTCTCTCTGCACATGTTACATCTGCCCCACCTGCAGTGCACATGGTTTTGTCCATCTGAAGCCCTGTACACATGCATCAATTTTTCCCGATTTTCGATTCGATTTTGCTTATAGAAGCAAAATCAAATCCTAAACGAAATCGAATGGTTTTTGTGACACTTTCGATCTGCATTTGATTCGATGCGCTCCCGTTTTCACAAAATCGAACAGAAAAATCGGTACTTATGTAGTATCTGGGCTGCCGATTTTTTGATTGTATGCCTTAAGTTAAGGCATACAATCAGATGCGATGCGATGCGATATCGCATCGCATCGCATACGATGCGATGCGATGCGATGCGATGCGATGACCCGATTTTTCCATAGGATTCAATGTTAAAATGGACTGAGTCCATTTTAACATGGAATTCAATGGGAAAAAGGGGTCCTTTTCATACCCCTACTATCCAAGTGGGCATGGAGTTGGATATAAACCTGTGGCGAGCGTAGCGAGCCACCGAGCCCGAAGCGTGGCGAGCGAAGCGAGCCCCGCGAGGGGACGGTATTCTGTGTCCCCTCGCGGGGCTCGCTACGCTCGCCACGCTTCGGGCTCGGTGGCTCGCTACGCTCGCCACAGGTTTATATCCAACTCCATGCCCACTTGGATAGTAGGGGTATGAAAAGGACCCCTTTTCCCATTGAATTCCATGTTGAAATGGACTCAGTCCATTTTAACATTGAATCCTATGGAAAAATCGGGTCCATCGCATCGCATCGCATCGCATCGCATCGCATGCGATCTGGTCGGGTGCGATGCGATGCGATGGACCCGATTTCAAAATCGGCAGCCCAGTTACTACATAAGTACCGAAAAATCTACTGTGCAGCCAAGGAAATATCGAAATCGATCTAGTAAATGGAATGTGTACAATGTACCATGAATGTATATTGAATTCAATATCTAATGCAAAAGTACAGATCTAATGCCAAATTGAATGGGAAGATCTAATAGAAAATCGAATCCAAAATCGAATCAAAAGCAAATCGATGTGTGTACGGCCTTGAGAAGAATTTTGTCAGAAAGAGTGAACTAGAATAAGGCCCTATGACACTATTAGTACTATCTAATACATAGGTACCTGTGTATTATCTGGACGCCCGTTTTTTTCATCGCCTGTTAAAAAATCGCGTCGCATCGCATACAATCATATCGCTTGCGATGCGATTGGACCCAATTTTTAATCGTACAGGTACCCAGATGCCTGATTCCTATGTTAAATGCCCCCCCAGACCCGATTTTTGATTGTACACCCACCCTGATGGGTGATTACTATGTTAAATGGCCACCCATTGTTAACACCACCCCACTATCAACGCCAACCCGAAGCGCGGCGAGCCCACGAGGGGCGATGGTACGCGTCCTCCGACCTTTTCATACCCCCACTATCCACGTCGGCGTGGAGTTGATTTTATATAGTGTGGTGAGCGCAGCGCGGCGAGCGGATGCGGAATACATGTGAAGTAATACGCGTCCGCTCTCCACGCTTCGGTCTCGGTGGCTCGCTGCGCTCGCCACACTATATAAGATCAACTCCGCGGCGACGTGGATAGTGGGGGTATACAAAGGTCGGAGGACGCGTACCATCGCCCCTCGTGGGCTCGCTGCGCTCGCCACGCTTCGGGTTGGTGTTGATACTGGGGTGGCGTTAACAATGGGGGGGGGGGGCATTTCACATAGTAATCACCCATCAGGGTGGGTGCACAATTAAAAATCGGGTCTGGGGGTGCATTTAACATTGTAATCAGGCATCAGGGTGCCTGTACAATGTATAATTGCGTCGCATCACATCGCATGCCACAAGTAAAGGCATGCGATGCGACGCAATATTAAAATTGTACACTCCTCCCGGGAAAGGCTCAAAATCTGGTCCAATCGCATCGCATGCCTTAACTAGTGGCATGCGATGCGATATATCGGGCGCCCCGATAATACACAAGTACCAATACATATTATCCATACCTCTTAAGCCCTGTACACACACAGATTTGCTTTTGATTTGATGTTAGATTCGATTTTCTATTAGATCTTCCCATTCGATCTGGCATTAGATCTGTACTTTTGCATTAGATATCGAATTTGATATACATTCATGGTACATTGAACACATTCCATTTACTAGATCGAATTCGATATTTCCTTGGCTGCACAGTAGATTTTTCTGTTTGATTTTGTGAAAACGGGAGCGCGCATCGAATCGAATGTAGATCGATAGTGACATAAAAACCATTCGATTTCGTTTAGAATTCGATTCGATTTTGCTTATAGAAGCAAAATCGAATCGAAAATCTGGAAAAATCGATGCATGTGTACAGGGCTATAACATGACCAATTCCAGAGGGACACGATCTCCTCTACCTGGACTTCTCTCTTCATGTGTGATTGCCATCATCTGTTTTGAAATTACTTCATTATAAAATAACTTTTTAAACACAGGTGCTGCCAATTGTATCGAATATACACCTTTCTTATCAATGAACCTGTTCAAAACAGGTGACAGCAATCATAGGAGGGAACTGGAGGAACTAAGCAGTGCCAGGGGTCTTTAGGTCGATCCTGTGATCTTATGACTGCACATAAGATTTGAAGATAATATCTATCGTGTCTGGGAAGCTGCCAGGGAAATCGTTAGACCACACGGATCTGATGCTGAGGTATGGCCAGCTGTCATTGAATCCACATCTATAGGTCCCATACACACTGCGATACAATCAGTGGGCAGTACAAAAAGTATGTGCAGCACATACTTGTACTGTGCGATGCGATGCCCATGGGAGGGGACATCGCATCGCACGCTGCTTATCGCAGTGTGTATGGGGACCTTAACGGGTACATTTACTAAAGGTCCATGTTACTGTAATTCAAATTGAATTGCTCTAAATCAATGTTGTGTTGCAGGGGTAACTCGCATATAAATTAACATTTAAGCATCTATATAAAATGTGTCTTTTAGCAAATGTTCATTTTAAACAAAACATTGATTTCGATCTAATTAAAATCGATTAACATTTACCACAGTTTACCACAGGTTTATCAAACTCGGTCCTCAGGACCCAAGTCGGTGCATGTTTTGCAGA